>NC_092212.1:46900306-47222050 GCF_043381705.1 Parasteatoda tepidariorum | reverse complement strand
CGTTTTTTTTTTTGCGGACTGTACGTTTTGAAAATAAAAGATTTTGTGAAGTCTTCATATTTTTCTTTAAAGCACCAATCTTTATTTTTAATTATAAATTACAAAAAAGAACCTTTCATTAAAAATATAATTAATAGTTCTCAATAAGTAAAATGGCGTTGTGGTAGATCTCAGTTTCAAATCCCACAACAAGTTTTCTTTACGGCATAGAACAACTAGTATAGTGCGGCTTTGACGAGAACTCCTCCAGACTAAAAGTCTGGGGCTGTTTGCTACTATGGTAACAAGGGAGAGCACATTTCTAATGGGAGTGAAATGGAGGAAAGAAAATGGAGGAAAGAAGGTGTCGATTGGTTTACTCACAACGACCTACGCTGAGATTAAGACAAAACTATTCACTTCACAGCCCTATTCAAAGTGTCCTTTCCTCGTAACCATAGTACCCGCCACGACGCGAGACGGATGTCTGGAGGAGTTCTTCAGAAAGCCGCACTATACATATAATGGATTCAAAGATATGTTATTAAATTCCGTAGGCTTATAACCAGACTCAGTAGACATGATGAATCAATCTTAAAATATTGGTTTAATCTCACATTCGGGATTTAGTCAAACTAAATTAAATTTGCGTTACATTGTGAAAGTATGTTACATCAATATGATGTTAAGGTAACTCAAACTTTACTGCTGATGCACCTATCAAATTTTTCTGTTTAATTATCTTCAAATTCATATTCTTGAGCTATTGTAGAACTGGAGAAAGTATTCCTATAAGACGAAAAACGCCTCTTAGTTTTACATTAAAAAATTTTTTTTCTATTTTAAAAACACATAGCCCCCATTTTTTTAAGATTTATCATTATTTGCGTTGTGTTTTGATTTCTTTAAAATGGTATAAATTGAATCAAATATATACACAAATAATCTATATTAATGTTAAATAACTTACAAGAATGGCCCGATTCAAAATCTGTTTAAACTAGAGAAGAAATAAATGAAAAATAATAAAGTTGATCTCGCATTAGATTATGTATATTTTACCTTCGAACTTCCTAGTTGGTACTGGTCCTTGGATCCTGGTATTTTGTCAAGAATGACTCGACATACATCTCTGGATGGTGAACCACGGGGTAATCTACCTGGTACTATGCATCGATACCTGTACATAAAAACAAGTTATTAGTTATGATATTTTTGTTACATTAACTGAAGAAGGT
The DNA here is from genome assembly GCF_043381705.1 of Parasteatoda tepidariorum. NCBI lineage: Eukaryota > Metazoa > Arthropoda > Arachnida > Araneae > Theridiidae > Parasteatoda > Parasteatoda tepidariorum. The sequence goes on along the minus strand of NC_092212.1, from coordinate 47,220,833 downwards.
TTTGTTAACAAAAATATCTTATAGACGCAGATCTAATGTTTTCAACATTTTAACTTTATTTAAGAGCTAAAATACATTATAAAGATTCCATAGTTCATACCGATATTAAAATTTATACTTACAGTCTTATATCATTTTGTGCCTCCTCAAATCGCGAATTAGTTACCGCCATTATATACCGCCATTTTATTTTTAAAATTCTGAAATTTAAAATTTTAAAAATTTTAATTTTTAAATTTTAATTTAATTTTATTTGTTCATTCATTTATTTATTTATTAGTCTTTTTCTACTCCTCGAAAGGTATGAAACAATAAAAAGATCAATTTTTCCGATTATTCAGAATTACAGTTAAATACTTTGTATTTTTTTTGGTCTGAAAAAATATGAATTTCCAATGAACTACATATTTAAACTACAGGAAACTCCCTCAGACACTGCTCAAAATTTTGGACCATGTTGTACTACAATATCTCTCAAATGTACAGTAACTTTAATAAGGTGACAGGTTTAACCATAATATGGTAGAAATTGATCCTTCCTAAGCTTGAATATACGATACTTGGATCAACTTGAACGGTGACGCGGTTCAATTTTAAAACTTTTGAAGGTTGAAGCAAACTTACATTGCACTAGGTACCGATCTCAGAACTCAACCGGTTCAACTTTTGAGCCGATTTTTCACATGGTACGCAAACAATAGCTCAGTGATTCTTGGGTAGCAATGAAGACTGAGAACAGTGGGCCATTCTTTATATGTATTTAAACCAACAATTGCATTGAATGTTAAATAGTTAAGTGTAATTTTTTTTTAAATATAACTTCACTGAAATACACCATTAAAAAATTGGGAGTGCATTATTAATGCACTCCCAATCAATACTCAATGTCACGTCTTAATTTAAGGCGTGATATATTATTATATGATGCATATATATGATATGATATATATATTGAGCAAATTTTCGGCAACCTTAATACTCTGTAAAATGTGCCTTGAAGGCTAGAGGCTTGATAACACGATTCGAACGAAAAAATAGTTCATTCTTTACAATAATGATGCACAATTGTAATGATACGCAATAATTCATTCGTTACATTAATGATACACGAGCAATAGTACAGTGTGTAGCAATCAAGATTGGGTGACCATTCTTTACGTGCATTTGAATAAACAACTGCATTGATTGTTAAGTTGTTAAGTGCTAAATAATACAGTTGACCTGAAATACACTCAAAACTTTTGGAGTACATTAGTGCATAATATCGTGCAAATATTCTGCAACCTTAATACGGTGTAAAATTGAACCATATTATCGAGTCAATTACATCATCTGAGGCTTAATAACACGATAACATGGCTCGATTCGAACAAAAATATGGTTAAATTTAACCCTGTATCTATTATGGTTAAAGCAATTTTATACGATATTATGATTTAACGCTTAAACGATTTTTAAGTAACCTTTCGGATTATCGTGGCTTTCGTTTCAAACACTCAAAGATCCAACACAATGCAAAAAAAGAATACTATGCCATTCTTGATTTTAACTTTAGTGTAAAATCAAAGTGGTCCTAATTTTTATGAGCATATTTTTCTGGTGAGCACTATAGCCTTTTTGTATAAGTCATCTCTATGGCTATTAAATATCATAGAAATTTAAAGTACTAAACGAAACTGAACTTAAATTTTTTATGAAAATACAATATAACATTTTGCAGAAAATATTGATGTGAACAAAAGAAAAATTAACAATACTTTCTGTAATATTATAATAACTTAGAATATAGTAATACTATATTATTATTGGTATTCTCTAAGCATTATTATATATTACTTAGAATATAGTAATAACATGCATTTTCTAAAAAGTAAATAAAGAAAAGAAAAATTGAAAGAAAAAAAAAGACAGATGCTTATAGATGTCAAATATCTTATTTTGGATCAATAACTTTCTGAACTTGATTATTCCTTCAAACACTTTGCTTATCATAAAGATCAAAGCGAACACCACGTATTTTTGGTGCGCATCGCAAAATAAAGTAATTTGCTCTTATCAAAAAAAAATCAGCTGACACCAGATGCAGAAATTAATTTCTAATTACTAAGTTCAAACAAAGAAAACTTGCACATTTTCTGTTTCGTTTTAAGATGATCTGGACAAAAGATTTGAAACAAAAAGGAAACAGAACCAATTAGCCACCCTTTTTCCTGTCACCCAGAGATCTCTATCTGGCACTTGTCTTTCCAAGTTACCACGCTCCACAAACCATGCCGAGGAAGAAAGAAAAAAAAACTGGCATAACTTCACGAACCGTAGCCGTTCAAACCGTTTCGATTTTCACTTACCTCATTTTTCTTTTGTCTGGATACTGAAAGTATAGTTAAATTTACGAACCTTTATATCATTTAAAAATGTGTTGTCGTAGAAAAGAATTGGAACATGAGGAATAGTTTGTTAAGGTAATAAAATCAAGTTAAAAGTATGAAATCTGCAATAAATCAAGCTAGTATCGTGATGTCTTTTTCAATAAGTGAGTGCATCATTATTGCGAAATGTAAAATAAATGTTTTTTTAAAAGAGATTTATTACAATGAAATCATTTGGTTATCCTGTTTTCAGAGAAATGTAAGAAAGTCAACAAAGTTGATTGTATTAATTATATTTCAAAACGTATATTCTGAATCTCTTACCAAGATGTTTAACAAAATGTAGAACATGAAGTTCCGGAACTATTTGATTACATTTTCCGAAAGATTGATTTTAAGTTCAATTATAATATTAGTTCCCTGTGCCATATTATTTTACAATATAGCAGGTAGTTCAATTCAAATTGAACATGTTCCTATTCGCGTTGAACAGATTCATTTTCAAGTTGAACGGATTCATTTTCAAGTTGAACAGATTCATTTTCAAGTTGAACAGATTCATTTTCAAGTTGAACAGATTCATTTTCAAGTTGAACAGATTCATTTTCAAGTTGAACAGATTCATTTTCAAGTTGAACAGATTCATTTTCAAGTTGAACAGATTCATTTTCAAGTTGAACAGATTCATTTTCAAGTTGAACAGATTCATTTTCAAGTTGAACAGATTCATTTTCAAGTTGAACAGATTCATTTTCAAGTTGAACAGATTCATTTTCAAGTTGAACAGATTCATTTTCAAGTTGAACAGATTCATTTTCAAGTTGAACAGATTCATTTTCAAGTTGAACAGATTCATTTTCAAGTTGAACAGATTCATTTTCAAGTTGAACAGATTCATTTTCAAGTTGAACAGATTCATTTTCAAGTTGAACAGATTCATTTTCAAGTTGAACAGATTCATTTTCAAGTTGAACAGATTCATTTTCAAGTTGAACAGATTCATTTTCAAGTTGAACAGATTCATTTTCAAGTTGAACAGATTCATTTTCAAGTTGAACAGATTCATTTTCAAGTTGAACAGATTCATTTTCAAGTTGAACAGATTCATTTTCAAGTTGAACAGATTCATTTTCAAGTTGAACAGATTCATTTTCAAGTTGAACAGATTCATTTTCAAGTTGAACAGATTCATTTTCAAGTTGAACAGATTCATTTTCAAGTTGAACAGATTCATTTTCAAGTTGAACAGANTTTTCAAGTTGAACATATTTCTTTTTCAAGTTGAACATATTTCTTTTTCAAGTTGAACATATTTCTTTTTCAAGTTGAACATATTTCTTTTTCAAGTTGAAATATTCCTTTTCAAGTTGAAATATTCCTTTTCAAGTTGAACATATTCCTTTTCAAGTTGAACATATTCCTTTTCAAGGTGAACCTTGTTTCCGTTCAAGATGAACTTTGTTCCCATTCAAATCGAAACATGTTTTGATTCAAGTTAAACCTCGTTTTCGTTCGAGCCAAACCATGTTTTCATTCCAACTTGAAACTTTTTTTTCCGTTTAAATTGAACCAAAACGTCGAGTAATCAAGTTTCAGATGTTTTAATTTAGGCGATAAATGTTCTAATTGACAACGTATTGAAGATCCAGCAACTTTGAACAATATTATGGTTTAACTTGCTCAAAATATTTTAGCAATGCATAATAGTTTTTAGTTTTACCAGTTTTATTAACATTACATAATATCCCGTCTCGAATGTCATTTTTAACTTTTTTCACAATCATATGATTAGATTTCAAATTTGGGTGGGGAAAAAGAATGTTTTTATAATGCTCATTCAAACCATAATCCATACTTGTGAGTTAGGTTATAACCCGGCATCATTAAAAAAATTTTTACTCTTATACACAGCTCCTTTTTTTTAAATAAAAGTTTCTTAAAAGCATCTGAAGATTAAAGTTCAAAAACAAGATAGGATTCGTTCTTTTGAAAAATTCTAGCTTAAAATGCAAATGAGACTTTAAACATTAATTCTTGCTTACAGATTTGCTATCAAGGATGATGATTACCACGAATTGATGAACTGCAAAATAATATATGAAAAATGAACTACAAAAAAAATTTTAAGTACTTAGCTGTCTTTGGTTATTTGTATTAAAAAGAAATTTCTGGTTCGAAAAAAATTGCCGCGAATAAATATTTTAAAATACCTATTTGTGTAAAACTTACTACCTCGACATGCAAGCTAATAACGATAATATAATATATAAATAACTAGTGATGTAGAAAATATATTTTATGCAACTGTTTGAATTAAGAGAAGGTGAGAAAAAAATATTCAAATTGCCTGAAAATGTCTGATACCGATAAAGATTTCTGAATTCAAAGCGTTTTATAAAACTCTTTATTGTGTAATGGAATTAAAATTACATTATTTCGAAAGCTATATCAGCACCGTGATATCACCTAGCTGATCAATTTATATAATATTAAAAATTTATAAATATATTATAAATTAATAAACAATTGATAAATCTTGCATTTACACTGAAGCAAACGTTTTTGTTAAATGTGTTTTTTAAATCAAGTAAATTTAATGTATAACTGGGAAAACAATAGTAAAAATGGTATTTTTAGGTTTTATAAATATGCGACAAACAAAATTTATTTTCACAATAATTTTATCAGAAAATATATTTTATGTATCACGCATTTATTCATTTGTTTCATTATTATTTTTAAGTTCAAGAAATTTACACTGTTATGTTTAATTTAAATCCATTTACATGAATTTTGGAATTTTATTAGAGGCAAATTCAATTACAAACAAAATTTAACCACACTTCTTGCAAATATTTACATAGAATATTTTCCTTTTATCGAAATCCACACAAAAAGAAAAACGGGAAGTAAGTTATGCTGATTTATTCAAGATTAATCGACGAAAGTGAATTTTCATTCCTATAATCGCTTTCGTAAAAGCCCTTAAACACCATTTAAGGAAGAAAAAAAACATTTTAATCTCTTCAAGCAGGCATTTGTCATACCATTTTGGAATCCAGAACAACAATTTAGAATCGAAATTTCGCTAATGCGAATTAATATCCCTCAAGAGCTAAGACCAGTTTGTCTCACAAGTTCTGTTATCAGCAAATCAACTTATCACCAACAACGTGACTGAGCTTGTTCCTGCTTGAGTGACGTTTTAGTTGATTGGTTCATTTCGGCGGTGGAATTGGAGGTGTAAATTATGTATTGTAACCAAAAGATGGTGAAATTAACCCCGATTGCATTCACGGTCAAGTGCTGGGACAACGCAATTGGAAATACAGGAGTGTATATTAGGTGACTGATCATTTTGTATCTTAGATTAGTTGCAAATGAGCAATTTTTAAAAGAGTTGCGGATATATGCAACAGAGCGGCAGAGCCTGAAATGAACCAGGATTTAGTGTGGTGTATCTTTTACACAATTTTGCTACCAAGTATGAAAAATTAACAACTGTGAAAATCAGCATTTTATGTAATTTCACAAAAGGAAAAAAATTTAACCACGGTAAAAAAAGAACCATAATTCTGGTATAAAAACCAAAATATACGGTATTTAAGCCATTTATTTGGTACTTTTTCCGTTAATAAGGCAATGGTTTACTTGAAATTCTGATTCACAAAATTACAGTTCTTATTACCACACACTTAGTAAAAAAAATACAAAACTGAAAAGTAAATTTAACCGAATAAGTGGTTTTTATACTAAGCTCTAGGATAGCATGATAAAAGAATCAGCAACTTAATACTCTAATAAATAGTTACAAAACTTATTTTTTCACTATAACGAAATGTTCGCTCAAAATAAATGGTTTTTAAAACAAGCTCTAGGATATCATGATAAAAGAATCATGCAACTTAATATTCTAATAAACAAACAGTTACAAAACGTATTTCGTCACTATGACGAAATGTTCGCTCAGAATAAATGGTTTTTAAACTAAGCTCTAGGATATCATGATAAAAGAATCATGCAAACTTATTTCGTCACTATGACGAAATGTTCGCTCAGAATAAGTGGTTTTTAAAATAAGCTCTAGGATATCATGATAAAAGAATCAGCAACTTAATATTCTAATAAACAAACAGTTACAAAACTTATTTCGTCACTATGACGAAATGTTCGCTCAGATTATATAAACGGAAACGGTTTCGTCAAAAACGAAAAAGTTTCATGGCGTTTGGATATACATTTTTTACAATGTACTATATTTTTATCTACAAATATTAAGTAAAGATATTAAAATGATATGGAGTCAAACTTTTAAAAATATAAAGCAAAGCGTAAAGCAAATATAAAGCAAAAAAGGTATGTTTTTCAAGGTTAAATTTTTACGATATACCAATGCTTCGAATTTTATTTTTTGGATTTTACTTCGACTATTATTATGTTCGATAATCTTTAAATTGGATGAAAATGAGTCCAATTTCCTAAATTTCCGAAAAACATCAAAAAGTTTCAAGAAAGCGACCAATCATGTGTGTTGAAATGCAACTTAAAAACAACATAAAAAAGCTTTGATAATAAATCTTAGTTTCATGAAAACGAAAGCATATTCTCCAAAGCTTATATGTTGAAAGCTCAACATCAATCAATATTAGAAAAATCTTTCTTCACGCCCAAACACGTAACAAAATTGGGTTTATGCTTGTACCGTGTATTATAAAGTACCTTTAAAACTCAATAAAAACATTTGCGTTTGCAAATTACGGCAAAAAATACATAAATCAAGTTCATCAGAAGATTCAAGCAGCGTGTCCAATTTCTGCGATAACCTCTTAGTAGTAGATAGACTCGTGGGGAGAAACATATAAATTATCGTTCGGACCATCCTCGAAAAAAAAATTCGATTACATCTTGTTCTACACCACTGAATTTGGCGGTATTTCTATCTTGGACACTCTTTTAGTGGAACCATTTTCGACTTAAATCAAGGCGAAATAGTATAATTTTGAAAGTATAATATGTGAATGCAATATTAATTTTTGATATCGTTTGGAGATGTAGAATTGTGGCATTAGAATATCAAATTTTATTCCATTGACACAATTTTTGTGGTTGTTTTCGAATTTAAGGTAAACATTTATGAGATATTTTAACGGCTATATGAAATAACCATAGCATACTTAAAAAGATAAGATACAATAAATAGTCAATTTTCTTCACTGTTTATTTATAATCTAATAAGTATTTAGTAATAAAATTTAAGTTGCATGCTTATTTTTTCATCATCATCATAGTTGGCCAGACAGCCCAATGTGAGCCAATGCCTTCCTCTGAAGATTTCTCCACGACGACTTCCGATTTATCTTTGATCTCCAATTTTTTTTCATTAATTGCGATAAAATCAGACTCCACTGAGTCAGTCCATCTCAACCGCGGCCTTCCCCGCTTTCTTTTTCCAGAGGGTCTAAAAAGCAGTATCTTTTTTATTGTGTTGTCGTCACTCATTCGAATCACGTGGCGATCCAATTCATTCTATTTATTTTTATGTATTTAATAATATCAGGTTGTTTATAAATCTTGTACAGTTCAAAGTTAAATCTCCTTCTCCAGTTATTGTTTTCATTTACACCACCAAGTATACCTTGCAAATTCTCTCAAATATTGCGATACAATTTTCCTCCAGTTTTGTCATTGTCCAAGCTTCAGAGGCGTATGTCAAGACTGGCCGGACAAGAGTTTTGTAGATGTAGCTTATTTTTTAAATAAATAAATTTTTTTCATTAAAATACAGATTTAATTACCTAAATAGAGAGATCAACCTCTTAACAAAACTTTAAAATGCATCCTTTATTGTGCTTAAATAAATATTGATTTTACTTATTTAACAGAGAAGAAAGTCTGAATATTCTTTCATTAGCTGAATAGTTATTTAGAATATTTTCTAAAACAATAGTTATTTTTTATTCCAAATATCCATGAAATGTAAATATTTTTTTAAAAATATTTAGGTTAGTTTTTACTAGCATTTTTCAAGGAGTATAAATAATTTTAATGTTTATTTTTGTCCAGCTTAGTAATAGATTTAGATAAAAATTAGCCTGTGTTAAATAATGCATAAAATTAACTAACATGCGTAGATAAAAAAAAATAATTAACGAATTTCGAATAATATTAATTAAATCTTATCATAACACTGTGCTTCACAGTCGAGTTGTTTTGATATTTTTAGATATTCAATAATATTTATTTTATTCGGCATACAGCTTTTTTTCTGCCAGACTTGTTAGAAAACCTTTAACGCAAAATATATTTTGAGTTAAAGGTTTATTTATTTATAATTAAGATCAAATATTGCATAAACTACTTTTTTCAATGACACGCTGTGGGGTTTTATACAATTTTTAGTTTAAGGTTCAAGAAAATTAAAATTTTCTTAAAGGATTTAAGACTTGCATATTTAAATCTAGTTCTGAATGACGTTTTCTTCAAATTAAACCGATATAATAGTTAATGAATAAGTACAAAAAGAAGTGGTCAATTTTTCAATGGTTATGTTAAAATATTGTGCAAATAAATTACAACATTTCATTAACATTTAAAACTGGACTATACAATTTAAAACTAGTCCTCTAATTAATTTATACTCTTTTAATATCAAATGTATGTCAATATTCTAACATAATTTTTTTTTGTAATTACATTAATACTTTAAATTACCATTATAAGTTCCATGTTATCATAAGGTTAGGCAAAATTATAATAACCTTAAAAATGAAAGAAAATCCTTAAAATCTTAAAAATGAAATAAATACAGTTTTATATACCCATTTACATGCAACTATTTTTTAAAACACCCATGCTTTTAAGTACAATGCACAATATATAGTTTTAGGAAGGAATTCAAATCTTCAAATCGTTATAGTTTTCATTATTTCCTAATTATTTTATCACTTTACCACACTTTTTATTTTATTACTGATTTCATTATTTTAATATTTATTTTTAATATTATTATGATGTTATTAAATATTGCTTTATTAATCTATGTTTCAAATTTATTTTACTTAAAAAATATATATTACATGTTGCTTGACCTTAATGTCCTTCACTTTAATTTTTTTTTGTTGAAACATTAAATAAAATTTCTAACGACACTTGCTCTTAGTCTTTTATGTTCACATATCAAATAATAAGATAGATATGAATTTATACAACTCTTTTTACATATAAAAGCATTTGCAACGTAAAACTCTATGCATGTTCATGCAATTATAATTGAAGCATTCTTAAACATTACAGATAAAAGGTTTTAAAAATACGAAGAATTTCATTTCGATATCTATAAATTTTGCGTCCCGCTGTCAGGCGCACAGGACGAAAAGCATCAGTTATCACAATGGTTCCAAAAAGTAAACAAATTTAAATTATAAATATACGTTCAAAAGTTTAAAAATAAATCTAAAAGAAAAAAGTTTACCTTCTCTAAAAGTACATCCGTAATCTTATTATCCAAGAATGTAATTTCATCCACCAATTGAATAAAATCGAAACTGAAAACGATTCTTTAAATCAAAACAAATGCAGGGTAAAGAAATAGCCAGCTAAAAACGTCTTGATAGAATTCGCTTTTGACCATGACAGCTAACTGTGTAAACAGACGCGAAAAGACACTGAGTTAAGTGGGTCATACTGACAACGCATGGTTGAAGATCAGAGCATATTGCTCATTTTCTTCTCTTTCAATTTCCATTAATTCAACTGATTTCTTTTTTACTTCGGAAAAAAAGGAGGATTCAGTTTTTTTTTCTATTTTTGCACACATTAGATAATTTAATTTGCGTCAATGTTCGTTCGCATTCATTACTACCACTTTTTGACTCATATTTTAACTCTTTACAGGGCCATTTTTTAAAACAATTTTTGAATTGAAATTGATTTATAAAAAGAAACTCTCTTTTCGCTTATAAACTAAAATTAATTTGATTTTTAAGACCATTTTTAGTAGGTTTGGGGGATTTTAAAAAAATTATCTAGCGTAAAGAATTTGCCACAAAGTTAAAGCTCTTTGTTGATAACTACAAATATACTCGGTGAGAAATTAACTAATGACAGAACGCATAACGGACACGAGGAAATAGCTCTCAAGTATTGGCGTTCCTCATTGACCTCTCGTAACCTTTACTGTTTACTGTTGTATTTTATAACAGTCGTTGAACAGCCTACCCAAATTTTAGGTTTACGACAACTAATCTTCGACTCTGTAGCCATGTAATTTTGAACCCAATCCAGAAGACAAGGGAATTCCTGGATTAAGTATTGGGAGAAATTTGCCTTCGTGGACGACGTTTTGATGGAGCTAAGCCGCATTTGCGTTACATGGAGAGGAAGACCTCGAGAACCTCCCACGGTTAGCCTGACGGCANATGAAGCCCTTTTACAGTTAGCCCGAAGGCAAAATCATTCTAACCCCTGATCCGTCTACCACTGAAGATATTTTATGTCATCACTGTGGTCGGTGCAAGCCGGATGCGGATTCGTATCAATAGGATTCGAACCCGGTTCACCTCATTGGAAGGCGAACGCTCCTGAGCCATCACGACACTTTACTGTTGTATATTATCATAAACTGCCGTATATAATGTTTTAAATACATGTTGTATATACTGTTGCATATAATAAGGTGAGAATTATACTTCTCATGGCCCTATAAAGAGTAAAATTTAGAAATTTTTAATGTGAAGATAAACTATATATGTTTGAAAAAGTCGTATTTTTAAAATTTGATTTCTCAGGAACTATTTAACCAATCTCGCTCAAACTTCGTAATTTGTCACTCAAAATTGCATCCTTAAAAATGATATTAAAATGCGCTTACTATGCATTTTGAATTTTCTTCAACTATGAAATAAAATTTTAAAGAAATAATACAACTTTATTGAAATTTATATTTTGCATGGAATTACTTTTGGATAAATTTTGAATTGCGTGTGAAAAATTTTTCATTTCGCTTATGTTCTGCAGATACAGAGAAATACGCAAAAATTAAGATTAAGGGATTCAAAATTTGGACAGCACTCCTGACTTTAAGTTACTGCTTTTGTCTGAATTTAATCCAAAATTAGATTGTTACAGATTAAGTCCAAGTTAAAGCAAAGGATAAAGTATGTTGCAACTTTCTTGCGTAAGCAGTGGAGTGCGCTTTGTGATTCGCTTATTTTTACTGACAACGGGCAGAGAAAGAGTTCAAATTTGCCAAAACATGCTTACGTAATATTTAAAGTGTCCCCAGAGAAAGTTTCAACTGTAAAAGAAAACTACAGTATAACTGTAGTTTAAAATACCATTTTTTTAACTGTTCAACAAAAATGGCTCGCACAAAAATTAGATAGCTACAAATAGCTCACTTAAAAATAAAAAAAAATTGTTCATGATAGTGTCAAAATAAGAATCTGATTGCCCATAAAAATTTCATCAAAAAGTAAAGACTTAAAACATTTTTGGAATAAATCTTTAAATTTAAAATATTTAATAAGATTTCAAAAATAGAACTTACGTTTTTCACATTGATATATCCAAACGAAATTACATTGAATAAAACCATATACAGCCCTTTCGTGTTGGCATCTAATTCGATTCTTTTTCGAACGAAACTCTTGTGAGAAAAACGGAATGGCTGTGTTTGTTTGAAACAAAGTCAAAGTGTCAGTCATAAAGTTACTTTTTTAAGATGTGAACTCTCAACGACCTGAAAATGCTATACCAGCTTCACGAAAGCAAGCGACATATGAAAAAAAAAAAAAGAATGCATGTTTATGATTGCGATGATTACTATGTCAGTCACACGTCTGGACGTTTAAGCTTAAGGCAATACTGTTTTTGAAACTATATTTAGAAACGTCTAAACAGTATTTAATATCATTATGCCTTACTTATACCAGCAATATTGACTTTAAGCTGGTATTTGCAGTGAATGTAGATTAAGAAATTTTGTAGTCATTATTTTATTGGTTGCACAGTTGCAAGTTAAATGTTTATATTTGTTGTAGATGAGAAATATTGATATTTAAGAAAATTATTTTTTCTCAACATTCATTGCTAGTGCGTGTTGTATGTCGAAATTTTTCTGATCTAAGTTGAAATTATTGATATTTGAGAAATAAAAAATGTTCTCAGCATTCACTGTTAGTGCGTGTTAAATGNTTCGATTCTTTTTCGAACGAAAATCTTGAGAAAAACGGAATGGCTGTGTTTGTTTGAAACAAAGTCAAAGTGTCAGTCATAAAGTTACTTTTTTAAGATGTGAACTCTCAACGACCTGAAAATGCTATACCAGCTTCACGAAAGCAAGCGACATATGAAGAAAAAAAAAGAATGCATGTTTATGATTGCGATGATTACTATGTCAGTCACACGTCTGGACGTTTAAGCTTAAGGCAATACTGTTTTTGAAACTATATTTAGAAACGTCTAAACAGTATTTAATATCATTATGCCTTACTTATACCAGTAATATCGACTTTAAGCTGGTATTTGCAGTGAATGTTGATTAAGAAATTTTGTAGTCATTATTTAATTTGCTGCACAGCTTGCAAGTTAAATGTCTATATTTGTTGTAGATGAGAAATATTGATATTTCAGAAAAATAATTTTTCTCAAAATTCATTGTTAGTGCATGCTGAATGTTGACATTTTGTGGCACAAGGGATAATTAAGGATAAGAAAATTATTTTTTCTCAACATTCATTGCTAGTGCGTGCTGCATGGCGAAATTTTTCTGCTCATAGTTGAAATTATTGATATTTGAGAAATAAAAAATGTTCTCAGCATTCACTGTTAGTGCGTGTTAAATGTCGAAAATTCCTGATGTGAGTTTGAAATATTGTTTTTTAAGGAAAAACAATTCACATCATTCACTGTTAGTGCTAACTAAATATCGGCATTTTCAACTGCAGGCGAAAATTGTTGATATTTCAGAATATTTTTTCTCCTCATCATTCACTGGTAGTGCGTTTTGAATGTCGTCATTCCCTGATGTAAGTTATAGAAATATTGATATTTATGGAAATGAAATTTTCAATATTCTCTGTTAATGCAGGCAATATCTTTTAAAACTATATTCACAGATGTTTAAACAGCTTAATTCATAAAACAATCTTGTTCCAATCATAAATGAAATATAGAAATTTTTTTCAACGAAATAAAAAAAATTTTTGCTTTAAAATTAAAAATAATAATTTTTACAATTATTGCAGGACTTTATAAGTCACTTTTTCAAATAATTCATTATAGCGTTTTGGTAAAACTTCAATATTTAAAAATGGTTCAATATCCAACCCTAATATTGGTTCGTTGAACCATAGCGTTGAAGCTTGCTGCAACCGCATACAGTGTTAAGTAGAAGGGAATTGGTCACTTGCCCGACACTCGGTTACCCAAACCTCGACTCGGTTATACGGCTTTACTGACAGGTACATTTCATCAGCAAGATGTAGACATGTCAGAGAAACGCGTGTAAGAATATGATAGGATATATTACATATCTCATATCTTTAGAATTTTTTTTTTTTACTAATTCATAAATTTTTGCACGCAAATATAAAATTCGCTTATAAGATAATTCCATGTAAAAAATAATTTTTAATTATTATTTATTAGATTATTTAAATAAGATATAACCTCTTAAGGAGATAAAAGTAACAAAAAACAGTGACTTACCTTTCAGCAAACTGTTGGAACTTCATTCGAATTGGGTATCCAGTTTTCCTGATGCTTATTGTTTCTAACATACCGGAGTACCGCAGCTGCTCCAGGACTATGAGCATGTCAAATTTCATAGGTGCTTTCTCGTTGTTTGGTTTAATGCAACGTACAAACCAAGGATGACACCTGCAACACAACACAATTCCCATCAGGAATGAAACTAATCCAAAGATGTGGAATAATGGCAAAGGACATTTTTAACTATATGAATTAGACGGAATGTACAGATTAATGCTGTAAGAGTTGGAATCCGCCATACAGAGCAAACATTAAACCACTTTTCTCAAAGTAATTTAATATTAGCGCAAAACGTAACGCAAGTTAACTAGTACGACTTATTAAGTTAACGCAAAAAAATTTGTAAAATCATTAGATTCTCCAGCTGTAAGACATCACAAAATTCTTTAAAAAAAAATATGCACTACAACGTCCCCGTTTCAGCAATCAATTTTGAAAATAACAAATCCAATTCTAAGGCACTTTTGAACTAAAATGAATAGATTTCGTTTGAGTCATTAAAACACATACAAATATTGATGAATTACGAATGGTAAAAATTATACCGGTTAGAAGACATAGAAGAATGCGCATTTCTTGAGATTTCTTTAATCGTAGTTCATCAAGTTTTCCGTTTGTAGTTTAATCATAGTTTTAATCAAGCTTTCCGAATAAGCCCTTGAAGTTTTTGAAGCACGTGAGAAGTATAATAAGTATACGAACATTTTAATGTTCGGGAAGTCGTAATTACGTATACGAATTAGAATATTAAAGTCAGACCATTAACTTACAGCAAATAAGAAAAAAATCTTGTTTTATTTTTTTCGCTTTTTATGAAGATTAAAATATCAGACTTTTGTTAACAACTTTATCACGAAGTCAATGAGCATTAAAAAATTCATTTTATTAACTTTAAAATTCTATTACCATTCTAGAGTCATACAGTTGGTGACATATTAAAAAAATTTATGTGACATAATATTTTTACAACTAATTAGTTATTACAAAATGAAATAAGCATTTTTAAATTAGGTTTTTGTTTAACCCCTTTGGAACCGGCGATTCATGAAAGCATTCGTATGAAATCAGAATCAGGATGAGAAAAAATAAAAAGTGGTAGCTCATATAAATGTGGACATTACTATTGACAGACTTATTTTGCTTTTATTTTAATCACTGTTAGTCTAGTTATCTTAGTTCTAAGTGTAACCAAACAGTTTTTATTTTGAACTAAGTAGTAGTGAATTGAATAAATCAAACTTTTATAACCTCCAATCACTAACAAAATTGCTAAAGAATTAATTTGGTTACCAGTTTTATCTTTTTTGCCTTGATTGATAACGTTTCATGTAGTCACGTTACGTTATTAAGTGACAGTCGACGCGATAGGGTTTAATAGAAATTCCAACACTAATTAATTTGAGTTCTTATAAATGTTTTTAAAAAACCATTTTTCAAAATTTTTTTTAAAATATCTGTTCGAAGAGGAAATGTCGTTATTTACTCACTTAGCCATAGTGTCAACAAGAGATTGCAAAGAATCGTGAAATCTTGCACCCACAGTTGGCGTTCTCGGCTTCATGGTAACAAAGCGGCCATTGCTTTTGCTGATAGTCTTAGCAGCTTCTGCAGTATCTCGCAACTCCTGAAACATCTTGGATATCATCTGCAACAATAAAACATAATATAACATATGAGTCCAATAATAAAATTACATAATAAGTTAAAAAGGACACCCACGCCTCTAATAACTGTTAAAACTTTCAACAAAAATAAAACTAGATAAAAGAATATTTAATAAATGTAGGTTTCAGGCACCTAAATGCCCATAAAGTAGCCAACTTTGTTTGACTATATTCTTTCGTATACTTAAAGAATACATATAGCATTTAGAGTAAAGTTGTTATCATTGTGTCAATTATTTTTGTCAATTACCCTAATATAAATCAGAAAAATGTTTACAAGTATTATGAACCTGTGTGACTGGAGAGAGAGTATAATAACACCATTTTTTCCGAATGGCTTCTTACTCTTCGAGTTTTTTTAGTTTACATCGATCTAGAAAAATAAACTAAATTTTATTACTCCTAATATGCTTTTACTAAATCAGATACTATAGCTTTTTTTTATACTGCTCACAAAATGTTAGACTAGATAATGTTTCAATAGTTGGGTCACCAGCCCAATCATAGAAACTGAGGTTGGCTCGTTAAAGACAACTAGCAATCGTTATGGGTTTACGTTCGTAAATTCTGTAATTAAAATAAACAATTGTTACTGTGACTCAATAACACTGACTAAACACAATTTTACATTCTATCTGTAACAAGTACACCAACGAATGAACTCGTTTAAAGGTACAACCTTCCAGTAATATCAATTCATCAGGACAAATTCATATCTTATATCTCTCAAGACTCAAAATCGTTATAAAAATAATGTAATGAAGACAATTACTGGACTTCTATGGGCAATTAATACGCAATTATTGGATACATCAACCAAGGAAATGCCAATTCATTATGCGTATTTACATCATTTTTATTCATTTGTGTACCAAACTTAGATGACAAAAATATTCCCTTAGTAAAGACTCAAAATGGAGGTTTTTTGTATATTTTTCTTATGTATAATTCTTTTTCTCAGTATTTGAACAAACTCATGGACTGTTTTTTTAAATAGAACGTAGGCATGTTTTTCATGGTCAACCTAATCAGACTACTTATTATTTGTCCATGATAAGAAATATTTATGCCCTCTGTACAGAGAGACCGCACAAGGCAGGATTTATTGGGGAAAAAATCAAGTATGTTACTTTGAGATTTAAGAAAGAACCATGAGACTAAAGGCAAAAAATGATAAACTAAATCTAAAATATCCAAAACAGTTTTCGATTTCTCATTCAAAGAAATATCTTTTTTTAATAAACACCGAAACTTTTTAAGCAAAACTATTCTTAAATTATAATAAGCACTAAGAAATTTTAAAATCTAGAAAGGAACAAAATTTATAAATGACAGTGGTCTAAATTTAAAATAGTGGATATCAGCGATTTTTATTCAATATTTCATTTCCTTGGAAAGGATTTAAAATTTTCGACTTCCTTGAGAGGGAATTATATTTCTTGTAAGGGAACAAATTTTAATTTTTTTAAATCTTTTTTTTTCTTCTTAATATTAATTCATCCGTAATCGGAAAAGATAATTTGAAAAAGCCAATCCATGTTTCTTTTTCAAATAACAAGTTCTTTAACCACTTTTCGGTAACCTTTAAGCGATAAGCGAGTTTTTTCTTTAATCAATATCTACAACACATGACGCAGTGCAGGGGTAAAAAGAAGAAAAAAACAAAGAAATCACTATCTTGATGCTATATAGTAGCATGTGAGATGATTTAAAGTGTATCCAAAATGAAGTTAAAGGTTAGATTGACCCTGGGGTGCCAGATGAAAAAAAGAAGAATGTGACCTTGAAATTTCATTACGACAAATTACTTAGGACAGTTCAGCAGTTGTTTGTCGCTTAGAATACCAATTAAGATCATGCACGAGGGATTAAAATTGAAAATCTACTTGGAAAGGAATGCATTACATAACTAGATATGCCAGTTGATCTTAAGAATAATCAAAACACTTGTGTGCAGCAAATGCATCAGGACAAGAGTGACACTATCTGTAAAAATGGCATTTGAAAAAGCATGAAAAATGTTACCAATTAATGAAAAATATTTTATCATAGGGATCTACATTTTCTTAACTATGACTTTTTGTGAAAAAAATGTAATGACAAGACAGTAAAAATTATTAAATAAGTATAAATAACATCACAAAACAAAATTACAAAATCAAATTTAACAATTATAATTCACGACATAGAGATTTAATTTTCCATTTAATACTTTTTGAATCAATAACATGTAGTTTTTAAGTTGGTTAAGTGTTTGAAAATTTCCGGATTCGTGGTTGAAAAATATAGTTTCGCTTTAAAAAAATGGACTGAGGCTTAATATTAAAAAACCTCTGTAAAAAGATTAGCTTAATAAAGAATGTATTGATCATGATTATAATAATTTAACTGATGTTGTGAATGGAAAATGTATACATTAGCCTGGATTCAGTGATTTGCATCCATTCATGGAAGTGGGAAAGAAAGGACGCAATCCATCCAATTATCATTTTTCATGGATTGAATTCAGTTTGATGATACAAACGCAATTCAGTTGGAGGTAGAAGTGAATTAATATTTTTCGTGGATTGAAATCAGTTTGATGATACAAACGCAATTCAGTTGGAGGTAGAAATGAATTAATATTTTTTCATGGATTGAATTCAGTTTGATGATACAAACGCAATTCAGTTGGAGGTAGAAGGGAATTAATATTTTTTCATGGATTGAATTCAGTTAGGTAATACAAACGAAATTCAATAAGAAAAAATGAATTAATATTTTTTCATGGATTGAATTCAGTTTGATGATACAAACGCAATTCAGTTGGAGGTAGAAGTGAATTAATATTTTTCATGGCTTGAATTCAGTTAGGTAATACAAACGAAATGCAATAAGAAAAAATGAATTAATATTTTTTCATGGCTTGAATTCAGTTTGATGATACAAACGTAATTCATTTGGAAGTAAAAGTGGAGTAATATTTTTTATAAATTTAGTTCAGTTTGATGATGCAAAAGCAATTCAGTTGGAAATAAAAGTGGAGTAATATTTTTCATGGATTTAATTCAGTTTGATGATGCAAAAGCAATTCAGTTGGAAGTAAAAGTGGAGTAATATTTTTTATGGATTTAATTCAGTTTGATGATGCAAAAGCAATTCAGTTGGAAGTAAAAGTAGAGTAATATTTTTCATGGATTTAATTCAATTTGATGATGCAAAAGCAATTCAGTTGGTAGTAAAAGTGGAGTAATATTTTTGATGGATTGAATTAAGTTTGATGATACAAAAGCAATTCAGTAAGAAAAAAAGGGAATTAATATTTTTTATGGATTGAATTCAGTTTCGTGATATAAACGCAATTAAATTGGAAGAAAAAGTGAATTTGCCACTTAGGGCGCAACTCACAGGCTGCCCGTTGATCTGTTTGTTTTATGACAGGACTAGAGATAGGTAAACACCAATTTGTTTGTTTTTTGGAATCAGTTATAAACGAATACTGATGCAACTGAGTTTCAGATACAAAAAAATAATATTTCATTTGTATCAGATACATATCAATCTTAACTTAGACGCTAATCAACAGATGAAAAATTATGAAGTAAAACTTTCTTTTCTACGTTAGTTTTTTATTTTATTTTGTATTGTATTATAAATCTGCTTCATTTATTAAACATATAGATGCATATATCCGAGCGTATATAAGGTCGAAACAAAAAGAATGTTATTTTAAAATGATTAAAAAAATGTTTTCCTTTTTGTCATAATGAGAATTTTTTTTTATATCAACAGTTGCAAGCATAAATTTAGAACAATCTGATGTAATAAAAAACACTCCTTTCCACTCAAAAGCAAACAATTTTCTTAAAAAGAAAAAAAAAACTATCACAAAAAAAGATTGCTTTCAGCCTTAGAAAGATAAGTCCACTAAATGTAAAGGTGGCGTAATTTACTTTCTAAGTAGCAGTTTTTCATTAACGTCTAGACTTAAAATAGACTGGCAAAGTTCTGACGTGTTTGTTTTTACTCAGAAAAATTTGCATGCTTCAATGACTCCAGTAACTGTTGAAAATAAACAACATTCAAATATTGTTATGTCACATAAATATCATGAAATTTTCAACTAAAATCACAGTTCTTATCTAAAAAAAATTCTTTTTATTGCTTATTTATACATTTATTCGGATTTCAAAGAGAGGAAATATTGAGTGGAAGAATCCAATTAATCCAGGAGAGCCGAGAATCGAAGTTAAAATTTATTTTTCACATATTTAAATTCGGAAAATTTTGCCAGTTGTCCATTTGCAGGCGGAATGAAAAAGCCTTTATGATTTAATCAGGGTGCGTAGCCAAATTGTTCAACAAAAAATAAGCACCTTTTAAGCACTTTTCAAGGATCCAAAAAATATTTTTAAGCACTTTAAAAAAATATCATAATTAGACTGGGTTGGAAGGTTTTTGACAATTGTCGGTTTTATCATGTTTTAACCGTCATGTCAAAAAAAAAAACTTTTGGCATTGTTTTTGACAATTGTCAAAAATCATGAAATTTTGAATCATGTAAAACGAATGGCGTTTTCAAACTCTACGGACTGACGATACACCGAAATAGATTGGGGTTGAATTAATTGTGAAAACGTTGAATAGAACAATGTGAACTGTTTTTGCATAATTCGAAGCGAAAATCAACATGGTAAAGGAAAAATCTCAATGAGAAAACGGGAAAATTAAACATTTTTTAAAAACACCCAATGAAAAAAGCACTTTCAAAAGACGAAAATCGAAAATAAGCACCTTTAAGCACCTTTGAAAAACACTACGCACCCTGTTAATCAATACGACAATACAAATTATGCATTTGGTATTATTGTAGCTAAAACACAATTATTTACAATTTAAGCCGAACTATTGTTTCTGAAATTGCAATAAAATAAGAATGCTGAGGTTTTGAAATCCTCAAAAATATACTTTTAAATAACCCAATTTTAAAAGTTACAATTTTTGCATGTCAAACAATACATTGCGTGCACAAGAAGTCTGGTTTTAAGTCAACGCTAGAGAAACGTAAAATGACAGTAATTTTAACGCTTCTACGATGGAACAATGACCGATGATTAAATTACTTTTTCCGAAAATCATTTCCGGCATAAAGTTAGAAAATTATTTGCTGGTTTTTCTTTCAANTAGAGAAAAAAATTGCTGATGGTTCTAAACTTGAGACTTGTATTGTACAGTGAAAGGCACATTATATTAACACATTGACCGATAACAAGTTAACTCGTGTTTTCGTTAGCAGTGATCTCGTGGTGACTATTTTAAAAAGTGGGCGTAATTTTCCTCACTTTTCAAGTTTTACTATTTAATTCTATACTGATTTTTAATAACTTAACGAAACTAGATATATTTGCAAAACTTATGGTGTACCATTACACGTAGGTGATTGTTATACTTTTTATCATACGGCACTAAAAATTAAAAGTTTTTAAAGTTTATTTATATTGTTTTACTTCCACATTCGCTTTCAGAACAATATCCGATGACATGGGGTAATTTTCAGAAAAGTTGCCGGTCAGCAATGTGTTAACACTCAAGGACAAAAAAAAAAAGACGAATTAACGGAAACGAACTGCAAAACTGCTTACATGTCTTGAAACTAAAAATGTTCGGAGAAATGCCTATTACTTCAATGCTAAAAAATTTTTAAAAGTGATAAGTGATAATTTCATGATTTTTTTCTTCTTTTTTTGAGAAAAAAATAGTTTCAAGTGTTGAAATTTGACATTCAAACGGTACAGGGCGCAAAATGACCTCAATTATTAAGGGGTAGTAGCAAAATTACCTCCTTAAAAATATAAGGGGTAACCCGCAGTCGGGGAAATCTGTCCCCGATAGTTAGATCTGGAAAGCGACCCCTTAATGTTAATTTTACTTTGCGTTTTTTGCCATATCTAGAAAATTTTTCAAGATAATCGAAAACTTTTGCCTCCAAAGATAATTCCGTGCAAAAAAATTATTCTTTATAATTATTTATTATTTTATTTTGTAATAGTCGAAAACATTTTGAATTGTAAGGTATATAAATTTTTACATCATTTTAAAGAATGTAATTTTATCTCGCAAAATAGAAAAATTAAGAGAACTCGATAGTTCCTAAGAAATGTAATTTTAAATTAATATTTCTAAAATTATAAAAAAAATATATTTATTTATTTATTTATTTTAAAAAAAAAACTCTTTGTGTCAGATTTTGTAACTTAAAATATCGTCTTCTCATGTCTGAGGTCACCATGTGAGCCATTAAGATTAAGTGTTGGTACCTGAAAATCCAATCATTAGATTTCGAAAGTTATTCAGAGTATTGGGATTTTTTTTTCGCTCTATAGAACAAATTTATTAAGAGCAAAGTAGGAAATCAACTAAAATAAAGAAAGTGTCATGAAATCGGATTATGTTTGAGGAATTTCAGAAGTGAAATTTAATTCGAATGTAAAATAACCCAATGTACCTTCCCTTGTATCAACGGTTTTTAAAAATTTTGTCAGGTATGTAAATATATTAATTAGAATACGGAAAACAGGATTAAATCTCCATATTTTAGAATAATTAATCTACTTACAGTCGTTAAAAGAAATATTTCACACAGCAAGAATTAAAACCAATTAAAAAGGATATATTTTCATACACATAGAGAGTTAGGTACACCTGAAAAACCTGCGGCCCTTAAGGCCACATCATAGACAAAAATTAATTAGACAAACCTACGTAATTAAGGTAAGAACTATATGATAAGAGTTTTTCAAATTAATTTCAATAACTTTGGAAAAAAAGGTGAAAATATAACGTTCAAATTCCAAAATGTGAAAATAATAATTCAAAAAGTCAAAATATTGAACGCTTTCGATGTTTTCATTCAAAATGAAAGATGTACATTATTTACAGTAAAAAGCATAAAAAAAGTTTTTCTACGCAGACATCTAAAACCTGCATTAATTAAACTTTTGTAAAGACAAATTCATTCATTTTTTTTTTCATTCGATAATATTTTGCATGTATAATTTGATGCACTTTTTAATATTTTTAAGAAAAATTGATATTTTGTTCTTAGTAAAATTAGTAAATAGTTAATTAATTAACAATTGATATGAAAACTGAATTTTAAATATCGTATATTCTCGTCCCCAAAGAACTAGAAAATGATCCCAGGAGTTCATTTCCGAATAAAGAACTACTCTTTAGTTCTATATACCCCTACTATATAGTGAGATAAAGCAATCACCCTAAATATTGATCTAATTATTGGATTTTCACGAAATAAATAGGTGCAATGGTTAAAAAAGCAAACTTTATCGTATACATTTATTAAAACTATTTCAAACAGAAACATAAGGGTAATATTTTCTATTTTACTGAAAAAGTAATATCACTTCTTGCATACACTTCTTACATACAAATGCAATACAAAGATTTAAAATTCAATGAGACAGAGAAAAAGAAATATTTCATTCGAAAATAAAATTTATCATCGATTGTAGACAAAAATTGATTTACATAGTTCAGATTAAAATTGCGAGATGGCACCACTATCAATATTATAATTATTAAAATTCAATCGAGATACACTTCGTAACAAAAAATAATTCTTACGAAGATCAAAATATAATTAATTCATGTTAAAAGAAAGCTCTAGCTTTAATCAATTATATTTGATTTAGTGGTAAGTGTAAGCTATAGATTAAAACATTGCATAACTTTAACAAAAAATTTTTAATCGATTTTTATTACCGTTGTTTTTATTCTTTTCAAAAGGTAATTCACAATTTCGAAAAAAAATTAATAAGTTATTTGAAAATGATGGAACTGCTGTATGTAGGATAAAATATTTATAAAGAAATTTATATAATAGCTATAGCTATAAACAATGCTCAAAGAAAAGACAAAATTAAATACTGAATTATGAAAGGAAATTAAAAGTAAGGTTACTTGACCTTAACTGCAGAAAAATTGCTTAAAATGTGGAAACTTACCTACAATCATAATAAATCAACATTATCTATAAAATGCTACAATGCTAAAAATCAAGTTTAAAGTTAGTGTTATCTTCACAAATGCAAAAGTTTTAAATTAATTTAATGCAGATTTTACGCAGAATACAAAAAGATAAATTCTTACTGAAAAGATAATGTTGAATAATGCCATTATAAATCTCAAGTGTAAAATTAGAAAGCAAACTTAAAAATAATTTCTATAGAGAGTACGATTGCAAATTTTTCTTACTTTTTAACATTGTAATAATTACCTAACATTAATAAGTTTCATTTTAATAATTACTAATCAACATTAATTATTGAATTTTAATTTAATAATTAAATATTTTAACTTAACAATTTATTGTTTGAGACAACCAGTCAACTCTCAGACAACCAGTGGAGTTAAACAGAACAAATTTACGCATAATTATGTTATATTTTTGACTATCATATAATGTTATTAATTTTATTGTTATATGAAGTTGACATCACGCTATTTTGTATTTTTAAACTAAGATGGTAAAGTTAACATTAAAAAAAATTGGCTTTCTTTAAATATTATTTAAACACAAATTAATCGCCAAATACAGAAAAAGGCTTAGATACTGCCAACTACTTTTCGAGAAAACTAAAAAGGAAAATATTTTCTGCTTTTCCTATAAAAGCAAAACAAAATTACGCCCATGGTTTAGGTATAATAGCATAAACATAATTTCTTAAGACTTTTTTCACTGATAGTAAAATCAGAAAATAGTTTTCATTTTAGATTTCTCGAAATAAAGTTAGCAGGATTATAACCTTTTATGCATTCAACGATTCAAATACTCCCCTGATTTTTAAGCATTTTTTACTAACAAAAATGTGCTAGCTCTGTCCAATAATCAAATATTCTCAAAATTTACTGTTATTTTTAGTTTCCTCCACTAATGTCGTAGAATATATAAAGTTTCCTATTCACATTTTCCTATTACATTTTTCGACGCAGTTGCCCATTTTCCTATTCAGGTGCCCGCCCTTTTTCCTATTCAGTTGCCCATTTTCCTATTCAGTTGCCCATTTTCCTATTCAGTTGCCCATTCACATTTTTCTATCAAATTTCATATTCATCTATTAAATTTCATGTTCACGCCTACGAAAGCGTATACTACTTGCACATTTCAGTATCAGAAGTATGCAACAAATGTAGTATAACAACATTATACAATCCTACATTGCAAACTGAAATTTAGTTTTAAAAAAAATACAAATACTACTTACAGGAAGTTTACTACTGATTAGCAATTCCACAACAACATTCCTGAGCGTGTCTCTATTTTTGTCCAGAAAGCCATCTACTGAATACCACACTTGACCAGCATAGTGTTTCACACCGAATTCCATGGAAGACATTCTAGGACGACTGTACAACTCATTGAGAGCATGGTTATAATGGCACTTCTCTAAGAAAGACAGATCAGTTGCCTGAAGAAAAAAAATAATAAATAATTATAAGTCGTATTGTTACACAATATCTTTCACATACCAATCATAAAAACCTTAATACCGCGAAACTTCCGACAGTTTATGGAGTTAGAAATAGAAATATGTACCAGTTCACTAGTTGTAACAAAAAATTGCTGGTGATTTTAAATAATAATCCATTATAAAAAAAAGCAGAAGGGGTTGAAAACTTATGGTTAGTAACATTCTGCTTAGAAAACAGACAGACAAGGCTAATCGTGGGAGGTTCTCGTGGTCTTCCTCTCCATGTAACACAAATGCGGGTTAGCTCTATCAAAAAGTCCTCCACGAAGGCAAATTTCCCAAAATACTCGATCTAGGAGTTCCTTTGTCTTCTGGATTGGGTTCAAAATTACAAGGCTACGGAGTTCAACATTAGTAACCGTAAACCCATAGAATTGGGTCGACTGTTCAACGACGGTTATAAAATAAAATAAAATGGATTCTCACCAAATATCAAAATTAGTAACGAATTTCATCTACAGATGGTGCTTCTAAGAAAGTATTAATCAATGTATAAGACCAATTTATCTGAAATATGCATGGAATCTAAAATATTTGTTCTAAGAGGATACAGCGTTGTCTTTGCAAATGAAGGTTATTTTAAAAATAAGGGCTCATGGTTTTTCCTAATTAGAAAAGCTATACCTGAGCAAGATTTGTAACTAATTTTAAAACTTTTTTTTAATGAATTATCTGGTTTCTTATGCAGCAAAATACTCATTTTCGACTTCTGTACTTTTGTAATTGTTTTTTTTTTTTTACTAGTCGCCATTTTTAAACCACATGGTTTTAAAATCTATATTTTAATGACGCTTAATATATTTAAGTAGAAGTTTTGAATTTCCTTCAATAAAAACCTACATTAGACATAGTATGAATCTCTGAATTCGCCACAGCTAGGGCAAAAAAATATTATTCAAATTTAAATGTTTTCATATTTTTTTTGTACATGAGATTAATAAGACTATAGTCGTTAACTTGCTCATCTAACTACATTGCACTGAGAGCAAAAATACCAATCTTTAAATGTTTTTAAACAAAAACCAAACTAAGAAACAATAATAATTACATTCTGTTCCGAAATTATAAAGATAAATTAAAATTTAGGAGAAAAAAGCTCTTATTTGCTGATTTTATAACTATGATTCGATTTTATAATAATTACGTGTAAGCTCAACCTATCATCATAAAATTATTACAGTGAGTTAGTTCTACAAAAAATAAAATAACAGATTTGGTAAATTAAATTTTTAATGGAGACTTTCTAAAAATTCCATTAATAACATAATCATTCGCCAAAAATCTTTTTTGCTAGCCAAGTTTAATTTATTTTTAAACCTGATTATTATTATTATTATTATTTTATAACTGTCGATGAACAGAAGACCCAATTTTGGGTTTACGACTATTAATGTTCAACTCCAAATCCTTCTAATTTAGAACCTAATCCAGAAGACAAGGGAACTCCTGGATCAAGTATTGGGAGAAATTTGCCTTCGTGGAGGAATTTTTAATGGAATTAATCCGCATTTTAGTTTGCATGGAGAGGAAAACCACGAGAATCTCCCACGGTAAGCCTGACGGCAAGGGGACTCTAACCCATGATCCGTCTAATACTGAGGATATTTCACGTCAGCACTGCGGTCGGTGCAAGTCGGATGCGGAACTCGTATCCCAGCCATCGCCGGGATTCGAACCCGGTTCACCTCATTGGAAGGCGAACGCTCTTTCCTCTTAACCATCGCGGCTCTAAACCTGATTATTTTATTTTATAACCGTCGTTGAACAGCAGACCCGATTTCGGGTTTACGACTGCTAATGTTCAACTCCGTAGCCTTGCNCTCTAACCCATAATCCGTCTACCACTGAGGATATTTCACGTCAGCACTGCGGTCGGTGCAAGCCGGATGCGGAATTCGTATCCCAGCCATCGTCGGGATTCGAGCCCGGTTCACCTCATTGGAAGGCGAACGCTCTATTCCCTGAGCCATCGCTGCTCTAAACCTGATTATTTCATTTTATAACCGTTGTTGAACAGCAGACCCAATTTGATGGGTTTACGACTACTAATGTTCAACTCCGTAGCCTTGTAATTTTGAACCCAATCCAGAAGACAAGAGAACTCCTGGATCAAGTATTGGGAGAAATTTGCCTTCGTGGAAGACTTTTTGATGGAGCTAACCCACATTTGCGTTACATGGAGGGGGAAGATCACGAAAACCTCCCACGGTTAGCCTGATGGCAAGGGGACTCTAACCCATGATACATCTACCACTGAGGATATTTCACGTCAGCACTGCGATCGGTGCAAGCCGGATACGGAATTCGTATCAACTGGGATTCGTACCCGGTTCGCCTCATTGAAAGGCGAACGCTCTATCCCCTGAGCCATCGCGATGCGCATATATGAGTATTACACACACACCATAGTGCTTTCTAATATTGTATTAATGCAGCCAAAGCAAAAATATATCAATACAGTTGTATGAGGAGCACCAAAAAATTTTAACGGAAATAGAACATATTAAACAAATAATGCAAACCAAAACGGATTTTTTATTTTATTTTGCATATTATATAGTCATGAAATTACCTTAGGAAAGTTGCTTTCATCGTCTAAAAGTGGAAGAATGCCAACTGGTTTCTTGGCTATAAGATTGAGCACAGGTTGGTTGTCTTGATAGTTTATAGGTTGCCATTCTATTCTTTCTTTGGCATACTCTTGTTGCTCCAACTTGAACACGTGTTTATTGAAATAGTACTGCAATGTTTCGTTGGCATAATTTATACAAAGTTGCTCGAAACTGTTTTCTTTGAAGTCCTAGTTTGAAAATGAAAATCAGAAGTTAATGTTGATAGCACAAATTATTGCGTTCTTAAATTAACCTAAAAAGTATCCATCTTAAAAATTAATTTCATTTTTAAGATTGAATCTAATCTATAGCTAACTGTCATAAGATCTGGAATTAGCTGTGCGGCCTCAAAATGTAAGCGAATATACGTTTTCTCTACTTAGAAAAATCTAACGATATCTTAAACTAAGTTTGGTGTTTTCACTAAAGTCGCAAGGGGAAAAAAAGAATACAGTTACAAGTAACAAAAATATTAGTGATTGAGAAATGTTTATAGAGTTATCAAACTGATTATAGAGCTATTTAGATTTACTACTTATGTCAATGGTAATTTGAAACAAGAATAAACGTGACTGAAGAAAAAGAAATACCATAAATCGAAGCTAATTCTCCGCGTTTTGAAAATATAATTTTTAGAGCTCAAACAAGTTCATTAAGTCTAAAAAAATTTAAATTATTGTTTCCGTTATTCTTTTATTGCCATTAAAGAACTTGTTCCAAGTAATGCACTGATAAATCGGGGAAACTTAGCCATGTTTTGCAAAATGATTATTTTTTTTAGTTCTGATGAGCTTCTTAAGGAGGAAATAAAAAAGGTTTTTAAACCTTTATTCAGATCCTAAGAAAGGTTTCAACAGCTATATTTTTCCAATCTGGCAAAGTTGCCTTGATTTACGGATACCGTAAACGGATACCGATAAATAGAACTATT
This sequence comes from Parasteatoda tepidariorum, assembly GCF_043381705.1. Lineage (NCBI taxonomy): Eukaryota > Metazoa > Arthropoda > Arachnida > Araneae > Theridiidae > Parasteatoda > Parasteatoda tepidariorum. The sequence goes on along the minus strand of NC_092212.1, from coordinate 47,191,955 downwards.
GTCTTATCTATTACTTCTTTAAAAGATTTGATAAGGTATCAGTAATTCTTTATTAAAAATACGAAAAGTAATATTTTTTTTAATTCTAAAGTCGTTGCGGAACGTTACTGTATTATTTACTTTTATAGTACTTTACATTTTGCTTTAACTTTGCGTAAACTTAAACTACAATATGTAACAAAATATTGATTAGCAATGAAATCAATTTTAAATATAGCATCATCTTTCAATTTTAACAAATATTTCTAAACTATAATATCACATAGTTTTAAGAGTAAATCTGTTTAAAAAAAGCAGTAAATTTAAAATAAATTTGAAATAAAATTGCATAATACATTTGAAAATTTATAAAAATTACATGCAATAAATAATTCGTACCTCAAACCCAAATATATCAAGAATCGCTATAGAGGTCTTTCTAGGCCCTTTGAACACAATATTGTTGACTCTTTGTACTAGCCAAGAGAACAGACTGGAGTATAGAGCTTTAGCTATAGCATCTCTATAATTAAAAAAGAGAAAATGTAAATAGCATGCTCTATTTTTGAATATAGTTTGACCATACGCAACTTGTTATGTACATATTTAAAGGAAACAGTCAATTTTTCGATAAAATTTATAATTTTAAAGCACAAGCTGAGTTTCATATCAAAATATATTGATTTTAAATACAATTCAGGAAGATACTCCCTTTTTAGATGATTTGGGATTACATACTCTTTTTTTCATGCTTCAGAAAAAAAAATGTGAATTGCAAGATTATTTTTTTCCAGCTTAAATATTGAAGATCAATAACAATTACTGTTTATTCGGATTTTTTTAATAAATATTCATTTGTGTTTTGACTTCAACTAATCAGGTAATGAATTCCTTTTCGACAAATATTACAAATATATTTGGCAAATTATTAAGAGAATACTTTGTGTGTTTCATTCTATGTTATTAATTAGTTTATAGAAATTAGATTTCTATTAGTATTTGAGAGTAATTTTCACACAAAATATTTTATTATATAAAATTTCGCAAAAATTTCATTTTTCTGAAGCTACAAGTGCTATTAATTTGCTCATTTCTTACTTTCAACTTTAATATCTATTTATTCATTTATTTTCCGTCATTATTCTTCTTTGTTAGCAAGATAGCCTAAAAGTAGTCTCCAGTTGGTAGTTTTTTCTATTATGAAATGAGCATGATTTTAAGATATTTTTCCTACACGGAGTTAATCCATCTCGTATTAGGTTTACTCTTTTTTGTACTAGTAATTTTACCAACGGCCAATTTATAAACTCCTTTTAAAATTTTGCTAAAATTCTCATTCGTTTTCTCAACATAATCAAACTACAAACTTTCCACACTAGTTATCCGATATCAGATGTAGAATAATACACATAACGTTAACAAAATTCTAATTAGCGCACTTTCAAGGTGTTTTTATGACTTAATTATATATGGATACGCATATGTTTAATATTAATAACACTATGCATGAATTTACTATTAAATTAAATAAAAAACTTTCGAATATTCACTGTAAACAAAATTTCATGACTCTTATGTAGTTAATGAAATAAAACTTATATTTAATAAATTAAGAAAGTTCACAAAAACCGTAATTTTTCTTATTCAATTATAAGACCGTAATCTTGACTACGAAATCGCAAAAATTAAGGATAAATCATAATATTTGGCACCTCTGAAAATATTATTACACATATTTTTAATGCCTTTAATTAAATCTCCTCTAAAATTTTAAGCAACTATTTAAAAAATTTCACACCTTTTTAACTCCATAAAATTGCTTTGGAGATTCGAATTTAGACAATATTCTTAGTAACATGAAGTTTGTCTTTCAATTTTTAATAAAATATCTTACCTAGCATCTAATGCCTGATCAATATTCAAAGGAGTGACGACTCGTTCATTTCTGGCTTCCTAAAAGAAAAATAAAACTCGAATTAGATTAATGAAATTAACTAAAATTCTAAAAAGAATTCCTAAAAATGATCAAAGTAATACTTTTATTAGAGTTCAAGAAATAGCGCTACGTCTCATGAAATTAGCAGGAAAAATTATTTTCTCGCAATGTGCAGCTATGACATTTGATTGTGAAGCATAGTTAACTATTCCTATACGACCCGTGTTATTAACTTTTAGGGCAGTTTGAGAAAACTACTAATGGGAAAAAAATTCTGGTAAAATTATCGAACTGTGCGGTAATGACATTTCTGTTTAAAAAACATATTTCTGGTTAATAAAAAAAATATACGTTATTTAAATCATTTTTTTCTTTTATTTTTTCGTTCACATGATAACGGTTTACTGGAAATTCTGATTTTAAAAATTATAGTTTGTATAACCACACCTTTAGAAAAGAAATACGAAACCGAAAAGCAAATATAACAGAATAAATGAGTGTTCTAAGATATCCTGCTAAAATTATTAAATTTTACCACACCACATTTTATTGAATATTATAAAAGCCTATTTTATTACTAATTTTACCAAAACCATTACCAAAGTGCTGGTAAAAAGAGTTTCTTGGTGTTCCCATAGAGCCAAAAACACGGTAAATCTTACCATATTCAGGTACTTTGACCACACTTTTTTTCCCGATGCCGAAACCATTATCAAAACTTTTTGGTTCTCTACTTCTGTTTCAAAACGATTTTTTTAAATTCAAAAATCTTAAATTTTAGATGTAAGCGTCACAAAACGGACTTTGAACGCAAATAATAAAAAGAAACATTTAAAACTTTTTAAAACAAAAAACATGGGTAAGTATCTATACTTTCAAAAAATTAACGTTAAACCATTAAATCACTACCTTCCACCGTAAAATGGAGTAAATATTCTGCTACCTTAATTCGATATTTTGTTAAACCATCCTTCCGTTAATGTTGAACCAGCGTAAAATTTATTACAGTACAATAACATGGTTGGTTCAATATTGCAGCGAATTCTCACGATATTATGGTTTAACGCGATCCAAAATTCGGTGATTGTGGATCGTGTCAGATCTACTAATTCGGTATTTTATTATTATTATTATAATTATTATTTACAATGAAAGGAACAATCAGACAGGAAATATTTCAGTAAACCGGGATCACATAGTCCGTAATGGCAACCAAAAAAACTATTAATAATAAATCCACACAAGAAAATTTTTAAAAAAAACACACAGAAAACTGTATATACAAAAGTAAAATGCACATAAACAAGATGTCGTTTATTAAATAAAAATTCACTGTCAATATACATTTTGTAAAGCATACAAGGTGAAAAAATAAAGTTAAAAGTTCTCAATTTCATTAATAGTAAATAAAAATTTCTTTAATTTCTGTTTAAATAAGTCTTTGTTTGGAGCGTTTTGCGAATCAGGGGGAACACTATTGAAGAATTTAGAAGCGAAATAACTGAATTTAGAAGCAAACATATTCTTCTTCCTTGTAGTCTGTATGCGAGTGCCCGAATGAATTTAAAGACTGATTTGAGACGTCTTTCTATTGGTTGGCCACCTGTCTTATCAGAACTGGTCAAAAGTATTGAAAGTCTTGCGGCCTTTACCTACCAAAAGTACCTTTNTTAGGCATTGTTAATTGTTATATTTTATCAGGTCGACTATTTAATATTTTCGCGTTTTCTACTCTAGTTCCGAGTTCATATATAAATATCGACAAGCTTTATAGAAGAAAAAAAGACGACTACTCGAAAGGATGTTTAAGCTTTAAAATGACTAATATATATTGTACTGTAGATAAAGCATTTGAAATTTTGGAAAGCTGTGCAATGATTGATGAACGAAAATTACTCGAGCTTCCGAATGAATCATCAATAAATCTGGCTTTAAATTGACCCGAAAAAAATGCCGACTATAAATAAGAAAGTAGGAAAAAAAACGGACAACATTGGCATTTTTTTTTTTTCAAGTCTGGGTACATTTTACAGCAGACTGTTTTTCATGGTCTTATAGTCAAGCTTAACTTATTTGCCTTATATCAACATTCTGCATTTTCAAATTGCAAAATCAGTAGTTATGATAGCATTTTTAATTTATGCGTAATTTATTCCGATAAATATTTTAAATTGATAGATACAATATTCTTCTTACATACTGTACATCCATTTAAAGTAAATTTATTTGTATGATAGAAAAATAGAGTGTACCGTTGTTTTTGTTGTCATCGCTCGCAAAATTCCATCTAAAGATAGCTGAAGTAAGTGGGATGCCCATCTAATTTCTGCATCACTGCCTATCTCAACTCCTTCTTGACCATGTTTCAACTAAAAAACAACACAATACACTAACTTAAAACATATATATAACCCAATATAAATACTTTTATGCATTGTAAAAATTGTGGTGCAATATCTCTCCGAATATGATATTAAACAAACTAAAAAAATATGTGATAGAATAATACTTTGCTAACACCAAATCGAGCATTCAGATTCTACTTAAAGGGTGCAATTTAAGTTTAGACATTTAAATTAAATAATCTAACACTAAACGTTCACGCTTTGCTTTCCGAAAGAAAAATCATTGTTGGTGCCGTTTGAATATCAAGAAATACTAAGTATAGTTTGTCTAAAATAAGTACACCTCCAGATCTCCGTCTAGACCTGTGGCGGTGACTATAGTAATGAGGTATGACTATTTCAAGTAGGGGTGCGGGGTTACTGTTTTGGATTGGTTTCGGCTCGGGTCGGCGAGAGATAGGGAATCTCTTTTTTCGGTCTATTGTGTTAGTCCTAAAGTAAAGCCACCCTCCCTAAAATGCGCCATTCTTGTTTCCATAGCACCAGGCAGCCTCAGACTTTGTAGCGGGAGGAGTCCTTAGCTTAGACAAACTATGGAATATCGCTAGTAGTTTGTTTACAATCTGCAATGAGCCAGAGAGAGTTAGTCATTTCCATCGCTGATATTCATCAACAAAAATTCACAGTTAAATGTGTAGTAAGGATTATATATTATCTATTCAGAATTATTATATTACAATTTTTAAATCACTGAGAATTGCATTAACTGGTTTTATAATGCATAATTTCATTTTTTTCTTCCAATGCCCACCCGATTGACACTCGTCATTCAGGTATAATTAAGGCATATTTGTTGGCCACTCTCTCAGGGGCATCATACTAGGTGGGCTAACGTTGCTTCCACAGTAAGGACAGATAGTAGAAAGAATGAAAGAACATCCATACCTTGTCTGGGACACATCTGATTGGCCCATCTGATTGAGTTGACCAAACCCCCCAAAAAACATCACAGAAAATTGAATTAAGCCTGGAGAGCGCGGTAACCATAGAAGAAGTTGATTGTCGTCATCTAATTGCGCTCAATTCAGCGTTGTTTTGGAAATCACGATCGGATATTGAGGGGATGCTTAATCTTGTTGGAAAATGGATGATGCATAATTTTCCAATATTTGTGACATTAACCGCATATCCAGGTAAACAACGTCATTAATTGCAAATAGAACTGAATAGAATTGAAGTCTGTCGCCTCACCAAATGTGGTTCAAATATTGAACATTTGTAAAAAAACATGTAATGCTTCTTTATCAAGAAAAGCAAAATTTGTTAATGTATTGGTAATATTTTGTTTGTTATAAACCTTCGAAATTTCGGAGGAAATTGGAACACGCCTTGTTTACCTCCTTGCTATGCGAACTGACAGGTTGAAGGTTCTGTCTTCGCTGTCGCTACTTGCTTTTTACAAAATTTCTAAATCTGAATCGGATTTACGCATGAAGCAAAACCATTGGTAACATACCAGTGATTGTTTTTATATTTGTTAGTTAATATTAAAATTTCAAGTATTCATACGTTACTAGAAAATTTCGAAAATTAGTCATACTTGTTTTCTGTGGAAATAAATGTTTCCTAAATGAAGTACAGATGCAAGAATGCGGAATATGGTATCTTGTTCTTCGGATGTGAAGCTTAAGACCTGCATAGCTGCTAATAGAGCTCGGAAATCCTCGGCATCGTCTTTTGGCTTGATCTTAAAACATCCACCCTATAAACAAAAGAAAGGAGAAGAAAAAAAAATTTTAATATAGCATTTTTTTAAACAATAATTATACATCATATACGTCTCTTTGATACGAAGCTTACAACTCGTAAAAAAGTTTCATACACAAAATTTTCAATTTAAAATAAATCACTTTCATATGAGCAATTAACTAATGATACCACAATTATGAAAGTATCAAGTGGAATTAGAATAATTAGAATCTTATAAACTAACGGGCATTATACCAACAATTGTAGATTTTTTTTTTAAATTTACCTGATTGAGGTAGAAGTAGTTATCGGCACTTGGCAAACCATATTTTTCTTTCTCTGAATCCGATAACCCACGTCTCTTTGATGCGAAGCTTACAACTCGTAAAAAGGTTTCATACACAAAATTTTTAATTTAAAATAAATCACTTTCATATGAGCAATTTACAAATGATACCACAATTATGAAAGTATCAAGTGGAGTTAGAATAATTAGAATCTTATAAACTAACGGGCATTATACCAACAAATGTAGATTTTTTTTTTTTAAATTTACCTGATTGAGGTAGAAGTAGTTATCGGCACTTTGCAAACCATATTTTTCTTTCTCTGAATCCGATAACCCACGTCTCTTTGATACGAAGCTTACAACTCGTAAAAAGGTTTCATACACAAAATTTTTAATTTAAAATAAATCACTTTCATATGAGCAATTTACTAATGATACCACAATTATGAAAGCATAAAGTGGAGTTAGAATAATTAGAATCTTCTAAACTAATTGTCATTATACCAACGAATGTAGATATTTAACGAACAAATTACCTGATTGAGGTAGAAGTAGTTATCGGCACTTTGCAAACCATATTTTTCTTTCTCTGAATCCGATAACCCACTTAGCATTTCGTAAAAAACGTGATAATTTCTTTCATCAGAAGCCTAAAATAACAAGGAAAAAAATCAATCTATGAAAAATATAAATAAATATTTTGAGTAATATATATATGAAATAACTATACATTTATTTAAGACATTTGGTAAGCTTAAGACCTTTTCGAAGATTTGATTTCGAAAATATCACATCAAAATACTAAAATTTTGACGATAGATAAATTGCAGTGATAATTCAGTCTCCCTTCAGGATATTTTGTCGTCATTTTGTTTGAATGCTTATAATATTTTTTCTTAGAAGATCTTGGGGAAATTAAATATGTTTGGAAAAATTCATGATTTTTGCAAAGTTTATTTAAAGTGCAACCAACAGTAACAATTATAGTATAATAATAAAAATAATAATAGTACAAATAGTTTTTGAAATATATTTGCTGTTACTATATCAATGATCAAACGAAACTGAGACTATTTCAAAAATGTCCTTAACGCTTCGAGTTTTTTTTCTTCCTTGCACTTTAGTATGCCTATTGTTGAATCTGGTGGGGAAAAGATTACGAATTTTCAACACAAATGTCAGCAAAGATTAAAAAATCAACTTTTTAATAATTTTTATTTAATATAGCTAAAAGAAAGCATGTATTGGAGGTCTAAATTTAAGTAGGACAATTTAAATAAATTTATGAAACCTTCAGTTTTAGTTTTTTGATTATATAAATATATTAAAGTCATACATAACAAGATTTTAGCGTGTTAAATAATTTATCAAATTAAAAAACTGCTTTATTTTCAATTTAAAACTTTGAGATACTAGAGTCTGAAATTCTTCTCTTTTTCCAAAAAATGAGGAAAAAAAACACTAAACTAAGTTAAACAACTGCAAATTTTAAAAGAACGAAATGAAAAGAGTTATGTTTGAGAATCGAAAAAGTAAAACTAATTTTGAAATTTCATCAAAAAATGCCATTAACCTAAATACAGTCAATCTAGATAAAGAAAATATGTCAAATATTTGGTAAAAACTACATCAATCAGATGCAAAATTTCAAACTAGTAAAATTATCCTGAAAAATCTAAAGATATAAAAAAGAAATGAATTTCAATTAATTGTAGTCTAGCTTTATCGTTCAGAAAACTAGTTTTTGTCATTTTTTGGCATTCCTCATTTTAACAATCAAATAAAACTAAAATATCATAAAATCTTACCTGAGTAACTATTCGAGACTTTTCTAGTAGGTACTCTGTACTCCTTGCTCCCGTTATTACACCACTAAAATAAAGATCATAAAATTTTAAAATATGCTTCTATTCTTAACCTAAACATTTCTCAAAAATTAAAAAATAGGGGAAAGTTTTAAACGTTATTAATAATTTTATCTTTGAATTAAACTAACAGATATTAAACAAACAAATGATAATTCTTAAAACACTGCACCAAAAATTAATGTATATGTCATTAAGAGTCATAGAAAAGTCTTCAAATACTTATCCTCTTGAGAACGTTTAATTGGACTACTTTAATAACACAAGACTGTCGAAATGATGGGATTTCAATTTTTGGAGGTGTTCTCCAATAAATTAAGTTCACAAAAACTTCCAATAAGCTTATTAAAGTTTTAAATAAAAAAATTGATGGAAAAAAAAGAAGTTATGGTTCATATGCCAAAAGACTAATAATTTTCAGATGGGTTAAAAAAATATTTAAAAACAAATAATAAACTCCGTGAGCAATTTTCATTTATCTCCGAAACCATCCATATTTCCTAAGCAGTAAAAATATGAAAAATAGAATTTGGTTTGAACAATAGTTAATATAATTCAAAATTTTACACATATCTAAAAATAGTAAAGCATTCCCTTTAGGACCAAGGTGATCATGAAGGTTAAGACTCCGAAATTCCGTGATCAACGGCGTGGTTGTAACATGATCAGAAGTGTGCAAAAACAGCTTTTACTTTCCAAACAAGCTGATACCGATCTATATGAAGATGGGAGAACTTCAAGCCCCCCTTGAGAATCGAACCCCAGTTCCTTATATTGACAGCTCATTGCTTTTAACCACGGAACCATCGTAGTGCATTACACATACACATAACTACATTTCTCAAAAGAAAGTATCTTTCGAAAATATTTTTAATTTCAAAAACATTCCAAAAGTTTAAAAAAATTATGCAAATAGATACCTTTATTATTAATCTTTTTACCTTTATTAAAAGAATTATTAATTTTATTAATTATAATTAATGAAATTATTTAATAATTCTACTAATTAATTCATTATTAATTTTATTGAATTAATTATTTAAAATACTTACTCTTTAAAATGCACTTCCATATATTTTCCAAATCTACTGGAATTATCGTTTCTGACTGTTTTGGCATTTCCAAATGACTCCAACAATGGATTGGCTTCCAAAATTTGTTCTGTAATTAAGTTACTTGGCGACTTGTTCACGGCTGCAAGATACTGCATTATCAGCTTCGTACTTTCTGTCTTCCCCGCCCCGCTTTCGCCGCTAGATGGTAGAAGGAAAAAAACGATCACAAATTGGCCCCATTTGGTCGCGAACAATTAAGAAAAGTTGTCAATGCAATTAAAAAGCAGTCACGTATTAAAGAATGCTTGAAAGATACTAAGTCTTTCTTAGAACAGTAGATCTATTTTTAAAAGCAAATTGTGGCAGAAATGATACGCGAGTTGTTTCTGCATAATTTAGAAAAATTTATTTAGTTTATGGTTTATTTCAAAGAATTAAATTGACAATTTGAAAATAAAGAATGTCTGAAGTGCGTTATATCTTAATCTTAATGTCGATTGTCAACCAATTTCCTTATAATTAATGAATATCAGAAGCGGAAATAACATGAATAATATGTTTTTGTTTTCCTTCATAATTTCAAAATAAAACTATATAGAGAGTGAATGATATGGGAGTAAGGCTAAGATTAAATGTAACAAAATAAGCTAAATTATCACTGAAAATTTGTCACAAAGGAACATTTTTAATTAAAAACACCTTAAATATTGAAAGATAAAACTGATACCAAATTTCTTTTTTAACACTTATGTAAGAACTAAGAGTAAAAAAATTATTCGGAAAAAAGGGTAATAATTAATATTATTATTATTGCTTTATGTTATAATTATGATTTCTTATTAATAATAATGACAGCCATAATTAGTTTTCTTAATGACTACAATCAACCAAAATAAATATATAAATTATTTAAAAAAGAATCAGGGTTGCAGGAAATATGTTTACTCTATTCTGTTATTTTATGTAACATTTATGATTTTAGAATTGTTTGAAAGATTTTTAAAAAAAAATCGGGTGATGAAAGCTAGTGAAACATTTAAAAATTAAAAACTGATATTCCTTACCTGATAACAACAACTTGATTTTCGTTATCTTTGCTCATTTTGCCATATGCTGAGCTCCCAATTGCAAATAAATGCCTAAGAAAAGAAAGTCAGTTTTATAAGTATATCAACTCAATATTAACTCAGTATATTAACTCAAAGTATATTGTATAAGTATATTAACTCAAATATTTACCACGAATTAACAAATATACGACGCTGTACTCAATATTAATTCAGTATATTAACTCAAAATAACTCAATATTAACTCAGTATATTAACTCAAAGTAAGTATATTAACTCAAAGTATATTGTATAAGTATATTAACTCAAATTTTTTACCACGAATAAAAAAATATACGACGCTGTATTAACTCAGTATATTAACTCAAAATAACTCAATATTAACTCAGTATATTAACTCAAATTTTTTACCACGAATAAAAATATATACGACCACAAACTTTTCGCATAACATACTTAAATTGCTTTATTGAATCACATTGTATAATTGAATCGCATTTTCACTATTTTTGTCAGCAGAATTATAACTTTAAAAAAAAGGTAATTAAAATTATGCTTAACAAGATATGCAACAAATTTTTACGGTTTATTTAACTTTCTTAATTAAAACACATAGTGATATCTATTTTTGTTAATAGCGCAACGATAAACGCTATAATCAGATACAAAATTAAGCAATAAAATTAAAAATTCCTTACATCATTTTTTTTATCGCATTGTATAATTGAATCGCATTTTAACTATTTTTGTCAATAGAATTATTTTAAAAAAAGGTAATTAAAATTGTGCTTAACAAAATATGCAACAATTTTTTAAAGATTATTTAAATTTCTTAATAAAAACACGTAGTATTATCTATTTTTATTATTAATGCGACGATAAACGCAATAATCAGAAACAAAATTTAAAAACTCCTTACAGCATTTTTCTTTTAAAAAAATAACTCGAATAAACTTTCTTATTGTGGTAACTACTTTTCAAAGTAATCGCCAATGATGGTAGTAACACTTACAGATACTAATTACTAACAGCAATAACCAAATGCATTCCAAAGACAGTAAACTGCTAAAAGATAGTTGTAATGTAAAAGTTAAATTGCATAGATGAAAGAGAACTACCTCAAGCCATAAATATCGAAATCAAAATTTATTAATAATATTTTGTGGATCAATACTTAATACCATAGGAAATAGTCGAAAAACCCTGAATTAAAATTTTTATTTTAATTCAGATTTAATTAAGACAAAAATGTTTTGAGGTCATATTTTCGAATTTTTCAAAAGGTTTAAAAATTTATAAAATTATTGCGAGGCAATATAATACCGGAGAGCTTTAAAATCTAAAAATTATGCAAGATATTAAAAAAAGCGTTCTTTACCAAATTATTAGCTGAATTTAATAAATTAGTAAAAACTCAAACAATCTTTATAATAACATTGAAAAGCTACTTTCGGGCAAAGATTTGAAAATGAAAAAAGGCTACATTATGAGCCGGGACTTAATACTTTTGGCTATAAGGAAAATTTAAAAGAAATAATTACTCAAACGCATAAGAATAATATCCCCAAAAATCTGCATCGAAATTCAAATAAACTTATAGAGTTTATGATCAAGTTCTATAATTCACAAAAAAAGCGATCTGCATCGAAATTCAAATAAACTAATAGAATTCATGAATAAGTTCTGTAATTCACAGAGACAAACGTTTTCAAAATTCATCTGTTCATTAAATAGTAGATCGGAGAATTGACCATACTATGTACATTAAATTATTATAAGGTAAATTAAGTTATATCAGGAAATTCATATAATGTAATTAGCATAATAAGTGTATGAAAAGATGTTCATGCAATTTTCACTGTTAATCACAGGATTCCTTTTCTTTTTATCTTGGATTTAATTTCGAAAACTAACATGAATTGCCTGCTATTTTTCTTTAGAAAATTAAGTAAATTTCGAAGTATTTTCCCCTAATACATTGGAATTATATAGCACATTTTCTAGTTTTATCAACTGTAAGCTCTATACATTCGGTTTATTATTAAGTATAAAATAAATGAATATTTGCAAGTATTATAAACATTCCTAAAATCTGTAATAATATCCATATTAAGTCATAGAATTTATAAATAAGTTCATTAATTCACAAAAGCATCAAAACGTTTACAAAACATCTCTATATTGAATATTACTGAAGAATTAGCCTAACGATATCACAGGCCAATAAAGTACCAAAACAATTATATAATTTTAAGTATGAAAAAGAAGAATCCTGTAATTAACATAGCATGCATTCTAAATTGTTTACAATCATGAACAATTACTGGTAACGAAAGAATTATTGAACGCAAACAATACCTGGTTAGTTAAAGAAAAAGTCACTTCAGATTAAGATATCTAAAACCACGTAATCCATATAAAGTTCACAAGATAGTTCCAAAATTCATAAAAGCACCTATACGTTCACATACAGTATCATCTTTACCTTCAGTAAAATCACCGGATGATTTAGCATACGGTATCGTTTGTGTCAATGCGGCATGGGACAAAGAAAGTACTCGCATTTCTTACTGACCTCTTTGATTAACTGACCAGAATAAGGCGTGAAGAACTCTCTCCCAAAACAACAGAAGGAAAAATACAAACCAATAAAAGCGATTTTCGAAGAGAACAAAAAGCGCGTGGAAGTTTTTTGCATTTGTCGCATAACTTTATGTCAGCCATTTTCATTTTTTCCCACGCATGAAGGGTTTTGTGTTCTTATATATTCGGCATTATCATATCGTGTTCTGTCATTTCATATTTAAGTAAACTATACGTTGAAGTCACGCTTCGAATGAATCAGTGAAACTGTACAAAACATTTGTATTCTCTGGGAGATTTAGACAATAAACCGAATTTAAAAGTAATTAAAGGGATATTTTGTAACAAAAAAGAAAGCAGGATATAAAAATATTAGATCCTAATTTTACGTTTACTCAAAGAAAATGGAAACTTTGTCTCTAGTAGCATTATTCCTGGAAACAATGTCAGCGCATGACCTTAGAAATTTTGTGTAAAGCAATCAGCAACAATGCGCAGTTGAGTAAAATAGACGCAACATGAAAAACGTTTCTACAAAATCCGGCAATCAGAACTTCAGAAATTTCGTGTAAAGCAATCGGCAACAATGCCCAGTTGAGTGAAATGGACGCAACATGAGAAACGTTTCTACAAAATCCGGCAATTAGAACTTCAGAAATTTTGTGTAAAGCAATCGGCAACAATGCCCAGTTGAGTAAAATAGACGCAACGTGAAAAACGTTTCTACAAAACCCGGCAATTATATTCGAAAGCCGCTAATTCTATTGCTGATAAAATATTACTTCTGAAATTCCTGGTGTAATTCTTTGTATATTAATGATAAGTAATATTTCTAACATTTCAATCAATAGCTAAAAGAATCAGGGGGACAAAAAACAAAATACCCCTAATGTATAAAGCAAAGTACGACTAGATCCATGTTATGGCATTTTTATTCTGTTTCTTCTCTTTAACTTAATCAGTTTGCTTAAATCACAATAAACAGAATTATCTTGATATTCTTCGCTATCGACTAAAGAAAGCAACTCTACAGGGTTACGAAAAACCCAACCCGGGTGGGCTTTTCTGGGTTTTCTTGGGCTTTTTTTCAAAAGAGAGGTCAGGGATAAGTACCTTATTTTAAAAAAAAGCTTATTTTAATATTAATAATTAAGTCTAAATTTCATGAATTGACTTAACATATAGGTAATTAAAGTGTAATTGATACAAATAAATTGGTGCAAAAGTCTGAAAAAAGTTTCTTTTGACATCACGATACAAAATTTTATATGTACTCGCATACATCGCACATTTGAAACTTATTTTAATACAAGATTACTTTCACTTATTTTCTAATCTTAAAAAATATTTGAGGAAATAATTTTTTTGCATTGAAAGCGAATCAAAGGCACTCACTAATCAATGGCCATAGTCATATCTAACCAGCAAGGTGATTGTCCAGTCTCCAAACACAGTTTTTTCACTATAGGCTCATTTTTTTAGGCTAGACTACATATATATTTCAATAGAATAGCTCTTTAATATAACAGAGGATAAAAACGAAATCAATTTTCGAAAACCCCAGTAAAACCCACTTTAGGATGGGTTTTACTGGGGTTTTCTGAGTGGGTTTTACCCAGTAAAACTCGCCGGGTTTTACTGGGTAGGTTGGTTTTTTGCAATATTGAATGCCTATTACAAATCTGAAGTAACATTTTAAAAAATTCAGTTTCTTTTTCCCTATTGATGCTAATGAAAATGCTAGAAATGTTCTATTTTAATTATCAAAATCGAAGGTTATAATGTCAAAATATGATAGCTATAGAGGAGAGTGAATCATACAGGTTTAATTTATGGCAAAACATGATAAACTTGTATTTCTACATTTCAAAAAATCACCATTATTAGATAATTTGATTAAGATTAACGTAAATGTGGTGAAAAAAAATTGTCTACCCCATTTAATACAACAATATTTGACGACGAACACAATTTAATAATAAATAAATAATTAAAATTCTGACTTCAGATAAGAACACCATTGATAATTGTTCACTCATTTTTTTAAAACTTTATTTGGTAGAATTTCACTTCATCTGCTGGATTAAAGCAATTTTAACGAGAGTGTTGAAGATTATGACGGTGGTGGACATTAAAAAAACTGTGGTGGACATTAAAAAAACTGCGGTGGACATTAAAAAAAACTGTGGTTGACCTTAAAAAAACTGTGGTTGACATTGAAAAAACTGTGGTTGATATTAAAAAAACTATGGCGGACATTAAAAAATTTTTTTTAATGACATTGAAAGCAGTGTATCGATTCACAACAGCCTATTTTTGTATACCCTTAAGTATGTTTACAAGAAAAAAAGGGTTCAATAAGTCTATCTTAATCAATCACTGTCATTACTTTCAGAACAAATCCTAGAATTCAAAACATACTGAGGATTCTAAAAACAATTATATGTCTTTTGATAGATTGTGAATTTAATTACTCTCTTAAGAACAACAACATTGGTTTAGTACCAGTTTAAAAAAAGTACCTAACAGCATGCCTGAACTTTATTTCAGAAAAATTGGACTAGCTTTTGTAATCAGATATCATTTTTGACAAATTGCACTTTTCATATATTACTTCATACTGTAAATACTTTTGACAAATTATGCATTTCTGATATTACTTTCTTTAGGCATGAATTGTAACACATTGTACATTTCTGCTATTTCCTTATTCAGGCATTAATTTTTAACAAATTATACTTTCCGGATATTACTTTGTTATTTCTTTTGACAAATTATACTTTTCAAGCATTGCATTTTATAATTATCTAACATCATTTTACTTTGTTTAATATGTAGTACTATGCAATTAACTTTTTTACAACCTAGATGTATAAACATTAATAAAACTAATTTATTTGAAATAAATATCAAAATAACAATTTCAAAACTTTTTGAAACATAAAATTTGAAAGAGAAATTGTTAAATTTTTTCTTTCATTATTTTTCAATTATTTAACCATAAAAAATGAATTTATTGCACATTTAATAATGTTGTATGATTTTTAGAAATAATGTAAATAAAATTTTAATTTGTAATAAATTGCTTAACAAAAATTTTATAGAATTTCCCGAAATTTACAATGAGCAAAGGAGTCAATATTTCATTTGTAATTCATGTGGTTAATATTTAATTTCATTAGAATATGGTAGAACACAAGATAAGTCGGTCATTAATCCAAATATTTGTTTAAAAAATATATTATTTTGTTTGTTTTCACATTTGATATTTAAAAAATCCTATTTAGAAGGAAAATTCAACTATAGACAATCAAAATTCAATTATTATATTTTATTATTTAAAAATTCAATTATTATATTCAACTATTTAAAAATTCAATTATTATATTCAATTATTTAAAAATTCAATTATTATATTCAATTATTTAAAAATTCACTTATTATATTCAATTATTTAAATATTCAATTGTTAGATAAATCAACAGTTGTCCACAACGCCATTTTAAAATTAAAGGAATGCAAGAAATGTTTAACAAAAATCACTCACAAATGTTTGAATTTGATATAATTCAACATTTAAATTTCAATAATTTATTAACATTATCAAGTCTCATTTTTATTAAATATATATCATTGAATTACTTTGGTTACACTAGTATTGAAATTGTGAGAATTAAAAACGCATGGAGACGCATATGATTAGATTTGTCACCTTATGGCTGTTATCTTTAAAGTTATTAACCTAGATAACAATAATCAAATTTTTATTATTCCATCTTATTAAATATAAGTATATCATGGAATTAATTTTCTTATATTAGTATTGAAATTACAAGAGTTGGAAACTTATAAAGCCGCATATGATTAGACTAGTTACCCTAAAGTTACCTAGATAACAACCTAGATAGCATTTTATTTGTAATTTATGAATAAAATATGCGATCAAGGTTGTATATTAAAGGAAATAACTTACATATTCATCTCAATAACTTACATATTCACCTCAAGTTACAAATATGTTAATTTTCAAGAGTTTGATACACTTATTACAAAGTAAAGAAAATCAACTGAACATTTTTTGGAGGATGTCATCTATTAAGGATATGGGGAAAATATGCATTCGTTTCTTCTGTGAGAAATTTGCTCACATACCCAGTAAAAATGTACAAAATATTACTGTAAAATGATGCTACCCGAAAAGATTCTTTATGTAATTCAAATTATATTTTATTATAAATTATAGTATGTTTTATTAAAAAAAAAACATTCTAAGATTCTTCATTTAAATGTGGAAAAACCCATCATTTGAGAAAATGATTCGATCTATATAAGAATTTTAAAAATGTTATGCGAAAAATTCAGAAAAACAAACTCAATTACTTGAGAAAGAAATTCTATAAATGCTGGACAGTTTTTACTATAAAATTATACTTTGAAATTTTTAAAAGAACGCAATAATTTTTGAACTGAAAAAGCGATTCAATAAAATTATCGTTTTCATTAAAATAATTGTACTTAAAATTTTTTAAAAGAATGCAATCGTTTGAGCAAACGATTCTATAACTGTGAAATCTCTTATCTGTTTATGCACATTTCAATTTCAAATTTAGTTCTGCTGTAGAATATAATACATATCATAACAATCTGCAAACAAATCAATAAAGATACCGTTGGATTTTTTTCATTTTAAATTTATTTATTCGATGCCAAATTTAGAATATTTCTTTGAAGGAAAATGTTAATAAACAGTTTTTCATTTCTTTAACAAATTATAACTGCTTCAGAAGATACTAAAGTTTACTTGAGGAAGTTGGATAAATTTATTTAATGCATTCTGGTAAAAAACTTCAAAAACGTTTTTAAGTTCATTTTTTTAACCTTGACATTGAGACATTTTCCTTATTTAAATATTTATGATTTTACTCCAATGGCCAAACTATATTGCACTTAATCATAGTTTGATTATACTTTTCAGCATTTTAAAACATCATTAAGTTTTTTATGATTGTTAAGATTAGAATCTGAAAGAATTAATAAATCGTGATGACCAATATTTAATTTAATTAAATTTGATTAAATTTGATTTAAAATAATCATGGTATGAATCCTCTGCCTAAAATCCTACGCTTGATAAAAATCCATAGAATTTGATACATTTTTAAACATTTATTATTTGCAATTAGTTAATAAAAAACACAAATACATTTTAATAACAAAAATAGTTAAGACGAGCTACATTGAAAAGTCTTTTCGCATTTTTCTCACTTAACATCACTAAACGAAATATTGACTAAACATCAGTAGAACATATATACACTCTACGTCTACTGAACTAACTTTGATATTGTTTAAAGACTCAAAAATACGTCTAAAATTTAAACGTTACTAATAAAATACTAAGTTCAAATATAGAGATTAGAAGGAAGTTAATAAATTTTTCATTGAATTAAAGAGAGAATTTTTGTTGGCAGAAAATAAAAAAATGACAATTTCCAAATTCCTATTTTGTTTAATTTTTCATGTTTTTCAGTTATGAGACATCTGTGGTAATGGTAATGGAATAAAAATTATTTAAACAGCATTAATGACGTTACTTAAATTCATGCACATAAGTTATTTAAATCAAAAACAACTAAACATTTCAATGCTTAAAAACAAAAACAAATAGCATAAAAGTACTAAAACTTACGGAGGTAGGGTGCCCAAAATTTGTCCTTCATATTTTTTCACCATTTCTAATCCATAAATATCGAACATCTTGTAGGGATTGACTGCAACTAGAATACTACCCGTATATGTCTGGAAAAAAAATTTAAATATAAATCAAATATATCAAGAATGGTCTTTTATAAAAATTTACGCGACATGCAAAAGTCTCCGCCCAGTGTATTTTGCCTCATTTTTTCCGGCTTTTAACTGTATAGGTGCATGAAAAATAAATAATTTTAATTTGCTTTATTATTATTATAACAAAATTAAAATAATATCACCCTATTTATTATAATATTACCAGTAAAAAGATTTGTAGACATAAAAACTAAAATAAATTACAATATTTTTGTGTTAAAAAGACCCAGGCAGGATTACGATTTCAGATAATTAAAATAGTTTTTAATAAAAAAAATTGAAAAAAAATAATAATTCCGTAATAAAAATTTAGTTTGCATGAACAAAAATTTCATTATGGGTAGATATAGGTATCTAAAAAAATTAATAAAATTTTTGTGAAAAGGCTGATTCTCTAATGAAATTCGCGTCTTTATTATCGTTTGAAAAATCAACTGTAACTAACAATAGAAATTAATTTGGTACAAAATGTATGTCTAAAATGTTAGAACAAGGAAAATAACGGAAAAAGTAAGCAGTATAATAAAAAGCAAATTAACGCTGTACATCACAGAAACTGCATCTCATATTGCTCTGGAATTGTGCGAAGAAAGTATTGTAAATATTAGTCGCTGTATTGTTTGTTACAAGACTGTTATAGAATGTTGAATTGCATGGGCGAATATCCATAACAAAACCATTAGTTAGGGGGAAAATTTTGATGGATAGATTAATATTTACCTTAGACCAGTGCTCCTCAACCTTTTTATCTCCGAGGAGCGGACAACGTTTGATAATTTTACCAACACTAGCTGAGAGGGTAGGGAATGTTTATATTTTAGAATGTTTTGATTTAAATCATTTTAATTTAATTGTATTTAAACATGCCTTCTTAATTAAATACAATTTCATGCGCGGTATTGGTGCAACTTTAGGTGACGTCTCTCACATCCAGGTCAATTTCTCGTCTATGGAAGTCTTATAAAGCCGAGAGAAATATATCACAGTAAATAAAATGAAAATAATTTTATGTTCCCCTATCCGGTACCGTGCGTTCTACGGACAGGTACCGGTGCCGCGAAGCAGGGGGTGAAAAAAGGCTGCCTTCGACCACTTGAAGTAGATCTTCGAGAATTGTTAAAAAGTACGTTTTTTTGCTGAAAACAAACTCAATTTACTCGATAGTGATTAATGATAGCGAAAAGTACTTTCGATGACAATCAAAAAAAAAAATCCGTAGTTCAGTAGTTAAAAAATTAAAACACCAGTATTTAAAGAAAAATTCTTACTGAAAAACATGGTAAAGACAATATAATGCTCTACACAATCTTAAATTTACTGAAAAATCTGTCAGATGGAAAAGTATTTCAATAATTTCTCCATTACAACTCTTTTCAATAAAATGTTTTTTTAATACCGTTAATAAAGTATTCAATTATAGTATTACTTTTAAAGTAGAGATTATTAAATCAACGTAACAAAATAAAATACATATAAATTTTAAAGAAATTAGTATGGGATATTGAGAAAAAATTACATATAGGGCTGTTCAAGTATTACGTAAGTATTGAATAAGAAGATTGGGTCTGTCATTTGCTTATATTTCCTAACAAGGGGGAAGGGGTATGAGCAATATGTTACATGGAACATTAAAATCCCCATATTTTTTTTATTAATTTTTTTTTTAAATTTATATAAAAAAATAAAAAATTTGAAAAAAATTTAAGAGGAAAAATTTCAAATTTTGAATGAAAAAGAAAGTTGAAAGTTAATTTCTTCAAAGAGATTTAGAAGTCAATAGTTTTGAACACAAAAAATTCCGGAAGAGAATTAGTCTAAAAAATTTTTAGAAATTTTTTTATTTGAATTTAAAATCTTTTAATTTGAATTTTATCCCAAAATTAAGATTATAGTTAAGGTTAAAGCAAAAATAAAGGGGGGAGTGTAAAAAGACATTTCTACGAATGTACAGGAAACGTTTGTAATTTGCTTATTTTTGCAGATAAAGGGAGAATCCATATTGGCCAAAAACTGCTTACGTAATAAGCAATATGCTTACATAATTACAAGCAAAAATTAGGGGCAGTTGTGTAAGCATTTTCGAGATTATGTAAGTCAAAAAAGCTTACATAATAAACAATATGCTTACATAATTACAAACAAAAATTAGGGACAGTTGTGTAAGCATTTTTGTGATTATGTAATCCAAAAATGCTTACATAATTACAAAAATGTTTACAAAATCGCCCCTAATTTTCTTTTATGTGTAAAATATGCTCATGCTTTTGGCTAGTTTTGATGTGTTAGACTTTTTGGTTCAGATGAAAAGAAATAAATTTAAAGAGAGAGAGAGACACAAATACATCAAGAACTCCAATGTCATTCAATGTAACGAAAAAAATCGATGACTCATAATGACAAACAAAATTAAACAGCCCTACAAAAAAATTAACAAAAATAAAGAATGACACTACTCGCCGTAGTACCCTGTTTCATTTACTCATCAAAAGACAAAACGTGGATTTTTTAATTGGACAGACAAATGAGCTTGATGATGCCAATATCAAGCAACGAAACTTTTCCTTGTTCTCACATGCCACGCAACAAATAAAAAAAAAGAACAAAGGTTAAGGTGTGGAAGAAAAACTAGATCCCAAAATTAAGTGGTCGTGATATCTTAGACACGCGAACCAAAATAATAATTGGACCGTTGATGACCAAGTGTTAAATCTAACACTCACTATTATCTTGTACTTCCGGATATTAAATTCGTCTGTTTCAGACGACGGAAACTGAATAACAATTGTGTTTGCTTTCATGACATTTTTGGGGAGTGAGTTGTGTATTTCTAGACAATTGGAAATGTCATAGCACAAACTTGGATGTAATTTGATAGGACAACAATGGCATTTATTAAAAAAAATGGAATTAATGTTACATTAAAAAAGCGCTTGGCAGATACTTACATATATCATTTCTTTGTCATAGCGAATTTTAAGATTCCATAGTAGAGATGCCTCGTTGAGGTCACTGAAAATGCATTAAAATAATTTAATTAGTGGCACGAATTAAAAACTAATACATAATTTGAACCAAAATAAACTTTTAAAAGGAAGTGTCATGGTTAAATTTTACGAAAACAAACTTCGTTTTCCCTCCCATTTTTATGTATCTTGCGTACTTGTAAGCCTTTTCTCAAAAACATAAATAAACAATAGAACATAGACGTATAATCACAGAAAAATCAGTTCCTTCCCTATCAGATCAAACCTTATCAAAAGCTTGAACCATGATACACTGCAAATTTGCTGTTACTTTAATAAGTTGTTAAACTGAACTGTGTTTTCGCTCAAATGGAACCATAATATCGTATAATCAAGCTTAACCCTTTCGTGCCTAACGGGACGCATACGTCCCAAGCAAATTTCAAAAAGATCTTTTGGGACAGAAACGTTTCTCTGTCTAATGGCAGACTTTCCCACCAGTCCTGCCAATATTTTTAAGGTACTTTCATACACAGAACATAGATGGCACTACTGTACATAATGCAATTTGTGCGTTTTTGAAGTGTTGTAGCAGCTCATTCCAAACTGTACGAACGTGAATTGTTTAGTTTTCTAAAATACTGCCTATTTTCGATTAAATTTTGATTGATCTATAAATCTAAGGTTAGAGAAGTTACTCACGAAACGGATTATCTCCAATAAACTGGTAAGTGGCAAAGTTTTTCTTCCGTTTTTACTATCGGGACTTCTCTCGTCTTGGATAGTGGGAGCACATTGTCCCAACAGTCCTGTGTGATCATTGGTTTTCTTTACAAAATTACTAACTAAAGACTACTAGGACTCATATGTCCCAGTTGTCAGGACTGATGGGACATATATGTCCCTGTCCTAAATCAGTGTTTAAAATTTTCCTGAAAATATAACATCTTAGTTTTAGCATTCTAGTGTGCCCTACTTATTGTTTATGCAACCAAAATTGTTCTGTTGTATAAAATAAAAAATTAAAAACACTCGTCGCGAAAGGGAATAAATAAGAAATACCACATTGTTAATACTTCCCAGATATGGCGCTTTGTGCAGTATTGTATTGACTAGTTTAGATATGATTCAGATGCTGTAACATTAACATTATTTCTCCTTATTGTTAAATATTTTCTGTTATAGAGCATGCTTGTAATAATTTGACCTATGCATCTCATAAAGAATAAGTATTTACTAATTTAACATGAAGTAAAGGAATGCTATTTCACAAATAAGTAATTCACATTTCCCAATCTAAAAAATTTAAAGAAAGTTTAAAAAATGTTCTTACATAAGCTCGATCATGTCTTCGAATCCATTTGCACCTAAATCTTGTCGCTTTCGCACACTTTCTAGATTGTGAAGAGTGAAATTTTGTGGCTGGAAAATAAATTGCATGTACATTTAAAAATTTTCTTCAGAAAGTCAAATGTGCAAAAAATAAACAGAACTTTTATTCATCGAATTTTCTGTGCTTAAATTATATAAAAATTCAATTAATTTAAATTATGAACACCTTTTTTCTTCATATGATTTTATAAATAATTTAAAATTATGAAAAACATCAAATTTGCATAAAATCAAACTTGAATCTTTGCATTATTACCTTCGTATATTTATCTCTAGATTTAAAAATTTATCATAAAATAATTCTATAAATAAATATCTTTTTTTTTCATACTAATTTTCTATATTTAAAAATTTCATAAAAAAACAAACAAATTAACGTTAAAATAATTTTGTATAATTGCTTATTTTTCAAGAACATAACTTTCTGTTTATTTAAAAAATATATCAAAAAATTTGATTTCCAAGAAATCAACATCGTTTTCATTTGTATAATTTTTAGATTTAAAAACATGTCAAATAATCTAATTACCAGGAACATCTATTTTAAGTTTCTTTTTAAAATTCTTTCAGACATTTAAATTTGCAAGGAATCAACAATACTTTCGTTCGTATTAATGTAAATGTAAAAATTATCATTACGCCAAATATACTAAAGGCCGATATTTCACTTGCTCAAACCACTATATGAATATTTAAATCTAGCAATCAAATATATTATACTAAAGATTCAGAAATTTAAACATAAAAAGCATTGTAACAAAAAAAAAAATTAAAAAAGTTTAAATTCACCTTGTTAATTAGCGCTCGCATATGATAAAATTAAATACAATCGATGCAACAACATTTTTAATAGCACTGAAAATGATGAAATCAAATTAAAAAGCGTGTTTTTTAATTAGCCTAACGCATAATTTCTTTAAAATTTTTAAAAAATCAAGTACAAGAAATTTAAGAATTATTCGTTGCAACAAATTATTAACCAAATAGCAAATAAAAAAATTACAAGTTAGCGTTATTTATAATATGTTTTTAAAAGTTCGAATTAATTATTTTTTTAAAAAACCAATCGTATCAAAAAATACAAATTCTTCTGTTAACACGTTGAATGCCACGCTAATTTCACATGGCTTGCCCGTATGGCCAAACGGTAAATAACTACCAACTAAATTTGCAAATATTAGACAGATTTTGCTAGTTTTTTAAAAGGCTTAGCATGACACTTCTAATAAAAGTGGTGAATTATATAAGCCTACGAATTGTTTAGAAATAGTGGTGGATAAAATTCTATTAAATTTAATTTATTGAACCAAGAATCACAATTAATAAACTACCACTTGAAAATGATTATTCGCTGTCCGGAGCAAGTTTGTATCTCTGTGTATATAAATAAAACTATTTTTTTGTGTTCTAAATTGCATTTATTTCTTTAAACCATTTTAGTAACGATAATAAGATTTAAAAAAAATTAAAATTTACTCGAATTATGTGTTTTTAATAATCTTGGCTTTGCCGGTCACCGGTGATTCCCCGTGTCATTGCAAACTAACTCAGTGTCGTTCATCGGTGACCCCCATGGCATTCAACGTGTTAACTACAAAACATTCAAAATTTACAGTTAAAAAATAAATTTAATTTTATATTTTGGTCAAAATGTAAATCTTTTGATTCAAAGGGTACAGTGTTTCTTTTATATAAATTTTTTTCTGACGCTCTAATTACAAGCAAAAATATTCTTAGATATTTTCGAATACTAAAAACAATCTAATTCACTAATTTTGACCTAAAGTAATACAAAATTAAGAAAAAAAAGTATGAAAAATACGTTTAATCAAAATTCTGCGTCAATCAATCAAAACTTACTGATGATAAAAAAATTTAATTTTATCTTTTTGGAATAAAAATGTTAAAGCTTTTAATACTTTTGCGGCATACAATACTATTAGTGACAGTTATTTACATTACGAACTTAAATTATAATTAAATTAATTAATTGGAATCATAAAAATTCTCACTTTTCCACTGATGAGGGCTTGTACAGTGATGACTTGAGCAGGTTTGGAGAAATCCGCCACTTCTCCGGGCAAAAGGTACCCTATGCCAGGATCGAACCATACCAAATCTCCCTAATAAAAGATAAAAAATATTTAAGTTAGATTGGGTTAGACTGAATAAAAAATTAAATCAGTAGAGTGTAAAATGGTATAGTTTGTCTATAGAAAGAACTCCCCTCGACGCAAAGTATGGAAACAAGAAGTAGCGCTAGTTAGATTGGGTTAGTTAACCCCTTCCTTCTCGCTCCCTTGAAAATGACGGGGCGAGGTTTCGCCCTCTATTTCTCGCTCCCGTGATATTGACGGGCTGGAGTATTCAGTTGTAACGCGCCAATAAGAATAAAACTAATTCATTTCTTTTGCCTAGAAAACATTTTATTTCTAATTTTGCACACTAGATGGCAGTACCAGGATATTTTTAAGTTAATTGTAGATAGTTAGTTTATTTTGAACTAGATGTCAGCACTAACCAAATACGTGTAGTCGGCAAAACAGGCACTTTTATGACAGTTTTCTTGAAAATTAACTGATTGTTAAGGAATTAAGTTTGATTGAGTTAGACTGAATAAAAATTAAATCAGTAGCTTGTAAAATGGTATAGTTTGTCTATAGAAAGAACTCCCCTCGCCACAAAGTATACGGCCACCTGCTACTATGGAAACAAGAAGTAGCGCATCTCAAAGAGGGGAGCTTCTCTCTCCTCCGATTTCTTCTCTGACCAAAATTTGTCCTACATATTGACCCAACACCCCTATTTAAAAGTTAAAACTATCATAGTCCCCACCACCGCTTTAAATGAATGGCAAAAGGAGTCCTTGCCATAGGCTATATCTAATTGCCCGGGGTAAACTCGATTGAATACCCCTGAAAAGGGGGGGGGGGGTATCTATTTATATGTCTTTTAAAAGTAAAGGTTCATTTAAAGTAAAGTAAGTAAAGTAAAAGTAAAGTAAGTAAAGTTTCAAAGTAAAGTAAAAGTTCATTTTTATGTGAATGTGACTGGAAATTATCCCATAATAAATTTTTTATTTTTAACCCCGAAATATTCTTAAATATTTCTTAAATGTAAATAATATTTGTAATTAAATCTTATAAAAAAATTAATCATTATTTCTTTTTTTAAATTCATTTCTTAATTGCATAAAATATTTTGCTAGAGCCAAATGCTCATCTGCTAAATTTAGTTTTGTAGTAAAAATACTAGTAATAGATTTAAAGGTTTAGTGGAATAGATTTTCTCTTTAGTTATATTGGATGCCTGTTGTAGTTGCATCCACGCCACCACGTCGCTGCACGCCACGAAGTTAAAGATCATCTTAAATTAGGTACAGAGAATGCATGATACTAAAATGAGCTGAGTTCGTGAGAGTTTACTTTACCAAACAATAATAATTATAGTCTATCAATAATCAAAATAGTGAAATACAAAACGAATTGGTAAAAAATATATTGTCATTAAAAAAATTTAAAAACTAAAAGGTTTATTTTCTTCCATTATGCTAGCTAAGTGGATAAATTTAAATAAAAGTTAAGAAAAAATTGAAGGCAATAAGTTCAGAAATAATAAAGATAAAATATAGATAGTATTATGACAAAAAGTACTTAAATAAGAAAGTAAACTGTTTGAAAAACTGATGTTTGGTTGCTCTATGATATAATTTCACAATTTTGCTTATATCATATTTTCCACGATGAAATTGTGAAAATTAGATAGTGACAGTCACAGTTTGAGTAATATTATTCAAAACAACTGTGCCACAAAATTGAGCTATGTTACACTCATATCTATGTAGTATCTTATTTATATAATTATTTTTACTAAATGTTTGACCACTGCCCCAAATACATATTCAACCTAAATTTTTAAACAAATTGTTTGCTAGCTATATACAGAAAGTATTCGTCTGTATTCTTTTTATTAAAAACATCATTTCCTTGAGTAAAACATGCATCAAGGTCGCCACATTCCAATCAAAATAAAGACAAAGAACTTTAAAGGATAATATCGAAACTATTCGCACGATTTCGTGAACTAGATGGAGTGGAAATTAAAGAGGTGTGCGAATTAACCTCCAACAGGAAGTTTTGATTTATTAGTAATCCGAAAACGATTCCACGAAGATTTCCAACAGGGTTCGAGGATCTGACAACGTTCAACTGCGGTTTGGGGATTTCTTGAAGAAGAAATTTATACTAATCCAATAGAAAAGATTTTATTTAAAAATACGTGTAAAACTGCTTACAATAAAGTTAAACGCCTTTCCCGCAAAAGCCACTTTTAGAAGAAAAAATTTCTATACAACAGCAGATCTCTGGTATTTAACACGTTCACGCCGGGAAAAGTGAAAATATTGATACGGGAAAAGAGAAAATACTGGTAGAAGAATTATTTCAATATTAGATAATATTCGGGAAGAGTTAATCTATTCTCAACAATAACGATTCACTGTAAGGAAATTAATCATGGCGAAGAAGCAATTCAATATAAAAATTGCATCGGTTAAAAACAATTGGTAGTTATGGATTTTTATTATTCCCGGGAAAAAAACAAAAAATGAAATTTATTGTTACCAGTTTTCACTCCGGTGCGGTGTCAAGATGAGACAATCTAGCGTGACCCACCGGTGGGTCACCCCGGCGTGAACGTGTTAATCAATATTATAAAAGAAAACTTAAAGGTATGTACAGTTCCTAGTTAAATAATTAGACGCACTATAAGATTCTATGTAAAATCTTAATTATCAGGAATAATATACAGTTTTATTGTTTTTACGCAACTGAAACCGGTTTGCACTTGCTTATGTTCGTGTATCAATTTGTTAACATTGTATAATGCAATACGTTAAAAATAAATACAAATAGGAAGGACATAAAAAAAATCTTCAGAACAAAAATCCATTATATGTATGTTTAAATATAAAAGTATTACATATAAACTCGTGCAAAACTTGTAATTATTAAAACACTACACTGTGTCTAATAATTTGGCCTAATTATTATAATACCCCAATATAATACGTGATATAATAAATATTCTATATTTATATAATATATTGTCTAATTAATCTAATCGTCGAATTTATATTATACATCGTCTAACTTAACCCATTGATACTCGAACGTAAGCAAGTGCAAACCGGTTTCGGTCGCGTAAATACAATGCTGCATAGTATCACCTGATAATTAAGATTTTTCATAGAATCTTACAGTGCGTCTCATAATTTGGCCAGGAACTGCATGTGACCACAAAATCTAAGTAATTTCTTTTCTCGCATTGGCAACAAAGATATAAAATCCACTGAGCTGAATAAGTTGGGCAAAAATAGGGAGTTAAAACCATATTATTCATGTAAACAAACTAAGCTAGATTTTTTATTAATATCATGCTTCATAGTGTAAAATAATTTAGAGCTTCAAGCTTAGTTTTAATGATGCTTTATAAACTCCGCAAGAGAAAAGATGGGAAGGAGGTTAATGAAACCAAAAATTTGCTATTTTTCCTACAACCATAGAAAATTAATGTACTCAGATAATTATTTTATGTTTCTACACATTTTAAACCTATTTACTCAAATTGAGTAAAATAACATACAACATGTGCTTCGACTCTTTCTATTATGATCCAAAAGTTCACCTTTAAAATACCTTTTTGATCATTAAAATATTTCCCTAATTTCAAACTCTAAATTTTTTACTGGAAATAAACCTTATACGCATGTCGCGATAAAATTATTACCTCTCTATATTCAAAAATCGCAAGGCCGCCTACGTCATCACTGTTTTGGGTGTTCTACCCTAACGTTGCATTTCGTTTTACTGTGCAAAAACGAAGAGACTAAAAAACTTGAAATTATTAAGATGCATACAGGAATTAGACGAAATAAAAAAAATTAGCATTCGATAATTTTTTACAGAATTATTAACTATTAAACTTGTTGGAAAAATTACCACATGTGCAGCTCTTCAAGTCACAGGACAGAGTTGAAATTTGGCATGTTGAAAAGGTCATATTTAGTTATAAGCATAAGAGATTTTTTTCGAAATTCCAATTTATTCGAAGTTATTAAAATTTTAAAATCTTTTCTTGCGATTTTTTTAAAAAATTATTAATGCTTTACATTACCTTTCGCTTTGAAGCTCAGAATCTATACGACTTAGAAATTTGAAAATACGAAGGATTTGAAAAACTTACCAGGAGTTCGATGGAATAAAAAAAAATTCGATTCGATTATAAATTCGAGGATAGTTAAACTTAAGAGTAAAAATGACCGTATTGGACGATCTACTGTCCACCGTCATGGAACTACAGAGTTGAAATTTGACGTGCTCTTAGGGCCATTTTGTATTATAACTAATACTAGGAGTTTTTTTTCGCAATTCCTATTTGTTCGTAAATTATTGCAATTTATCTTTAAATAGTTATTTATCCAGTGTTAAAGAAAAATTTATCTTTCTCTCAATTCACATTTTATAAGCTCGTGCTTGACTTGATATTAAAAGTTACAACAACAAAAAAATGAATCTATGAAAATAAGAAAGAGGTTAGTTGTTGCTAGGTGTAATTCTAAAATTAATATCGAAATTTTGAAAAATATAAAAACTGAAGAGAAGTAAAAGCTGCTTCCCATGTGAACTGACATATAAGGTTATCGTTATTTATTGTTAACATATAAAATTAGTTCGAATTTATTACTGTTTATTGCGTCGCATATTCTATGTTCCTAAGTTTAATGTGTTTTTTTTCAAACACATTTGATTATTTCATTAAAACTTTAGATTGAGTAAAAGAATAGTTATTTGAGCTTTAGATTGAGTAAAAGAATAATTATTTGATATCATTTAAAACGTTAGATTGAGTAAAAGAATAATTATTTGAGCTTTAGATTGAGTAAAAGAATAATTATTTGATATCATTTAAAACTTTAGATTGAGTAAAAGAATAATTATTTGATATCATTTAAAATTTTAGATTGAGTAAAAGAATAATTATTTGAACAAACGATTTTAAGCTACAACTATTTTTTTTAAATAACCGTTTGCTTTTTTTTTTTAATTTTAGGCTTTTTATTATTGATTAAAATGGGCAAAAATAAAGAAATGTTTTATTTAACAAATTATTCTATGGAAATAACTATTGCATTGGGTATTATATTTTTCAGATCCAGCTATCTTTTCATATTGTTAAGATCAACATATTAATATATAAAATGTGCTGACATAAAATTATTATAATATATTTTCTAAACAAAATGATTTTTTTATCGACGCTTAAGAAAAAAACTTAACCTCTTCGAGACGGGCGAGTTATATATGCATTCTCGGGGTGGCTACAATCACGGTAAAAAGGATAAAATTGGTTGCCACACTATTTTTATAGCAGTTTATTTGTGGGCGGGGTAGTAATTGTTTTCTTTCTTTATATCACCAAGATTTAGTTCAAATTGAAAATTATACAGTTACACTTTTAACAGACGTGGATTGGGTGTATTAGATTTAAAATGAAAGCAAAAATAAGGTTGTCAAATTAGCCATGCCCAAACTTAAGCTACCGATTTTTTTATTTTCTATCCTGTTTTATTCCATGCGAATATATTTATGACTTGCCCGTCCCGAAAATGTTAACGAAGAACAAATAAGAGAAACGATTTATGTCGCCCGGATAGCCTGGTCGGTAGGGCGCTTGGCCCATGTCCGAGAGTTCGTGGGTTCGAACCCCGCCGGCCGAAGACTCCCCGCGTAGTAAAGTGACTGATGCACGTTAAATCTGTCGAGTGGCAAAAGTCCTCCGTGTTCCCATAACAAATCAAAACCTCTGGGGGTACTGGATTGGAGATCGATCGTTCTCTGATTCAGGTCAAAATTACGATCTGTGGATGAATGAATGGGCCCGCCCTATAAACGGGTGCGACGTATGGTGTGGCAGAAGTCGAATCCTTGGCCATAGATGGCGCCACTGAAAAACAAGAAACCCACACTCTGCCTTAAATTTGCTCGGTTTCACCAAGCAGGCTTGACCGCGTGGCAAGTGGCATTAGAAACAACAACACGATTTATGTCCATTAAAGCTGATCCTGAGAAAAAGCGAATTTGCGCACGGATAGGAACTGTTTTTCCATAGCACGGCCCATCTTCTCTGAGTAATAACTTTCGGAGAGGGTGCCGATTTTCTGTGTTATTGATTTGCAAAAATTTAGTCATTCTCCAAATAATGGCACTCCAATCGTAATTTTTGTATAAAAAAAATGAACATAAACCATTCTTCCCTCTTGATCTTTAATGATGAATGAAAAAACAACCACAGGGGTTGGTGATCCAAGCGAACAAGGGGGTGGGCATCTTGGCAACACAGTTTGAACAAGCTTGTCATAAACCGAAAACTTATCTATTTAACCAAACTTTCTAGAAATGAAAACCTCTAGACCTCATGATGGAAACAAAACAAAATTATTAGCAAATAAACATCTTAAAATTTATCAAAATTGTTTTGTTTTTTTTACTTCCTTGTCAATTAGTAGATCTTAATTATATATAATAAATAAATGTGTTGATTTAGCACGCATCTCTATTCACTGTTGAATGAGTTTAGCAAATAAGGATTTAATGGCCCATTTTTTTTTCCATTTCATACTATTGTTATACTTAAACTTTACTTTAAATTCAAACGCTAAAACAGTTAACTCATAATTAAAAAAAATTATTCTCGAAGTTTATAAGAACTGCGTATAAATCAGTTTTCATAAGTAATACAACTTCTTTCTAATGTTCCAGAATAATTTGTGATCCAAAAAGTATTTCGACTTGCCTTATATATTGATGCGAATGAGACTTCGGCAAATATTGTGAGGAGAAATACTGCATTTTAAAATAGCCATGTTTTAATACAACATTTCTTTCAAAATATTATTTCATTCAAATGTATCCCTTATTTCATTCAAAAAAAAATTTCATTCACAGATAAGAGTTTGTAATTCTCAACAGTAATTTAAAAGTGAAAAAAAAATACTTCTTGAAAAAACGATATAATAAAGAACAAATTTTAGTACCCCTAAGAGTACCTGGATGTATGCGTTATTTAACATTATATATATTGAACAAATTTATTCCACTGCAATTGGTTATAGGATGTACCGAATGCAACAATTTATTCCACAACAATAGACAAGATGTTCCAAATGTAGCAATTTATTCTACATCAATGAAAAGAAATTATAAATGTAATAATTTATTCTACAGTGATAGATGAAATGTTATGAATTTTGAAGAAATAGAATATAAGATATTCTAAATGTAACATTTTATACTTGAGAAACAGATAAGATGTTGCAAATTTGAAAGCCTTTATTAACATGCTTTTCGTGAAGAAAAAAATGAGTGCAGTCTTAAAATACTTTAAAATTAAGTGACAACAGTCTTAACGTGTTATTTTACTCAGCCTTTCAATTGTTTGCTTATCATTACATAAAAGATTTACTTCAGAATAAATATAGCGTTATTGGGTTAAGTAGCGAATGGAAGAAAAAAAACATTGTGACTTTTACAAAGAAAAACCTTTTTATTCAGAATATAAAAGATTCCAGCAACGTTCAGTCAAATGAATAGAACTGTAAAAGGGAAATATTAGCGATGTTTTTTTACTCAACCAGGCCTATCCAATAGAGAAGGCATATCCGGCTTAAACGAAAATTGTATCACTCAACTATGCTTAAACGATTATATACATCATTCACCAATCGGTTAATGCGAACGATAATCAAGCAAGATAAAAAAAGGAAACTTCTAGATTATCAGACTATAAAAAAAATGTGAAAATAATTGAAAACAAAACATTAATCTTTAGAGTCAATAGAATTTTCCGTAATTAGTTAAATATTACAATAATAAATAAATCTATGCCAGTAATTAAATAAAAATTTGGAATGTTTTCCCATCTCACAGTGTTAAACAATATATCTCTTGTTTTACATTTTCTGTAAAGAATATAATTAAAAAAAAAATTTAAATTTCACACAGCTTAAATATTATTTCTGTAACATATTTTTTACTAGAATTAATTGAAATGGCGTGTTTTTATTTTATTAAAGAACTTAATTTATTTCATAGAAACAGTGTTTTTATATTTAGTACCTTATTTGATTATATTTTAAGACTTTGTGAAGATCAAGTAAAAGAATAATTATTTGAGCAAACGATTTTAAGCTACAACTATTTTTTTTAAAATAACCGTTTGCTATTTGTTTTTAATTTTAAGCTTTTTATTATTGATTAAAATGGGTGAAAATAGAGAAATGTTTTATTTAACAAATTATACTTTGGAAATAATTATTGCATTGGGTACTTGCACCTCGAAAAGAACATCTCCCAAATCACGTGGTTGTTCTTGGCGTGTTAACGTAACAGCTATTAAGGCTTTGTCTATTACTGCACTGAATCAGTTTTCGGATCAGATTTAATTGGATGCCTGTAAGCCACGTCATGCGTGTCGGTCGAATATGATTGGCTACTGAATCGCAGCATAAACAAATGCCTGTAAAAATTTAATTCATAATTTAATTTTTTAAAAAATAAATTAATTTTTACGGTAGATGAAACCTACATTCACTTAAATGTCTTAAACTGATTAATAAATAAAATGGCTAATATCAAACTTTCTAAATGGCACTAATTCTAAATGTTTGCAAATATTTTTATTAGAAGTTTATCATATAAAATTATTGCATTTTTATGTGTAGTTATTATCTTTAACCGACAAAAATATCTATTCCCAAAATAATAACTTACGTTAAATAACGATTATCCAATCAAATACTTGCCTATGAGGAAATCATTTATTCATAAATTAGTAGCTTTTCTAGATTTTGAAAATTTCGAGTATTTATTTAATTTAGGCTGTTCATGTATTTATCTTTCTCATAATCTCGCTCTTTGTAGATGCTGTTTGTATTGTATGGATTGACCTCCAATTAAGCCCTATGTTTAAAAAAATATTTAAACTATTTGAACAATATAAATAGCAAATACAATTTTCCTCACAAAAACAAGCAGTATTAGCTTTACTTATTTTAGCAGTATTTTTTCTCATTAAATTCAACAAAATAAACTAAAAATTGAAAAAATGGTTCGGTTGTTAAAATTATCTCTATCTAAATTATTCTCATATTTTACACTAAAACTAAACTGCTTTTTTTCTTCTTCTTTTCCGCTCATGCGATATTCAATTCAAGGAATTTAAATAAAACATGATATTCATTGCCTCTTTAATGCGTTTTAAAATTTACAAATGTAAATAATTTCATCCAAAATGAGCGGTTTCAAAAAGTTTAATGAGAGAATTTCTTCGAGAAAATTTCTGATGCGCACATGCTAAATTATATTCACAAAGTCCAAAAAAACGAAATAAAAAACAGCAATATACACGATTATTTTTGTATTTGACTAAATATTTTCTTGGATTTTGCACCGTTGGTATGCTGAAATTTCACAGAAACGAAGAAATTAGGTTTTTTTAAACGAAAGAAAATTATTTTAATCCCATATAGATTTTTTACGAAAATTGTTCGCAAAAAAAAACGATAACTAATATATTTTAGTTCGCGGGCCACAAAGAAAAGGCTTCGTGGGCAGGATGCGGCCCGCGGACCGCCAGTTGGTAACCACTGGGATAGAGGGTTCGCCTTCCAGTGAGGTAACCCGGGTTCAAATCCTCTAAACGTGGGGGATTTTCGTGATTTTCCCTCTCCATGTAACGCTAATGCGCATTAGTTCCATCAAAAAGTCTTCCACGAATGCAAATTTATTTCAATACTTGATCCAGGAGTTCCCTTATCTCTTGGTTCAAAATTACAAGGCTACGAAGTTGAGCATAAGTAGTCGTAAACCCGAAATTGGGTCCACTGTTCAACGACGGTTATAAAATGGTATCTTAGGGTACGTAAAACTAGTGCAGGCTTTAACTTACGTTGGGTGGTTAATTATCTATCACAAATTTATCATTTTTTTAAAACTGAAAACTAAAATACACTCCGAAGTGATGAACTTAGTATTAAAAATCGTTAACTTTATTATTCCTATATATTACCACGTCACTATTTGGTTTTTAAAAAAAAATCACTGCTCTTGTAGCCGACGTATAGCCTACATACTGTAACAGGTCTAGAATAAAAAGGAAGGTAATTTATGAAGGCAGTGATCAAAATATTCAGTGAATGACCTTGGACCAATCACATTGAACTGTTTATGAGAGAAGAATATTGGAATTCGATTCAATTTGATCACGCTATACACTACTAATCAGACACTTGCATTCTGTTGCATAGAGTATAAAAAAAAACTTTTGTAAATACTTTGCACTAGATAACTACAGTCATTGTAATACCTTTAAATATTTATTGAATTTTTTTAAAATAAAATATTTTACATGGGGTTCCGTTCAAAGCTTTATATGAAACAAAAATATAAAATATTTGTGAATTGTTGACGTTCGACTGATACAAGAATTAAGGAAATCTGGGTTGTTGTTTTGTCCGCTTTTGGGTGCAGATAGTGACACGCACAAATTAAACTTAAATTAACCTCAGCATTCTTACAAATTAAATTAACCTCAGCAAAGGGGATTAATATAAAATCCCTTATTGTGGCAATGCAAAACACCATTATCTTTAAACGAAAGCTCTGAAAAATAAAAAAAATGTGTCTAGAATATGTCATAATTTCTCTTTTATCTGCAACATTTTGATTTCTTAATTTTATCCCTATTTTCAATAGAAATGAAAATTTATGCTGTACTTTTAACTTATTTAATAAGCTACTCTAAACTTTTAACTTAACATTTTACTCAGCATGCATAATTTAATAGGCTAGTTACGCTATTTTACTTAATTAACAAGTTTTTGTACAATTAACGTTCATTACAATCTCCTCATTGTTAAAAACCATTCTAAAGCTTTACGTATGAAAGCAAAAGTCCGTTAAATAATATATAAATTTCCTCAGCAACTTAAATTACTCAAAGATTTAACCTTACCTGGTTTAACGTTATTTGCTTTTCTATCTTACTTTGCTAGCAGCTAGCATGCCGGCAAGAAAGAGAAATCAAGTTCAAAATATTTTAAAACTGTCCCCTATTTTTTTTAAACAAAATTCGGATTTGAAGTTGCATTTCTTTTTCAACAAAGATTTGGAGTCAGTTTCTGCAACGTTTAAATACAGAATTCTTAATGTAGAATCCATTTTTTTGATTTTATTGCGCTGCGGAAAAATTTGAGGACAAAATGAAAATAAGAAACGGTGCAAAAACTTATCTTCAATGTAACGATATCTATCTTCGACATACAATACATATTTCCTAACATACTACATCGATATCACACGGACTAAAAGAAATTTAAAAACTTTTCGCACGAAAAGAAAAAGAAAGGCTTATGAAGCCTTTAGAAACGTGCGTCTTTCAAATGTTTAATATTGAATGTAGAATTTTAAATTAGCATTAATATTTATGAGGGAAAAAAAACACTACATAAAAACGCATACAAATTAGAAATTTTTGAACGCTCGCATACTTTCTCTAAATATTTGGAACTTTGTTTCCGCAAATTTTAAAATTTTGTTGCATTCCGACAATGCATAATACAACTTTTAGTTTAATTTCAAAGATCACGCGATAGGGCATTGAAATTGGCAACAACCAGCTTGAAGCAAATGCTTCATCTAAACATTCGAATGTTACGAACACACGCAAATGGTGCTTGTGAAAAATTACCATTACAGGTAGAAATTTCTCACCAAATTATGAGAATATTTATGTAATTGGTGTCTATATTCTGCTCTGATCAACCTTCGAAGTCAACAGTATTGCACGCAAGAAAAAACACAATCGCAATATTTTCTCGCAAATAAATTCTGAATATTCTGAAATAATAAAATGTGCTGAAATGATAAAATATATTGAATTGAAGATGCAGAAATCTTTTTCGGTCGTAAATATATGTATATTTTTTTGAGATTACATACTGTACAACTTGTTTTTCGCTTCTAATTATAGAATTGCAAAAATTTCTAGCAAAAATCTCAAAAAATAGTTATTTGTTACCCTTCTTTTTCTTTTACAACTTATTGTTAAATCTTGTTGTGTGTGGCTCTATCTTCTTTAACAAAAGTATTTTTTAGCTATATCACGGCAAAACGCAAATTCAAGATTCTGTCTTTTAGAAAAAGAACACTATCTCAATACCTTTTCGCAAATATATTCCGAATAATCTGAAATAATCAAACGTGCCGAAATTATCAAATGTGCTGAAATCATTAAAAACACTTAACTGAAAAATGTCAATTTTCCTCGTAATTTCATTTTTAATGGAGATTTCATACCGTATATCTTGTTTTTCGCCTCTAATTATGGAATTTTAAATTTCTATCAAAAATGTCAAAAAGTTGTGATTGGCTATTTTTTTCTTTGTTAACGTGCCGTTAAATTTTGTTGTGCAAGGTTTTGTCTTCGTTAGAATATTTTTTAGTTATGTTACACAAATTCAAGATTAAGTATTTCAGAAAAAAAAATATACAAGCGCAATATTTTCTCGCAAATAAATTCTTAGTATTCTGAAATGTTGAAATTTACTGAAATGATCAAATGTATTGAATTGAAGAAAAAAAAAATTTTTTTTTTCCTTGTAAAGCATTTTCCTTCGTGGAAATTCCATACAATTTATCTTCTTTTTCGCTCCTGATTATAAATTTAAAAATTTCTGGCTAAAATCTCAGAAAGTTGTGAATTGTTTTCTTTCATTTTTCTCTTATAACGTACTAATAAATCTCGTTTTGTCTTCATTAAAAGAATATTTTAGTTACGTAGCAGCAAAACACAAATTCATGATTCATAATATAATATTTCAGAAATAATACAATCGCAATATTTTATCGCAAATAAAGTCTGAAATGATGAAATGTACAGTAATGATCAAATGTGTTGAAATTATAAAATATATTGAATCGAAAAATATCGAATCTTTTCTTTATTCATAAAGTATGTTTCATTGAGATTTCACACAGTGTGTCTTGTTTTTCGTTTCTGATTATAAAAGTATAAGCTTCTGACAAATAAACGCAAATTGATTTTAAGAAAACTTTTTTCTTCTATGATTGATGTGCTAAATCTTTTTTTATGCGGTATAGTCTTCATAACAATATTTATAGTCGCGCATTTTATAATTTGCAACAGCAAAACACAATATCCAGATTCAGTATACAACAAAAATTTATTTTGATTATTAAAGTAATTTTTACCCTTTCCCTTGATAATACGGCTGACAGTTTCAGCTTAGAAATTATGTTGATTATTAAAATAATTTTTACCCCTTCTCTTGATAATGCGGCTGACAGCTTCAGCTTAGAAAAATCATACTAAATATTGCCATAGTGAGGGCTTTCTAAACATATTTAATTCTATATTACTTTTAAAAAATTCAAAGGCTTTTATGAAATGAGGAATCTGTTTAGATAAATACACCAAGAAACATACAATTTTCGTATCTGTGATCACTAATTTTGGCTGTATTTAGCGTACTGGTTTCAAATATGTAAATCATTTCTATTAGCTCACCAGTGTGTAAGTTCGACTTTAAATATCGAATGTATGTAAAACGTGAAATATTCAATGTCCAAAACACAAAAAAAAAATTTCTTCTTGTTTGGAATTTAGAAGCTGATTTCAAAAATATTTGGTTTGTTCATTTCCATTATGATCATCTTCGTATTAGAAATCAGCATTCCTAAACATAATAAATTATTTTAAAATGCTAGGCAGCGTAAAAATTATTATATATTGCATATTTTGCAATTTATCCATTATACTGAATCTCCAAAAATAAAATTGAGTGAGAAAACCGTTCAGCATTTTTGAAATCAACCCATTGAGTGTAGCCAAAATCAGTGTCAAGATTTATACCGACAACAATTTCTTCTTCAACAAAGTGAAACAAAAATTGTACATTTAATCATTATGCAAATAATAGGACTCACATCATTAAGTGTTGGCATTCTGAAACGCAGACAAAATTGTCTAAGTTCATGACCTTAGTCTCAAAACTATAGAGCCTTTACCAGCATCCTAGCCAACCACTAGCTATTGTGAGATTACGATTAGTTATGTTTTATAGAATATTGTACTTCTTAAAGTATTGTGCATAAAAATGACTCGTAACCCTTTTTAAAAAATGTTTTTCTTTTTTTTTTAAAGATTTTAAAGGTAATCGACATTGAAGCTTCAGGCAGAAATTTTATGCATCGACAAAAAGTAAGTTAAGCCTAGTTTCTCAAAAGCCACTGCTAAGGTAATGCGTGTATAAGCCGAAACTAATTACAACCAATAGCCAATACTTCTCTTCCTTAAGCAAAAAATCATATCCAAATTTTACTGATTATTGACATACTTAACAGTTTAAAGTATATCCAAATTCATTCGCGAACGCTCAGAACTAAAT
Organism: Parasteatoda tepidariorum; assembly: GCF_043381705.1. Classification (NCBI taxonomy): domain Eukaryota; kingdom Metazoa; phylum Arthropoda; class Arachnida; order Araneae; family Theridiidae; genus Parasteatoda; species Parasteatoda tepidariorum. The sequence goes on along the minus strand of NC_092212.1, from coordinate 47,152,359 downwards.
TACTAGCATAGGTGTTGTGTCACATGATTGAATTCCAAAAAAGTATAAGATGACAGCAAAACAGAAAATACCACAGCAAACACTAGGTGGTTCTTAGAAATTTCAATAGTTTGAGCCCCACTATAATAAGATAGTTATATCGATATTTAAAATATCCATAAAAGAAAACCCGTTCTACAATTTTATTGTTACTAATACTGCATAATCATCTAAACATCATTGATTTTTATATAGATTTATTAAAAGCAATAAATGAACTACTATAAGATACACAAGGTGTTAAGAAGAAGAAAAAAATTCTAATAAAAATTATGAAAGTAGAAAAAAAAAATTAATGACATCACAGTTTGGCGTTATAACACGCAAAGTGTGTAGACCGCAATTAAAAGTTCACATCCAAGTCATAAAAAAGCAATTTAACCAATAAGTACATCTTTAAGAAGCATTATACCTTTTGAGAAGCAAAAGCATCTCGTTAAAAAGTTGAAAAAGTACCAAAAAACAGCGAGACCCTAACGAGAAGTGCGGAAGAAAGGGGAATTAATATATTTATTTTCACTTCTGAAGGTTATGATCGGAAGTGAATGGAAGAAGAAAAAACAAACCAAGGCAAAACTAGATTCCAAAGAATCTTGAATGGTATAATAGCCCGAAGCTAATGAGGATGTGTAATATGTTTTGAAGTTTGGAAAAAAGAAGCAAAGATGTGAGAGGACCAGTCAAACGAGGTCCCTGGGGGATGTTTTGCAGAGTTGTCATTCACCTTTACTTAATCTTCATAAAAAATTGTCTTCAAGGACCTTTACAATCTGCTACAAATCATGCTTTTTCATTGAGAAGTAATCATTACTCTCTCTCATATCGATATTTGTATTATGTTCATGAATTACTGATATCGATAGCATAGATTGGAAAATGTGAACGTTTTTTTTCTTTCTTCAATAGCTATGCATCATATTTACCTAAGATGTTTTACATGTTTAGAGGTAATTTTTCAAACGATATTTAGCCGTGAGAATCAATAATCTCATTTCTTGACCTAAACATCATGCTTTCGAAGACAATGTGAAATACTGCGGGATATTAGTATCTTGGAAAATTCCTTCACAAGGAAAATGCTGGTTACTTTTCCTAGAGTTTTCTCTTAAAAAAAATTTTCAGTGGAAAAAAGCACAAATTTAAAAAATATTTTTTTGAAACCATATGTAGAAGAACAGAGATATTGGTCATCAGTGATAAAAATTTACTTGCTTAAATACTTCACCGACAAAGTTGCATTAAAATAAAGCAATTGAAATTTGCCGGTAAAAGTACCAGATTAAACTTATAGGTATCAACTTCATCAATTTTCACCAAACATAGTAATAAAACCTCCCAATCAATTGCAAATCGAAACTTCACAAAAAAAGAAGTCTCTATATTTTATAATTACAAGGATTTATAATGTTTAGATAAATCATTATACATGAAAGGAAAGTTCGAACTAGTTTTTTTTTCCTAATCATGAAAGTCTTGCAAAGAATTTTGTCCAACAATCAATTGAAAGTCCTAAAATTTGCTATGAGAGATCTAACAGAGACGGAAAAAAAACGTTGCAATAAAAGTCATTTTAATGTAGTTTTCTTGCACTAAAATTTGAGGATTTGCCGTGACCATTTAGCCACACAAAGGAAAAAAGGAAAGTAAGTAACTATTCGTATAATGATTTCGTTTTTATAGTAATGGGGAAAAAAGTTCAACAAAATCCTTCGTTTAAAAATTACAGTAGAGTCCCGATAATCCGAGTTTCCTCTTTAACCGAGCTATCAAATATTTTATGGATTTTTTTGTTCTAGTTTATTTTTAAAAATACCGCCGAAAAATAAATCTGAATTGTATCTTCCAAACACTCGGGAAAACAAAATCTAACAACTCTATCCCATGAAATGATCGTTAATATCGTCAATAATGAAAATGAACCTAGCGAAGATGATGAAGACAGTGACGATGAAAATCAACATATAAAAATCTCTCACACAGATGAACTTAAAGCTGTCGAAAATGCTACTGAATACATAGAACAACAAAAAGAGGCGACACCAGCCTTCCTGTTATCCCTAAAAAATGGCGAAACATTGCTGCAGAAAAGCACCAAAGTTATGTAAAACAAAAAACGATTAAGGACTTTTTTTAAGTAAAAACTCTTTAATTCTCGCAAAGTATACTTTTTAAGTTTTTTCAAGTAAGCTTTTTAATAATAATAGGAATTATATGTGGTATACTCGTATAAATTTTATATTTCTTAAATATATTACATTTATACCAACTCTTTTTTTTTTATACTCTTCGTTTTAACCGAGTTTTTCAGTTATCCGAGTTAGTCGTGGTCCACATTAACTCGGATAATCAGGACTCTACTGTAGTTGCAATCAGAGATTCATCAAGAGCAAGTGAGGACCACTCTTGTTAGTGGTGTCTTTTTCAAAACACCTTCGCCTGCATTAAAGAGGTTTTCTGGTCTAGAAATTTCAATAAATATATTTTTTATTACATTTTTGATACTTTATACTATGGAGTATATATGGACTAAACTGTTTTGCCCGGTAAACGTAGTTGAAAATCATGATGATCGGACCTGCCTCACGGCCTATATACCAGGACCTGTCAAATGGCAATTTACTTGAAATGTGTGTTGGCGCGAACAGTCTGAACAATAAATTGCTAAATTCGCTGATTGCTGATATAATTTTAGAATCTTTCCATCTAATTTCGTCAGAAAAGAAGTATGGAATATACAAGCAATCATTAATTAAAGTTTAACTATAGATATTATTTGGTTTTTGTTTTTAATTCCACATAAAATAATTTAAATGTTTATTTTTAGTAAGTAACAGTGCGTGAAATAGTTTTCCTTACCTCCTGATAATCCTCCATTTTGAAGCTTGCTTTCCTATCAACTAAAAATAAATTACGCGCAATCCTAGAAAGTGCATTTTATTTTACATCACAATATGCACACTTAAGCCTGGACTAGCCATGTTATAGGAATACCAAGAAATATCCATGGTAAAGCAGTTTTACGAAACACCTAAAAAAGAAATGAAGCACAATTAGAATCATTCTCCTCATTAATAATAAAATTTATCAATTTCAGTCAAAATAAACATGCTAATTTATATTTTATGAAAATTCCACATTCTAAGCGGAAATTTCATGAAAATGCAGATTTAACAAATTTCCAACTGATTGGAAATAAAATTTTAGTTCAAATTTTCTTCTCCACTATTTACTTCTGGATTGAGATCAGTCGTAAGACCATGATACTACCACTTACTTACTTACTACCACTTACTACCATGGTACTTACCACGTGCTACCAACAGTTATTGGATCAGACCATGGTACTTACTATCGTGGTCTGGTAAAAATCATTATTAGAATTTATATATTAACACACCACTTACTTAAAGACGAATTTTCGATAATATATTGTATATCGTCATGTACCGAATTGCGTAGTGTTATGAAAACCGAAATTGACGACAGGCATTTTGCCCAATAACTGTTAAGTCATATAAACTTTGTGATGTTCAAAATATCTATGTATTAAATGTCATATTTTAATTATACCAGAAAATGTCTACATTCATTCAACATGCCTTAACAGAGAATACTGAAAATTTTCTTTCCATCAATCTTTCTAACTTACATCAAAAATGACGACATTCAAAACGCACTACCAGTGAATGAGGAGAAGAAAAAATATTCTTAAATATCAACAATTCTCGCCTGCAGTTGAAAATGCCGATATTTAGTTAGCACTAACAGTGAATGTTGAGAACAGTTTTCTTAAATATCAATAATTTTCAGTTACACCAGAAATATTTCGACATAAGACACACACTAGCAATGAATGTTGAGAAAAAATAATTTTCTTAAATATCAATATTTCTCATCTAAAACAAATGACGACATTTAAACTACAACTGCATAGTAAATAAAATAATGACTAAAATTTTTTTAAACAACATTCACAACAAATACCAGCTTAAAGTTGATATTACTGGTATAAGTAAAACATAATGATATTTAAAATCTATTTCTGACGTTGACCAAAACAATTATGTGATAGACTACATACACAAGATAATCTCTACATTCGAACTTCGACAGTAACTTTAGTATTAAGTTTTGTAAAGACAGAAAGATTTCACAAAAACAAAAAAAATTATCAAAATATTACATATAATATTTTGTTCTATTACAATTTAATTGAAATAGAACAAAAGACATGAATGCAATACAGGACTTAATCAAGAGACATCCTGTCCCAAATCATTTGGAAAAATGCATAAAATATAAAATCAAATTCAATATATCAAAAGTAATAAAATTTATGAACCAGAAATGAACAAAGCAAAACCTTAAAGAAGCCACGAAGTTATCTCAAAAAATTAAAATGTTAAATCTACTAAATAAAATGGAAAAGTGCCAACCAAATACGAAGGCTCTGACCACTATAATCTGGGAACATAGTAATTTAAAAACAATTTTATGCCGGCCAGGTGGCCGAGTGGTTAGCGTGTCTGACTGCGGAGCCAATGGCCGCGGGTTCGAATCCCACTCTGGGCATGGATGTTTCTCTCTCTGTGTTGTCTTCTGTTGTGTGAATGAGTGAATGTGGCCCACCCTATGAACGGGTTTGTGGCAGTATGGCGTGGGTAACGTTGCTCGCCTCCGTGACTTTGGTTCACAGGTGCCCACTGGGTAACGCTAAATGAGTAACAATTCCGGGATCTTCTATGGCGAAGAACGAAAAGTTCAGTGCCTGCCGTTATTAAAAAAAAAAAAAAGAAAAAAAAATTTTATAACAAAAATAATACATAAAACGTAAAAATATTCACTCGGATTCGAACAAAAGTTCAATACAGTACTTAGAGAACTTACAATAGAGAACTTAAAAACTCTACAAAGGCAATTTTTTTTAAAAAAAAAACACTATTTATGCTACAAATTAAAAAATTAGAAAGATAATTCATTTGAATCAGGGTCGTGGACCCCGTGGTGGTGATCTATATAGAAGACTGGGAGAAATCAGACTACTAAATCACAGTCGCGGTGGATCAAGGTATAGAGAGTTCACTTCCCGTTGAGACGAACCAGGCTCGAATCCCAGCTGCAGCTGGTTGATACGAATTCTGCCTCCAGCTCACATCGACCACAGTACTGATGTAAAATATCCCCAGTGGCAGACGGATCAAGGGTTAGAATCCCTTAGGCGTACGACTAACCGTGGGGGTTCGTGATTTTCCTCTCCATTTAACGCAAATTTTCATTAGTTTCATCAAGAAGTCCTTCGTGAAGGCTAGTTCATTCAAATAGCTTGATCCAGTAGTTCCCTTGTCTTCCAGGTCAAGTTCAAAGTTACAAGGCTATGGAGTTGAACATTGGTAGTCGTAATCAGGTCGGCTGTTCAACGCCGATTGTAAAATAAAATGAAAACTATTGAATCAAGAATCTAAGTTCAATTTTTGCCGTAGGCTCGAGTCCAAATAATAAATGCGCCTCCTGGTGAATAAGCATGATTTTTTTTTTTTTTTTTAATAAAAATACTCAGTATGAAAGAAATGACCAACAATGTTGGTTGGTTGGTGTCGTATTCTCTATTGAATCATATCTCATGGTGTGCTTGAATAGTCTTTGCTATCTCTATGGCATTAAATGAATATAAATCTTCTTCTGTAGGGTAGTTTAAGAGGTGAAGGCCTGCAGCGACTGCAGGGTAGTTAAAAACATGATATGGTGTGAGTTCCACATTAAGACAGTTGCCACAGTTTTCATATTTTCTAGTCCCATCTGCAGAGATTTTCATGCTTTAATGATGTTTTGTTCTTAGTCTGATGAGAGTGGTGGCTGTCTTCCTATCGATGTCAAGATTAGTTATTTGATAGTAGGCCTTGATTTTTAAAGGGATGAATAGTCTTTACTTTGCAAAAGCATTTGCATCTGCCAGCTTAGTTGGGATTGTATTTTGATTGAGATCTCTGGCATTTTTAGCCAAGGAATCAGCTATTTCATTGAACTTTAGGTTCACATTGGCGGCAATCCACTGCAAAAAGCATTTTTACCAACAATGTTAAAACTCGTATATAAATGTTTAGATTTTACAACAGCAAGTATGAAAAATCCGTCAGATCAAGGGAAATGTACCAAAATAATTCAATGTCATCTAACGCACTAATCTCGATGAATTTGTTTTGATTAATGATGTTCTTGTAGCCGCACCTATACCTGAAGCTGTCTACGATCATGCTACTATTATGAATAACCAGAGAAAATCAATTTTGTATTTTAGTAATTAATTTTTTTTATGCTGGCAACAAGTGATTGATTGTTAAAAAAGATAGGTATTTGCGACATGACTCACCTTGATCATTAAGAGTAAGTAAATTATTCGAAAAAGAAAAACAGTCAGTCATCCTTCAGCTATGGAGAATTTTAAATCATGATTTTAATGAATTTAAACGGTATCATAGAAATTATAATAATGCTATGAATAATATAAGATTAATTACAATTACTGATAAATTCATTAATTACATAGCTTGAAAAATGATAATGTATTAAGCATCAATGATGAATAAATATCAAATGCAATATTCAACCAGCGTCTGTACCGCAATTCATATCAATCTGAATATTCGGGAATTATCTAGGCAAAACTAAACCGGAGAGCTTAAATTCGAAGGCCTAATAAAGTTAAACTGTTCGACCTATAGAAACTGTTAGATTTAATCAAGAATTTTTGGTTGTATACAATATTATTTAGTTGTGTACAATAAATCTTTTCTTGAAAAACCATTGATATGTACCGTTAAAGTATGAAATCCGTTATTTTATAGAATACCTAGTTATTCCATGAAATAACTGATCGTGTCCGTTAAAGTGTAAAACTCTCTTGTATTTCACGGTTTAACTAGTTATTACATAGAATAACGATCTGCAGCCCGTTAAAGTGTAAAATAATCTATATCATAACCATATATCTCGCACGACAAATACATTTACCTTCCACCCCTACTGCATTTATGAACTATTCAACAAAAAATGTTTTTCTTTTAGAAATAATGTTCTTTGTAATTCCAAGTGTCATTTTAGTAATCCTTGTTGTAACAAATGATTTTCTGGTACGTTTCCATAAATACCATTTATACGCTGCATAAATTAGATAAATTGCTTCTTTTTCATTTTAATTGTCTATCANTTAATCCAGGTAACGGACACGATCAGTTATTTCATGGAATAACTAGGTATTCTATGAAATAACTGCACTATATATACTTTAACGGTAACAGATATACTTCTGGGTTTTATAAAAAAAAAAATTATAGAAAAAGTAAAATTGCCCGATCTTAGCCTACTAGTGGGGTAAAACCGGGAACATATGTTAACTATGAGAAATTTCGAAGTACTAGAATTTCAGAGAAAAAGTAACAAACATTTCTATATTATGACAATTTAAGAAAATTATGCATGTGATGTAATCGATACTATACTCAAGGGGGAGGGGGGAAAAACAATTGTACCTGAGCCGGGATTACTAAGGATAAAACCAAAATTTCTTATAAAAAAATATGGTGTTTATTAAATAGTTTTTTTAAAAAAGTTGCTGAGAATTTCTTTATATATACATAAAAACGACAATTTTGTATAAAGAGGCCTTCTACAAAATTGTTGAAGGCCTCTACACGTTGACTGCACGTTGACTACACGTTGACTGCAGCGTCACCAACAAAGTTTCTGATCGGGCCGCGTCAACCGTATTGGTGGCGCTTGTTTGACTACTTGAGTAAGAATATTCGTATGTACATCGAATTCGCCGCGGTATCGCACATCGAATTCGTTGAAATATAACTCTTTTCTGGTCTATACCTTTCACTTAACTTAAATTTTTTACTTATGTATTTTATTGTAACTGTAATATTTTTGTTTTGTGTACTTGGCAGCTTTAATACATAATTAGTTTGCTTATGTTCTACGTGGCTTCATTTCTATCTTTGCGTTAAGTAAAGAAATATATAGTGAAAGAATATAAATTCTTGTGAAAGAATCTTTGTGTAAGAATATAGAATGCGTCACTTAAGAGTGAATTGAATTGAATGTAAGTTTTAATGGCGCAAGGTCCAGAGAGGACATGCTGCGCCAGACACACGGTTTTAACGTCACTTAAGAGAATTGATACCTGACGGTCTTAGCTTATTCGAAATAAAATGGAAAGAGCAGCTGCTGACGTAAACAAATGTTACGTTAAAACAACCAATCAGGAGTGACATACCCACACTACGTCACTTGCAAGTATCCCTTTGAATGGAAGGGGAAAAAGCAAAAAGAGTTTTGTTTCTTTGAATTATTACTGGTTAACGTGATACGAGAATTCAGAAGTATCACTAGCGAATAGATCTGTTTAGAACGTTAAATCGGTGAAGAAATTAAATAATAATTAACCCAACATATTGAAGCAGTTATAAACAAACAAAATATATTGAAGTGTGCATTTAATCTAAATTATAAAAAGCAAAATGCAGGTTATGAAATTCATGTCATTTTGTAAACCCTTTAAGATAGCAGGGGTGTTTTTTCTCTCTTTTTTTATACATATATCACTCTAGATTAGGGCGGTATTAAATGAAAATTTTCAAATGGTTAGGGCCAATCCATCACTTAAACACTTAGAAGGCCTGATGTTTTAAACTGATTCATTTTCCTTACATAATAACGAACCAGGAGTCTGTTTAGAAAAAATTTGGGTCCGTTAGCGAACCCTTCACAAAATATCTTTTCATAAAAACGGACCCTTCACAAAATATTTTAACTTAAAAACGGATCCTTCACAAAATGATTTTTCTTTTAATCGGACCCTTCACAAATTTGTTTATCTTCATTATTATTTTGTTAATCAAATAAACCCTTTCTAGGGCAGAAAATAAGAAAGATGGATGTAAACGAATTAAGTTTTGTCTTCGGCAGACGATTCTTCCATTATTCGTCCGAAATGAATATGCTGCGTTCAGCAGTATAGGCTAAATACCAAATATTTGTATGTTGCATCTCTAATTTAGAAGCAGCAATTGTTGTTTATTTTTTAAAATATAATTTTTTAATTATAATTTTACAGTATTGAGCATAATCTTGAATGTTTTTACAATTTAAAAACTCCTTGAAAAGTTTTTTTTTTTTTGCAATAACGGACCCTATTTGCACAAATTCATAAAAGCGGACCCTGGATGAAAGAATGTGAATAATTTTTTCAAAATTTCACGAAAAACGGACCTTTCACAAAATGTCTGGACAGATCCCTGCGAACAGCACTGGTAACAAATTTATATAATTGAGTCTTGTTTTCGCTTCATTTTCAGTTCTTTCAATTTCTATGACTCTTAAAAATCTGGTTAATAATTGATATAAAAACTGGCTCACTTGATGAGAATTAATTCAATTAATAATAAAAAAATATATTACCTTTAAGAATCAACTTTTCAAAGTTTATATTATTAACATTAAGGAGAAAATGCAATTATTAAAACGATATTCTGCTTACAATAATAAAATTCAAATCAGTTTTAATCTAATTTAATCTAAATCTAGCGAATCTTAACGAATCTAAATTAGAATTAAATAAAATTCATTTTGTTATGGCTAATTTCCAAAATTAAATTTTTATTTAAATACGAAAGCCAAGTCGGTTTCTCATTAACGAATGACAAACATTGAAATGATCACGGAAAGTTACTAAACACCCATTTTTTTTGTCAATTAATCCAATTACAAGGCAATCGAAATCTGCATAAAAACACATTAAAGCTGAATGCATGCATTAAAACGGAATGCGTCATACTTATTGAAGGTCAACCAACGTCCACACGCAGCTGATGGATATGGGTCATTCATTGGAATTTAAAAAAAATTCCACCTTTTTACGTTCCATAATATACCCGCACTTCACACTTCACTGGTCACTTACAATACGGATGTGATTTGGCCTCTGTCTGCAAAAGTCATTTTTTCGGCCAACTCTCTGGACTTTGGAAGATGGGCGATCCTGATATGACTGTCCGGTGATGGTTAACAGTTCCTTGTTATGAACTAACTCGATGGAGCGAATCTTCTTTCTCTTCACCACGAGTATTTGTACTCTAGTTTAAAAAATGGCAGTTGCCCACATTTATAGATAGATTTATAAAAGGAAGAAGATCAGCTTTTACCTGATCGCTGCGTTTGACAGTTCAAATAAAAAATGCTGAACATACATTAAATGACAATATACTTTTTTTCCAATGATTTATAATATGTCAAATATCATGGCCCTGAAATGCAACTTTCGTCTAAATTTGTAAAAATGGCAATTGTCATAATTTAGAGGTAGATCTAATGAAGGTAGCAAGATGCATTATAGATGCCTAAAATGCAACTTTCGTCTAAATTTGTGAGAATGGCAATTGCCATAATTTAGAGGTAGATCTAATGATGGTAACAAGATGCATTATATATGCCTGAAATTCAACTTTCGTCTAAATTTGTGAAAATGGCAATTGCCATAATTTAGAGGTAGATCTAATGATGGTAACAAGATACATTATAGATGCCTGAAATGCAACTTTCGTCTAAATTTGTGAAAATTACAATTGCCATAATTTAGAGGTAGATCTAATGATGGTATCAAGATGCATTTCACAGTTAGGTGAAAAATTATAAGTAAATTACAATGCATTTTTACGCAGAATCTACAACATAAGTAGTCCTGTGGAGCGAGTCTTATATTTTTCTTCGGCAAGACTTAGCGAAAACCTTGGCGTATATTAGCAAAAAATGACAAATGCGTCAGTTATAGATAGATAAATCTAGGCGGCAAAAAAATCAGCTTTTTTTGATGATTGCTCAATATATGTAACAGTTAAGACAAAAATTCTGGACATACAATGAATGTCAAATAATTTTGTCTATGATCTATAATGCTATACCATGCCACTGCACTGTAAATCAAATTTTATACTTTTCCTCAAAGTGACTTTTGTTGGAATTGACAGAAAATAATTTGTCATTTATTGATAAATGATGACATCAACATTCCTCAGTTGTGTTAAAAATGATAAACATACATTAAATTAAAAAAATCCGTCCATAATCTGCATTAATTAACAATACTCTTGCTCTATGAAGGAAAGTGAATCCTATATTTCTTCGGCACTTTGGAATAGTTTTAAATTTGACAAAAAGTTAAAGAATTTCTAAATAAATATCAAGAACAATCTTACTTAAGCACACTTTTACTATATACATATAATCGTTGCTCAATGCACTTCACTATTCAAGTTGTACAATAAATGCAAATACTCATATATAATATTGTCCATGATATTAGATATTACGGCACAATGACGCTTTTATACCGGTGACACTAAATGGGGGATAAATACCGTTTTTTTAAAAAATACATTTTACTGTTAAAAGAAAAATATCATATAATAATTTATAAGTAAAACTAACTTAGCATTAACCTCGTTTTACATTATTTCGGCAAATTTTACTTTTTAAATGCTGTGCGTTATTATTAAGGAGATCAGAAGTTACCATTCTTTTACGAATCGCTCCCATTTAATAAATTCATGTTCCTGTTTAAATTTAATTTGTATGATTGGTCAGAATATTACTTGATTAGAAACTAATGACAGTCCAAGTGCTTTAAGCTCTCAAAATCAGGCGCCTATTTTCAAGACTTGCCAGGTGTGAAAGAGAAGAAACAAAAGTGATTTGAAATAGTAAACGTAAAGTTGCCAATGAAAAGAGGAAAAATGAAACTTAGANTTCGTCTAAATTTGTGAAAATGGCAATTGCCATAATTTAGAGGTAGATCTAATGATGGTAACAAGATGCATTATAGATGCCTGAAATGCAACTTTCGTCTAAATTTGTGAAAATGGCAATTGCCATAATTTAGAGGTAGATCTAATGATGGTAACAAGATGCATTATAGATGCCTGAAATGCAACTTTCGTCTAAATTTGTGAAAATGGCAATTGCCATAATTTAGAGGTAGATCTAATGATGGTAACAAGATGCATTATAGATGCCTGAAATGCAACTTTCGTCTAAATTTGTGAAAATGGCAATTGCCATAATTTAGAGGTAGATCTAATGATGGTAACAAGATGCATTATAGATGCCTGAAATGCAACTTTCGTCTAAATTTGTGAAAATGGCAATTGCCATAATTTAGAGGTAGATCTAATGATGGTAACAAGATGCATTATAGATGCCTGAAATGCAACTTTCGTCTAAATTTGTGAAAATGGCAATTGCCATAATTTAGAGGTAGATCTAATGGTAACAAGATGCATTGCAGAGTTAGGTGAAAAATTATGAATAAATGAAAAGGCATTTTTAAGCAGAATCTATTACCATAGATATAAAGATATACTATATTATATATGATAAAGATATACTATGTATATATACATAGATATACTATATTAGTCCCTGCTATTACATTATACGTAGTCCTGTGCAGCGAGTCTTCTATTTTTCTTCGACATCACTTAGCGAAAACCTTGGTGTATATTAGCAAAAAATGACAAATGCGTCAGTTATAGATAGATAAATCTATGGTGGCAAAAAAATCAGCTTTTCCTGATGGTTGCTCAATATTTGTAACAGTTAAGACAAAAATTCTGGACATGCAATGAATGTCAAATAATTTTGTCTATGATCTATAATGCTATACAATGCCACTGCACTGTAAAGCAAATTTTATACTTTTCATCAAAGCGACTTTTGTTAAAATTGACAAAAAATAATTTTTCATTTATAGATAAATGATGACATCAACATTCCTCAGTTGTGTTAAAAATGATAAGCATACATTAAATTAAAAAAATCTGTTCATAATCTGCATTAATAAACAATATTCTCGCTCTAAGAAGGAAAGTGAATCATATTTCTTCGGCGCTTTGGAATTGTTTTAAATTTGACGAAAAATGCTATTTAACGAATTTTTAAATAAATATCAAGAACAACTTTAGTTAAACACACTTTTACTATTTAAATATATGAATATCGTTACTTAATACACTTCACTATTCAGTTAGTACAATAAGTACAAATACTTAAATATAATATTGTCCATGATAAGAGATATTACGGCACAATGACGCTTTTATACCGGTGACACTAAATGGGGATAAATACTGTTGTTTTAAAAAATACATTTTACCGTTAAAAGAAAAATATCATAATAATATACAAGCAAAACCAACTTAATATTAACCTTGTTTTACATTATTTCGGCAAATTTTACTTTCTAAATGCTGCGTATTATTATTAAGGAGATCAGAAGTTCCCATTCTTTTGCGAATCACTCCCATTTAATAAATTCATGTTCCTGATTAATTTAAATTTAATTTTTATGATTGGTCAGAATATTACTTGATTAGAAACTAATGACAGTCCAAGTGTTTTAAGCTCTCAAAATCAGGCGCCTCAAGACTTGCCAGGTGTGAAAGAGAAGAAACAAAAGTGGTTTGAAATATTAAACGTAAAGTTGGCAATGAAAAGAGGAAAAATGAAACTTAGAAGCAAAACTAAAAAGAAACATACAAATTTAGAGACAGAAAAAAGATGAACAGAACAGGAAAAACCACTGTGGCCGAGAGGAGCAAGTCAGGACAAAATACATTTCCACGTGCTATAAAGAGGTAGTGAGAAACTAATGTCGTTAGTCGTAAACAACGGAATCAGCATTTATAGGAATAAAATAAGATTCCAGGGTAGCAAGATGACTTGATGAGACTGGAGTTGAAATAATTTTGACATTGTCGAAACGGAATTTATGCTTAAGATTCCAACAATGCGCAGCAATTGCAGATATCTCGTTATTAATTGGTCGTAATGTTATCATAGATCTCTTCGTGTACATTTATGTTCTTTGTACGATAGCAGATATTAGCTCTTCTTTGATCTGCGATCGTAAAAAGAACTTAAAAAATACATACCCTCATTTGAAAAAAATATGCGCTTTTTAACAATTTGCAATATCTATGATCAGTTGAAATCCTATTTGAATAATTTATCATAATGTTACAATTTTTTGTGTGCTTATTTTTAAATTCTTCATTAGTCTAATTTTCACATTAAGAAAAGTTTTAAAAATAAATTAAACACAGCAAATAATTAAATGAAAAATTTAGAAACAAAAATAGAAACACACTCAAAAATACAATTGCCATTTTTTGTCAAAAACTAACTGTCTAACGACAAAGACATAATGATCTAAGATAAATTTGTAAGAATTTTTGAAGTTTTTTTTTTAAGTAGATTTATGTATTTACATTTTTCGCTTGATAACTTATTAGTGATATTTATTATTTTTTATTGTTAGCTATAAATTTAGAACTTTTATTTAATCGTCATTACTACACAATTGTAAATTACCCTATAAAGAAAAAAAAATTATTATTTCAATCCTAGAATTTTGATTAGATACCGACAAACATCTTAAATAAGATGTTATAAATAAATAAAAGTTCGATATTTTAAAAATAATCCGTAATAAAGAAGGAAATAGAATAATAGCAAAAAAAGTAATATTTCACTTTTACTTGTTTTGAAATACAATAATATGTTTACTCAAAGTTGCAACAAAGACTTGAAATAAATAACCTAAATTGAATCAGAGAAAAGAAATGCCATAAATATGTATGATAATAAAACAATTTCTTTCACAATAACTGACTGTTGAAATATCTGTCACTATAACTAGTAATCAAACTTATTCTTTAGTTTTTTCGACTGACCAGATCAGTTTTTTCTCTACTTTGCATAGCATTTTAAAAGTTAAATGGTGGAAATAATTTATGGCGTGAATTAAATATTTGTGAATATTATAAAAGCAATGCTTCTAATTTTTCTGAGCATTCGTTTCCTTAAAACTATATGATAAATAAGTGGTGGAAATAATTTATCGTGTGAATTAAATTTGTGAACATTTCAAAAGCAATGCATCTAATTTTTCTGAGCATTCTTTTCCTTAAATTTAAGGTATGGTATGTATATGATAGACTAATGGGATGTATTTGATAGATAAATGGGGGAAATAATTTATCGTGTGAATTAAATTTGTGAACATTTTAAAAGCAATGCTTCTAATTTTTCTGGACTTTCGTTTCCTTAAAACTATCTGATAGATAAATGGTGGAAAGAATTTAACGTGCGAATTAAATTTGTGAACATTTTAAGAGCAATGCATCTAGTTTTTCTGAACATTCGTTTCCTTAAAACTATGTGATAGATAAATGGTGGAAATAATTTATCGTGTGGATTAAATTTGTGAACATTTTAAAAACAATGCTTCTAATTTTTCTGAGCATTCGTTTCCTTAAAACTATATGTTAGATAAATGGTGGAAATAATTTATCGTGGGAATTAAATTTGCGAACATTTTGAAAGCAATGCATCTAATTTTTATGAACAGAAAAATTAAACTTTCTAAAAAAGAAAATGTAATTTTATTTTTGTCAGATTTAAAACGAAAAACGTAGGACACGTCACTTTCAAGAAACGCGAGGGAGGTTTTCGGCTATGATAGATGTTATTTATGAAAGTGATGTGCCCTACTTTTCTTTCGTTTCATATCTGACAAAATAAAATTCTTCTCTACTTTTCAGTCAGCTTATAAAACCTGATTTTAAAATGTTTATTTTATTATTTTTATTGTTTTAGTTTTGTGTTATGTCGAAAAGTAGAAAAAAATCAGCCCGAAGAAATTAGTAATTGGAAGAAATTCGATTAAATTTCAACTTGTATTAGCATCAGACAGAGTAACCAGTTCCAGAAGTTTCAGCCCTACAGCTAATGGAAAAAGGGCAGAAATTTAGATTAAAGCTTATTTGATTAACGACTTTTTAGTGATAAACAAAAATATTAACAGGTAATGCACATTTTACTTGTAGCGGTAAGGAAACAATTAAAACTAAATATTGCCATCATCAAGTATAGAGTAACCCTAAATGAAATTTGAGTGCTGTGAAGTGGAATTTCAGACATAACTATACCATTTACATAGTATACAATAGAGCTGCCTGTCAGTTACCTATTTATTCTAGAATTTATCTCAAAATGCGCGTTTAAGAAAATGAATGCAGCTTAAAATGCGCATTTAAGAAAATAAGCATAGCTCAAAATTTCCATTTTAAAAATGGACACAGCTAAAAAAAAGCCAACTGAAAAGGCGTATTCAATAAAACGAAAATAACTCAAAATTCTTATTTAAAAAATTAATTGCCTCATTAAGAAAATGAAAGTAGTTTCATTACATATCTTTTGATTCCGTTTTTCAAAATATTTTTGTGAATACTTCTCCTATTTTTTTTCTTCAAAGAATTAACGAATGAACTGTTGCTGTCGTGGATCATTTAGACAAGGGATGCGATTGTTCTTGTTTCCCAGGGGCGCCATCTATGGCCAAGAATTCAACTTCTCTCACACCCATACGTCGCACCCGTTTATAGGGCAGACCCATTTATTCATCTACAAATCGTATTTTTAACCTGAACCGAAAACGATCAATCTCCAATTCAGTAACCCCAGAGGTATAATTTGTTATGGGCACATGGAGCACTTTGTGACCCGACATATTTAGCGTGCACCAGTCACCATTTACTTCACGGGGAGTCTTCGGCCGGCTAGATTCGAACTCCTGCTCTCGCGAAAGTGAATCCAGCGCCTTGCCAACGAGGCTATACAGGACATCCAAATAAATTAATTATGTTCCATCATCCATTAAAGCACCTAATAATTTTTTAACTAAGTATCTTTTAAATATACTTCGCAGTTCTTTTCTCAAGTCTGCCACGGATTCCATAATGTGGGTAGTAAGTTTACGTTGCAGGCATTTCAATTTTTAGATACCATTTAATCATTTAAAGATGAAAATCAGTGGTCGGAAAAACTACATTATTTTTGTAGTTTACTACAAAAATAATGTTACTACAACTACTTTGTTACAAATGTAGTTAACTACAACTACTACTACTCTTTTTAATGTAGTGACGACAAACTATATGGAATTGTAGTAAATACTTCAATACTTTAACACTGGAAAGACTGAAACTTAGTATATACCTATATTGCCCAAAAGCACTCAAAATGACTGGATTGTAAAAGAATAAATAATGTGCAAAAAAAATTTGTTTGAGGTTATTTTTTGTATTATTTACAGTTATATAACAAATTACTAGTAAATATTAACAATAAAAAAATTATATTGCACGAAATTCTAAGAAATTGTGTAATTGTTATTCTAATTGAAATTAAAAAGCAGTCAAAATGACTCCCTTAGGCAATCTAGTGTAAGAGAATAATTAAGAAATATTTATTCATGTTTACATGAGCTAGTTTGTTATTCTAAAATAATTTTTTTTCGAATTTGTTCATTTAACCTTCAATTTTTTAAGCCTTCCTCGACAGCGAATATTCAATTTAAGGAAAACGAATATATCAAATACTTGAAATTTTTTAATTGTTTAATGCTCTTTTATTTCCTTTAAGAAATTAATGACGCTGATTCCTTCCCTTCCTTTGAAATAACAATGTCTCACGAGAGAGCATTCGCATGTAGAAGTGTGATCAAAGTGATTTATTATCTAATTTTCGTAATGGTTTGTATAAATATTAGATATCCATGATTCTAAAATACGTAATTTCTGTCAACCACCGGGTCAATTTCATTTCATCCGTTGATGGACCTGCGAGCCAGGATAGCCTGGTCGGTAAGGCGCTGGGCTCATGTCCGAGAGTTCGTGGGTTCAAACACCGTTGGCCGAAGACTTCCCGTGTAGTAAAAGGTGACTGATGCACGTTAAATCTGTCGAGTCGCAAAGTCCTCCATGTTCCCATAACAAATCAATTCCTCTGAGGGTACTGAATTGGAAATTGATCGTTCTCTGATTCAGGTCAAAATTATTATCTGTGGATGAATGAATAGATGTACGAATGGGTTCACCCTATAGACGGGTGTGACGTATGGGTGTGGCAGAAGTCGAATTCTTGGCCAAAGATGGCGCCACTGGAAAACAAGAACAATCGCACCCCTCTGCCTTAACAGGCATACGTCAACAACAACAACGAAGATTTATACCGGCCTAATTCGAAAAATTAATTGCGTTACAGCCGTGTTTTTTTACTATACTAAAGCTAAAGCTAAAAGTAGTTGCCAAGAATCACTACAAACTACTGTTTTTTTTTTTTTTTTTTTTTTTTTTTTTTTTTTTTNTTTTTTTTTTTTTTTTTTTGTTTTTTTTTTTGTAACGCACTACTCACTACACTACTTTTTTTTAAAAAAAATAGCGTAATACACTACAAACTACGAAAAAAAATAGCGACTACAGTAGTTTCTCTACTTGTAGTGTGCTCCTTCCGACTACTGATCAAAATACGAAGAGATCATCAAAAAAGTTGTTTGCTTGCTTTCGTATGCCTGTTTAGGCAGAGGGGTGCGATTGTTCTTGTTTTCCTGTAGCGCCATCTATGGCCAAGAATTCGACTTCTGCCACACCATACGTCACACCTGTTTATAGGGCTGACCCATTCATACATTCATTCATTCATACATTCATCCACAGATCGTAATTTTGACCTGAATCAGAGGACGATCGATCTCCAATCCAGTACCCCCAGAGATATTGATTTGTTATGGGAACATGAAGGACTTTGCGACTCGACAGATTTAACGTGCATCAGTCACCATTTACTACACGGGGAGTCTTCGGCCGGTGGGGTTCGAACCCACGAACTCTCCCTACCGACCAGGCTATCCCGGCTCATCAAAAAAGTTACAAATGCTAAGTCTAATATGCTTTCGATTCTGAAAGTTTGAAAAAGAAGAAGTAAAAAAAAAAAATTCTGCATTAGTTGTTCAAATTTGAGTTAATCATTGAAAAGGTATATTTTGTGCAGTGTCCTTTTCCTTACTTCGAGCTATCATTTTATATCTGTCATTTTGAGCTGTGTTCATTTTCTTAAAAATACATTTTTTAGCTATCTCCAGAACTGAAAGCTTACCGACGTCTTGTTAAAGATAAAAAGTATAAATTTTAAACCAGAGTTCGTAAACTTGGTTTCTTGGCTTCTGTTTAACTAAAGTTCGTAAGTGCAACAAAAATTAGATTGTTTACCTTTTAGATTACAAATAATAACAACCAAATCATTTTTCTTGTTTAAATAATTAATGCTCGTAAAACTCGCGTAAGACTAATAAACCTACTTTTGGTGCGGTATTATATTTTTTCTATCAATAACTTTCCTTGATCTAAATGTTAGAGAAAGTGATAGTGAAAAGGATCACACTAAAAAAAAAAAAAAAAAAAAAAAAAAAAAAAAAAAAAAAAAAAAAAAAAAAAAAAAAAAAAAGATTGCCATTTCCTTCCTCTACAGCGCGAGTCACTAGAACACTATTGTTCTCTGAATTTACGAGCAATTCGTAATACGAATGTGTCGTTTATTTACTAGGGCAGCAGGAATGTTCCATGTGTCCTATTGTTTCGGAATAAAACTGTTGTCGTACAGTGGATTGTAAATAAAGCTGACCAAATATTCTACGATTATTCTTTATTGACAGGAAACGTGATATTCGAATTTAAAATAAAACATCGCTTGCACTTTCCAAATTATTTAAGAAAGAATGTTGCAAACGTTTTATCTGGTTTTACTTTGAAGTTTGCTTGCGCTAGCTTAATAATTAATATAGGAAAATTTAATATTTGACGTGATATCAGAATTTAAAATATAAATATCGTTTGCACTCTTTCAACTTATTTTTTAAAAAAAAGTAGCAAACGTTTTGTATAAACTTTTACAATTTGTTTACATTTCACGAATTTCAACAAACACTACTTAACCTGCTATAAATCTCAATTGTTTACAACGTTTTATCTAGTTTTACTTTGAAGTTTGCTTACTTTAGCTCAATAATTAATTTAGGAAAATTTAATGTTTGACGTGATATTAGAATTTAAAATATAAATATCGTTTGCACTTACCCAAATTATTATTTTTAAAAAAAAGTAGCAAACGTTTTGTATAAACTTTTAAAAATTTATTTACATTTCACGAGTTTCAACAAACACTACTTAACCTACTATAAATCTCAATTGTCAACAATACCCAGAGAAAGTAACAAAAAATATTCACTATTCTATGGAAGGTCAAAATAAATTAATCAGTAGGAGTTAAAAGCAAACGATTTATACTGCACAATTGATCTAAACAAGTTTTTCACGCGTAGAATTTTTGAACTGACTAACTGGTAGAATATAGGTCGTTAAGTAAAGGTAGATGTGTGAAGAATCAATAAACGGCCTATTTTACGCCCTCTAAAGAATTAAACAAAATGTTCATAGACATGTTACTTTGCGAATAGAAAGATAATATTAAAAGAAAATATGTAATAAAATTTATAAAAAGATAAACATGCTTTTTCAAGTGGATGAAAGGAGAAAACAATTTTAATTTTCGTCACACCTCAAAACAATAAAGAAAGGGGGGAGGTATGTATCACTTTTGAAAAACGTAGGTGAATTTTAGGAAAAGGGTTTATTAGTTGGTAAATTAAAGCGTTTTTCGTTTTCGATTGGTAATAAATTCCATTTGGAGATAAATCGTTAATATCTACCTCTTGATGGGGACAAGAAACTATTAAAACTTCTGTTTTCATCCAGTACAAATTTGAACTCTCTAACCTGTCGGAAAGTGGTAGAAATTTCAATTTGTCATGAGTTCGATTAAGTGATAAAATAGCAATAGCTTCTGCTTGTTACAGTCAACAAACTGCTTAAAGATATTTTCACCTAGTTTAGAATTCCAGCGAAAGCTTTAGCTCTATAACTTTTCGGAATGTGATCGAAACTTCCGAAAAGTGAAAAAATAAAATCAATTTTTCAATATAGTGGAAATAATTTCCACTTATTGGGGGACAGGAAGAGATTGAAACAGATATTTTCAACCAGTACAAATTTAAACTCTCTAACCAGTTGGAAAGTGGTAAAAATTTTAGACGCCAGCTTTGCCTACATCCAAAGGGCATGACAGTGAGTTCATTAAGACACGGTAAAATTAAAATAAAAGTGCGTGGAGTACCTCCGCGCAGAAGAAATTAAACTTCGTAACCTGCGACGTTAATTGTAGAAGAATCAGCAGTCGTAGAAGGATCACTAGTTCTATTCAACGACTCTTTTTCCTGCTCCCTAATAAATTATATGTGTATCAAAACAAACTAAAAAAATATTTATAGAAAAACAGAAGTTTTATGGCTTATTATTTTTATGTTAGTGAGAACCAAAACAATATGGAAATGAATGAGGGAAAACCGGATCCTACCACGTGATTTCCCGGCCAATAAAAATGTAGCGTTAACCGTTTAACGCTTCCTTGTTGGAAGTCGCATAAGAAGTATAACTTCAAAAAAAAGGGAAGTAACGTAAGCGGTATTTAAAATGACATCATTGAAGTGGCTATAATGAGTGGTATTTAGTGATAAAATAGCAATCGATTCCGATCGTCATTGTCAAGAAACGGTTTAAACTTATTTTCACCCAGTTTAGAACTCCAGTTGAAGTTACAACACTCTAACGTGTCGGAATGTGATCAAAACTTTTGACAAGTAAAGAGATAAAACCTATTTGTTGATAAATCTGTAATAACTTCTACTGGTTGAGAACAAGAAACTGTTAAAACTTATATTTTCATCCAGTGCAAATATGAAATTTTTAACCTGTTAAAAAGTGGTAAAAATTTTGATCGCCAGCTTTGCATTGAACCAAAAGACACGAAACTGCGTTCAGTAAGGCGTGGTAAAATAAAAAACAGCTGTGACGTAAGCGGCATTTAAAAAGAGATTAATAAAGTGGTTAAATTTATAAAACAATTTAATATGCAACTTCAGAAACGAGAAGTTTATGAAAGTTAAGAAATGCCCTATTGCAGTTCATCCATGAGCAGTTTTACTAAATGAAAAGTAAAACAATAAAATTTCACCTTGGCACGGACAGTGAAAGTGGTAGAAAGTATTTTGCCTGTTTAAAGCAATATGTGGTGTATAAATTTCTTTACAGTGGGAATTTTAAGCAGACGGCATGCTAACTATTTCCGGCCCGAATTGTAGTTGCTCAGCTACCAAGGCAGGAAACTTAAATTTTGCTCAGATTTATTTTTCATTTATTTTATTAGATATTTAAAAGTTAACATATATTTTTCTAAATGTATTGGTTTATTAATTTTATTTAATCTTTTTTTAAATGATGTCATGCTTTAAAGTAATCATGAACAGCATGAACGCCCTTTTTAATTTATGTTAAATGCCTTAAAAGATACTAAGGCAGTTTAGCCTTTGACGCAGAATTTTTATTAAACATATTTTTCATACTTTTTCCCTTATTTTGAATTATTATAGGTAGAAATAAGTGAAAAATATTACATTTAGCATTTTAGTAATTTATAGTTATGAAATGCAGCCTGAAACCCCGGTGTCTTTTTCTGTGTTCAAGATAAAATCTTCCAAGCACGTCTCCCTTCCAAACAATAATTTTTAAGTTTATTCATAATTGAAATTTATTTCATTCACAAAATCATTTAATGATACATTTTTTAATGTGAATGAAAAAAAATTTTAAACTATTCTTTCTCTTTTTTTTGGATTTTATATTTTAGTGCAGATTTAATTCCGATAATCTAACAGACTTTGTTTAAGTAACTATTAGACTGTGTTTTATAGTTCAAAAATACCAAAATATATTTTTAGTTGTAATTAGAGTGCCAGAAAGAAATATATAAAAGAGACATTGGTGTCTCATCTGCGTCAAGTGGTTAAATAATTAAATAATCGTAGTTCAAAGGATGAGATCTTTGAGATATGGTTTTACACTTACTGTGAATAAATTAATCACAATGAAGATCATTAATTGAAAAGAGAAAAAATTTTATTTAAAAAGACAAAATGAGGACGCTAAAATTACGTCAGTAAGTAGGGAAAGAACAAAACTAAAATCTTGAAACAGATCTCACGAAAAAAATATTATCCTTGCTCACAGAAAAAAATATATAGTCATGATGATTATTGCTGATAATAACAAATGATAGTAGCTAATAATAATCAACGATTGTAACTAAAGTGATTAAATTATGACTTAAAGAGTAGACCAAATGGGAAGGAATGGTGAAATTGGAGAATGAAGCAATCATCCTTCCTCATAATCTAAATCTATAGTTATGTTAGTCATAGCTGAAAAAATTTATTAAGATGGTACTTAAGCTTAGAAATCACAGCTAAAAGAATCGGAAAATTGCGACTAAAATCATAAGAATATAAAATTAAAACCATGAAAAGAATATTTATGACTTAATAAGAAAAGAAAATAAGCATTTTCGTTAAACATATGATCATGAAGTTAATTATTATAAAGTTAATTATTGAAAATTTTAGAATATCGTTGCTAAGAAGACTAGAAAAATAATAAACGATCAGCTAACTGCAAAAAGAAAATAATGGTTAAAAGCATGAGAAAATTCCTGAGTATTATCAACAGCTGAACAAACCTGTAACAATGATAAGGTCGTAGGTGAAACAATTTTCCTTGCTCATTATATGAATCTATAGTTATGTGAATCATAACTGAAAAAATAAATTAAGATAGTAATTAAAAAAAACTTAGAAATCATAGCTAAGAGAATCGGAAAATTGCGGCTAAAATCGTGAGAATATAAAACTAAAACAATGAAAAGAATATCGATGCCTTAATGCAAATATACAATAAGCATTTTTACTAAACATTTGATTATAAAGTTAATAGTTGAAAATTTTAGAATGATTAAGATGGTAATTAAAAAAACTTAGAAATCATAGCTAAGAGAATCGAAAAATTGCGGCTAAAATCATAAGAATATAAAACTGAAAACATGAGAAGCATATAGATGGCTTAATGCAAAGATAAAATAAGCATTTTCGCTAAACATATGATTATGAAATTAATTATAGAAAATTTTAGAATGCCATTGCTAAGAAAACTAGAAAAATAATCAGCTATCAGCTAGCTCGATGAAGGAGAAAATAATGGTTAAAAGCATGAGAAAAATCATGACTAATGTCAAAAGCTGAACAAACATGCAACAATGATAAGGTCGTAGATGAAGCAATTATCCTTGCTCATTATCTAAATCTATAGTTAAGTTAAACATGGCTGAAAATATGAAAAGATGATACATAAAGAAACTAAGAATGCACAGATTAGAAAAACTAGACAATTACGATTTGAAGCATAAGAATATCAAAAATGAAAGTATGAGTATTGATGAATGAATTAAAAGAATAGAGAAGAAATTATCATCTTAACGAATTATATGCTCGTGAAGATCATTGCTGAATAAAGTTCAGAAGATCGTAGCTAAGAAGACTAGGTGGATAATAAATGATCGCAGATGAGAAAAGAAAGATATGGTTGAAAGACTATTATAGCTAAAATCATGAGTAAATAGATCATAATTTGTATAAAAAAACATAGATGAGGAAATTATTCTCGGTTATAACTAAATATATCGATTATATATAACGAATCATGGCTGTATAAATGAGTAGATGGCCTCTAAAAATAGAGAATTAAGTTAAAAAATTATGACTGAAATTATCAGAAAATTAAAACTAAAATCATAAATAGAATAGAAATGAAGACATGAGAAGATCGTAGATTAATTATATCCTTAAATTAAGGCAGAAATCTTTCCAAACCTTATTGTGCTTTATTTCCTTATTTTCCTTATGTGCTTTATTTTTAATGCGAATAACAAAATAGACAAAAAAAACTGAGTTCAATTCCTAAAAAAAATTTAATAATGCTTTAGAATTCAGAAGTAGTAAACACAGCAGAATCACAAACAATGCACCAACACAGGTTCTATTTTTCAATTAACAAAAATAGATAAACTCGTTCGTATAAAACCTGCGTGATCTAAAACATTAAATTTTCCAGAAAAACTGTTGAGTTTATTATGAACATTGTTTCTTTAAAAAAAACGCAAAACATTTTCTTAAATTTAAAAGTTTGGGAAAAGAGTTGTTTTTATCTCTTTCGTTAAACTTCTGAATTTGAATCGATTTTGAAGTCAAAAGTCTGGTTTACGTAAATTGTGACCATAGAATAAAACTTGACTGACCTTTACCTTAAAACTACAAAAATTGGAATTTTTTTAGAAATTTTGTTCTTTTCAATATATTTAAAAAAATGATTCATCACAGTACAAGTCTAAAGGATTCGATCTTCGACAATGTAATCATACTTTCTATAATAAAAAACCTTCAAATTATCATGAAATTATAAAAACGTGAAATTTTGCAACACTGAGTATAAGGGATTATTTTATTTGTAATTATTACTCAACAGGACGTATTTAATAAATGACAAATATTTTCATCATATCTGTCATATATGTCTGGACTAACATCCATTGTTAGCTTTTTAGTATTCTTATATTCGAATAAAAAACAATGTAGTAATCCTTTCTTAACAATATTTCAGACCTACTTCCAATTCAAAACATCTACGAAAAGAAAAAGTATGTACTTTAAAGAAGCAATACCGCATTTTTTTTAAATCAGAATAGTTAATAAGATACATTATATGCAAATAAATGCGCATATGATGCACAGTGCAAGGTTTAATTATCTTTAAAGAAATCAAAATAACTCTTTCAATTTCAATCGATTCAACCCTTTGGCGCAGAATTTCGATTAAACATATTTTTCATACTTTTTTAAATATTTTGTATTAATTTGGGTCAAAATTAGTGAAAATTTTTATATTTTATTTCATAACCGTCGTTGAGCAGCAGTCCCAATTTTTCGGGTTTACGACTATTAACGTTCATCTCCGTAACCTTGTAATTTTGAACCCAATCCAGAAGACAAGGGAACTTCTGGATCAAGTATTGGAAGAAATTTAACTTTGGAGAGGACTTTTTGATGGATCTAACCAGCTTTTACGTTACACGTAGAGGAGACCACGAGAACTTCCCACGATTAGCCTGCCGGCAAAGAGACTAACTCATGATTCGTCTACCAATGAGGATATTTCGCGTCAGCACTGTGGTCGGTGCAAGCCGGATGCGGATTCGTATCGACAAGCCATCGCTGGGATTCGAACCCGATTCATTTCATTGGAAGGCGAATGCTCTATCCCCTGAGTTTAAAAGGAAGAATTATTCAACATCGAAATTTATTTAATTTTCAAAATGAATTATTAACAATTTTTTGAATATGAATGGCAAAAAAAATTTGAAGTACTTTTTCTGAATTTTATGTTTTAGCACAAATATACTTCCGATAATCTAACATTCTTTAGTAACCATTAAACTGCTTTGTGTAATAAAAAAATACTAAAATTTATTCTTGCGTTATTTCGTGATATTCTTTTCGTTTTTGTGCATCTCTAACTGTACAGTGCGCCAAAAAAATTAACCAAGCTGAAAAACTTTCGATCTAATGATCGGATCTTCATGTTCTAGAACTCAAAGTTTATGGTTCAAGGGGGTGACCTCAAATATGCTGATTAATTTAGTGCAGACGATATTTTAAGTTGGAAAATCAGACACAAAAACGTATTTTCTCTGAATAAACATACCATTTTTCGACGGATTCGGATTTCTGACCCCCAAAATGTAGGGCAATTTGGGAAATATGGTTCCCATAGTTTGGTTAAGAGATCCGAAGTTTAGATCCCATAATATTAGTTTTACTTTTTTATTATTTCACCATATCTCGAAAAGCGAAGTCAAAAAATTTTGAAGATCGATTCCTAAAGCGTAAAGATCTGATTATTAGATCAAAAGTTGTTCAGGGTGGTTATTCAGTACTGTACGTTGAAAATAACATTATCAAAGCAGCCAAAGAATAATATTTTAATTTCTTTTGTTTAAGGATTCTTTATTCTCTTCATAATTGAAATTTAATAATTATTAGAAACTGAAAGTCCACACAGACGAAGGACGTGAAGAAGTTAAAAAATGCAGATAACAATTACATAATAAAATAAAAGTTTCATATGCATCCTTCGAAAATTGGATAACTTTTACATTTACATCAAAATTAAATATAAAACTTTCTTACAATATAAGACTACATCTTTTCAATTGTTTACGTAATTTCTTAAAGGAGAACCTTCAAAACCTGTAATCAGATAATTAAACCTTGAAGTATTTAAAGTCTACAAAGAAACAATTCTTTGATTTATAATTATTACTCAACAGGAAATATCAAATAAATAAGAAATATTTCCATCACCGCCATATTATTCGTCTAGACTCTAATCCATTGTTAGTTTTTCGTATTCTTATATTTAGGTAAAGAACAATATGGCAATCCTATCTTAACAATCTTTAAAACCGGGTTCTAACTCAAAAGATCTGCGAGGAGTAGAAGTATGTACTTTTAGAAAGTTTTTCTTGTAACGGAATGGAAAGAAGACAAATAAGAAATAAATCTAAACATTAATGAATTCTAAAGAATGCCGGCTTGAAATTCCGAAGTTAAGAAAGAGGTCGAGTCATTCCAGTTCAAGCTCACCTTCACTGGTTGCCACCAAGGAAAACAAGTTAGGTAAGAAAACGATATTTCTGGGTGATTAATTTTTAAACAAATACAATTTTCGATTAAATATTTGAAGAAGGTGATAAAATTTGTTTAAATTCTGCAATCTAAAAACTAATTTATTTCATACCATCTATGCAAAGTGGATTTAATTCTAGATAAATTTCATAGTGTAACTTATATAGAATTAAATCCACATCCATCGTAAATTCTAAATTACTTGGAAAATTTTGTGGCAACAATAATAAGAAGCGATTGTTGTTCCATGAAACGTTTGCGAATGACTCTAGGTATAAACGGAGAACCTATTCTGCATACGTTTTATAATGTCTTTTATAATTGGCATTTAGAACGTTTTGTCAATAAACAAATAATCATCAACATCAGGAAAAAGCAGTAATATCTGGTAAAACATAGTTGGACAGAATTTTGAACAACTGAAATATTGCAGAACTGAATTTCACGCTGACAAAATATCGTGAAATATAATTAATCACAAATAAAGTGATGTAAAGAATCTAATGGACAAAACTAATAAAAACATATGTAATTGCCGTTCATCGCAGTACGGAATCTCGCAAAAACAAACAGCAGCGTTAAGAAGAATCTCAATCAGTGAAATATTGCGGAATATAAACATTCAGAGACAAAGTATAATGTCAACAAAAAAAAAAACAGTTATAGACGAAATACAAAACAGCTTGTAATAAAAAAAATAATTTTTCTTGCATGCCACATCATGCATGACAATCTCATTCAAATAAAATATCGTTTAACAAAATATCTTGCAATCAAAATATAGTGATATATAAATCAAAGTAACGTGTCAAAAAATCCTTATCGACAAAATACTAATAGCATTAAAAGAAACTATTCCCGTATTTAGCCGAATATTGTAAGACAGAATCACGCTCTAATAAAATATTACGTGAAACGGAATATCCCGAGCTCAAAATATCGTGATAAATAACTAACCGTAGACAAAGCATCGTAACACAAAATAGCGCGTAGTTATCAAATGACAAAACACTAACAAATATTTTTTTTAAAGTTATTTCAGTAGCACGCCATAAATCATGAAATAGAATCTCGCTTAAATAAAATATCGTAATCAAAATATCGTTAAATATGAATATTCACTGAGAAAGTATAGTGAGACAAAGTACTATATTTAAAGAAAATTAAATAATAGTATCACATGATAGAGTTCACTCGCAAATAGAATATCGTAAAATGTAATATCACGCAGACGAAAATATCGTTAGGTGTTTAAACACAAACTAGAACTGATTAAAACACAACTCTATTTTTTTTAAAAACTGCCAATACCAACGTTAAAAAACTTAACAACTTTTAATTATTTTAAACATAATAGTGCTAACAAAAAAGAACATCATACCAAAGAACAAAACAGAAAAAACATCAGTCGCGTAACTAGATCAATGGTTATCGCTTTTTAATTTATTGTCGTTTTCAAATAAATTATCTAGTTCATCGCTTTTAACATAAGGTAACTACAAACAAAGTATATTGGGAAAAAATCTTATGAGCAATATACTATTAATAATTAAAAAAGATAGTAATTACCACAGCAGGCAGAATTTTGTTTTACAAGCAGGTCGCGGATAAATTACAAAGCAAAGGATCAGAAATTTAAAATAACTTGAAAAGCATTTGGTTTTTTAAAATCAGCTAATATGAAATAAAGAGATTAAAATTTAAAATTCGTATTATCAATATCATATCTGTTCCATAATATATTGTTGCTTAAAAATATGTTGGGAATTTTACTTTTAACTATTATTTAAAATAGTTTGTAATTAATATTGTTGTTTTTCAAATGAATCATGGGTCAAATAAATCTGACTCTGACCCTTAATTTTAGATCACAACTATGAAAAAATAGATAAATAAAAAGCAAATTAAAAAAAAATTTAAAAAAAGACTGGGAACTTTTGTAAACAACCAAAAAATATCGATATCTAACCATTTTCTTACTTAAAAAATAAAATTTAACTATGTTAAAAATACAAAAAATGAAGCTTAAATATTAAAATTTCTTTAAACAATTAAAGCTAAATTTAACTACCAGAGGCGAATCTATTAAATTTCTTAAAAAAAATTCAATTTTTGTAGTATTAGGATGAGGCTTAGTCACGGTTTATTCTGTGGTCAAAATTTACGTAAATCAGACTTTTGTCTTCAAAATCTGATTCAAATTCAGAAGTTTAACGAAATGGATAAAAACAATTCATTTCCCAAACTTTTAAATTTAAGAAAATGTTTTGCGTTTCTTTAAAGAAACAATGTCCATCATAAACTCAACAGTTCTTCTGGAAAATTTAATGTTTTGAATCCCACAGGTTTTATACGAACGAGTTTATTTTTGTTAATTAAAAAATAGAACCTGTGTTGGCGCACTGTTTGTGATTCTGCTATGTTTATTTCTTATGAATTCTGAAGCATTATTAAAATTTCTTTAAGGAATTGAACTCAGTTTTTATGGCCCATTTTGTTATTCACATTAAAAATTATTTAGAGCTGTTTTTTGCGTATTTAAAGAAATTCAAAACTAAGCACAATAAGATTTGGAAAAATTTCTGCCTTAAAACCAAATCTAAAATATTTTAATTACTTAAAAAAATTTATAAATTCAAGATTCTTGCTTTAGACACGTCAAAAAAATTCGATATCCAACCCAAAAATGAATGAAATATGAATTAAATAATTAATACTACTTCCAACTAAAAACATCTTATCTAATAATATAATAAAACGGGTGGTAAAACATTTGTTCTCAGCAAGTGTCACCGGTTCATTGTTCGTCTCAATCGGATACAAAATTAAATCTACCTAAGAGCTTTCCTACATTTTTCTTCCCTCATAGAAAACGCCCATTTTTCAAGCTTTAACAGCGGGGTCAAAAGGTATTATGTCATTGAGGAAGGCGTCTAACGAAAGCCACACAGAGTTTTCTAAATAGCTGTTGTAAAGACAAGGTAACAATCATCTAGCCTTCTTCCTTTTTACTGTTACTGGAGAATTCTAATTTGATTCTTGTGCAACACCCACATTCCATATCCGCAGATTATATTCTTGGAATGAAAGAGTTTTGCGGAAGAACATGTTCATTGGCATTTCATGAATTTAAGAAAAATCAGCTGCAAAATCTTCTATTTTTTTTAGTTTCAAGAACAGTGAAATACCGAAATTAGTGAATGTCGGTAAGATCCGATTAATAATCAACATCCAACTTTGGTGAATTTTCGGAATTTCGTCATTTAGTGTATACCGGGGGCATTGGAATTTAACAAGTCAATTCTATAGGAATGCAAGAATACGATGCAATAGGAATACTGGGCAAGTACCGGGAAATGTGATTAATCATATTTATTAAAAGTTGTTTATCAATAATAATTGCTGAAATAACTGGAATAATAATAATATGGCAATGACTGAAATAATAATAATATGGCAATAACTGGAATAATAATAATAATATGGCAATAACTGGAATAATAATATGGCAATAACTGGAATAATATGGAATTAACTGGAATAATAATTATATGGCAATAACGGAAATAATAGTAATAAGGCAATTACGGGAATAATAATATGGCAATAACTAGAATAATTGGCATTTCATGAATTTAAGAAATTTAGCTGTAAAATCGTTTTTTTTAGTTTCAAGAGCAGTGAAATACTGAAATTAGTGAATGTCGGTTAGATCCGATTAATATCAACATTCATATAGTCATTTAGTGAATAACCGGGGTATTGGCATTTAACAAATCAATTCTATAGGAATACAATAGGAATGTAAGAATACGATGCTATAGGAATACTGGGCAAATATATACCGGGAAATGTGATTAATCATATTTACTAAAAGTTGTTTATTAATAATAGCTGAAATAACTGGAGTAATAATATGGCACTAACTGGAATAATAATATGGCACTAACTAAAATAATATAATATAACAATAACTGGAATAATAATAATATGGCAATAGCTGGAATAATAATAATGTGGCAATAACTGGAATAATAATATGGCACTAACTGGATTAATAATAATGCGGCACTAACTGGAATAATAATACTGCAGTAACTGGAATAATAATAATATGGCAATAACGGGAATAATAATATGATAATAACAGGAATAATAATAATATGGCAATAGCTAATAATAATAATATGGCAATAACTGGAATAATAACTAGAATAATTTGCAATTTATGAATTTAAAAAAATCAGCTATGAAATCTTTTTTAGTTTCAAAAACAGGGAAATACCGAAATTAGTGAATGTCGGTAAGATCCGATTAATATCAACATTCACATAGTGTCATTTTGGTGAATGTTCGAAATTTCGTCATTTAGTGTATAACAGGGCATTTGCATTTAACAAATCAATTCTATAGGAATACAATAGGAATGTAAGAATATGATGTAATAGGAATACTGGACAAGTATATACCGGGAAATGTGATTAATCATATTAACAAAAAGATATTTATTATTAATAATGGCTGAAATAATAATATGGCAGGGAAATGTTGGGCCGCTGCCCAGTATGACCCAATCTGATGTGTCGCCTGATTTATCGGATATTATCAACATTAACTAAATATTAAAATACCTAATAAGTAAATATAAAAATTTGATCTACAAATATTTCAGACATGTAGCAAGGCGACTATGAATGAGGTAACTTTTTTCTTTGAAAATCTACTTTTTGAACCATCTAGAAAA
Organism: Parasteatoda tepidariorum; assembly: GCF_043381705.1. Taxonomy (NCBI): domain Eukaryota; kingdom Metazoa; phylum Arthropoda; class Arachnida; order Araneae; family Theridiidae; genus Parasteatoda; species Parasteatoda tepidariorum. Next base: position 47,119,942 of record NC_092212.1, on the reverse strand, counting down.
TTAATCAACTTTTCTAACAGCGTACCATCGTGTTTTCTTAAACATGGAGAACTGAATTTTGCTTTCTCTAATGTGTGCTAAAATGTTTATCAGAGTTTTTTTTAAAAATCAATTGTGACTTTCATAAATTTAGACTCTAACGACATTAAAAAAATTTAAAAATTTCTTTTTATTCCTTGGAAACTGTCTTAACTTGATTTTTACTTGAATTAACACTAGAAAGAATGAAATAGCTATATTGCCCAAAAGCAGTCAAAATGACTGCATTGTGAAAGAATAACTAATGTATAAAAAAATTTGTTAAAAATTAATTTTTAATATTATTTTCAGTTGTATAACAAGTTATTAGTAAATATCAACAGTAAAAATAATTATAAAAGTCACAAAATTCTAAGAAATTGCGTCATTATATACATCATTGTTTTTGTCATTGAAATTAAAAAGCAGTCAAAATGACTTCCTTGGGCAATCTAGTGTTAAAAATGTTGTGATAATCTATAAAAAAATTACGAAGGCGACGTACCATGCCCTGTCTGATTATCCTTTTGTATTTCTAAAAGCGATTATTTCTTATTTTTAAATGGGACAGCTTAACTATTTATCTTATTTACTTGATATTTTGCATAAATGTTTTCTATAAATCTATATGTTTCTGCGGAATATATTACACAAAAAACTGATCAAGCAATTGTTTAATATTTTACTTCCAAATACGTTTTGGATATTACTTGTAAATTATTTTTTTATTAACATTTTGCTGATGCTTATTCTATTCCTTGAATTGCTTATTTTTAAAGACCGTTTTAGAGCAAACGAAGTTACAAAATAATTTAAAACATTTTATTAAAAAATCGTTATTTGAAGAGTTCCAATAGAATTCGTTCGCAAATTTGAAAAAAAAAATATACCTTGACTAATTAATATTACGTTCTAATACTTAATATATATACAAACCAAAATTTAAAAAAAATTCAAAATAAATATTTCCATTCTTTCCTTCTAATGTATCCAGGTAAGTTGTTGAAAATATCACTTCGAAACAATAAGATTTTAAAAAAAAAAAAAAGAGATTAAGGGCACGAGTTACATAAAATAATATCAAATACGTGTTTCATCAAATAATATCAAATACGTGTTTCATCAAATAATATCAAATGATACGTGTTTCATCAAATAAAAGCAGCTGTATCAAATAATATCAAATAATACGAGCTGCATCAAACAATATCAAATACAAGATGTATCAATACCAAATATTACTAGCGATATCAAATAATACAAGGTGTATAAAATAGGTATCAAAAAACACGAGCTGTATCAATTAATTTCAAATAATACGAGCAATATCAAATAATACGAACTGCATTAAATAAGTTGAGCTGCATCAAATAAGACGAGCTGCATCAAATAAGACGAGCTGCATCAAATACGAACTACATCAAATAATATCGTGTTGTATAAAAAATGCAATATTTATTGTAATTAAAGAGCTTACTGGATGAAACTATAATAAGAAAATAAGGAAAGAGAAAGAGAAATTAGAGATTTTAATACTGGTACTAATTTCAGATATTTGTTGCTTTGCACAGAAAGAAATTAAAGTACGAAGATTCGTTAAGCATCTAATGCAAAGAAAGAACCAACTGTTTTGAATTAAATAAGCGTTGATTTAATTTAGCAATTTTTAAAGATGAATTTAGATTTAAAGCTGTTTATAATTATACTCACTCTTTAATTAATTATTCAAAAGTTCTATTTATGCAAAATATTAAATCATTTTAAAAGTAAATAGAGTAATGAATAAAATGATACATAATTAGAAAATTATCTTTACAAGATAATTTTACAGTTAAGAAGATAAACAAAGTTATAGCTCAAAGGCGCTGTATTACAATAAACTTTAATCGACTCAGTATAATGAAATGGTTGTTACATAATCACGGGAATTAAATTAATCTTTTGTATAATAGTCAAGGATAAAAATGTTCCGTGCAATTAAGATCTTCTTTTACAAAATGGATGCAAGTAATTCGTCTCCTATTATGATGCATACAATTAAGTGGAATAAAGATTATGTAAATGTTAATAATTTTCGGTCAAAAGTCAAAGTCTAGGATATTCATTGAGATCAGAGCTGGGCAAGCAGTATACAAAATTTATTACCCCATTTTGAAAGTCAACAGGTTAAGTAACTCATGAACGCAATAAGAATTTTCAAACAGGGTCACATTTTTTTTTATTATTATTTCCATCTTAAATAAATGCTTTATTCCTAGTTTTAAAAAAAAATTTAAAAGCAAAAAGACAGAGGAAGTACATTTAAGGAATAATTGAATTTCACTACTTCCATCAATTTTTATTTATTTTTATGAAATATACAAGTGCTTGATTTCATGCTATAAAATTGATTTTTATGCAGATCTCTCAAAATACCTGACACGAACTATTTCCGAAACGTAAAGAAGTGAAACGTATTATGGCAATATTATATGACTTAAATATGGCATCATTATGATTATAATTTTAAAATTAATATAAAAATTGCGACATTATTGTGGCAGAATTATAACATTATAATTTGAATTATGACATTATGTGAAGAATAATGATATTGTGACAGAGTTATGACATCATTATGATTAGAATTATGACATTATTGTGGCAGAATTATGCATTATGATTAAAATTATGGCATTATGATAAGAATTCTGGCATTATAAGAATTCTGGCATTATGATAAGAATTATGGCATTTTGATGAGAATTCTGGCATTATGATAAGAATTATGGCATTTTGATGAGAATTATGGCATTTTGATGAGAATTATGGCATTTTGATAAGAATTATGGCATTTTGATAAGAATTATGGCATTTTGATAAGAATTATGGCATTATGATAAGAATTATGGCATTATGATAAGAATTGATATTATGATAAGAATTGATATTATGATAAGAATTATGGCATTATGATAAGAATTATGGTATTGTGTAAGAGTTATGGTAGTGTGTAAGAGTTATGACATTATATGACACTATTAAGACATCAGATGTACTACTTTCCCATAGCATCAAGTACATTCACGTACGTATGTTCCGGGCAATGCTGTTACTACACAATAACATTGTTTTGCTTCAGAACCTGCACAGAACATACGTGAGTTGAGAGGATACCATACAGCAGGAGAAACTTTTCCTCCTGAATTCTATTTCAGCTCCATAACTAATTTAAAATTTAAACAGTAAAAAAGTGAGTTTTGGCAAACCTAAAATAAGCCAAGAAGTTCCAATTGTCGAGGGGGAAAAAAATAATAAATATCAAAATGCAAACAAATTAGGAAGAGAACTTCCTATTTCGTAATTTCAAGTCATCTTCTCATAATTTGTTTTCATTTGTATATTTTGAAAACTTCTTTTCAGTATTTGAAACTTCATGGTTTACTCTAAGCTTGTCTGAACTCACTTTTTCTATACTATAAAATTTAAATTACTTATGGAAGTGAAGGATAATTTGAGATGAAAAGTTTTTCCCGTGGTGCAGCGTTCTCTTAATAAACAGGATGCTATGCGAGTTCTGAATCTCGCTTTTTCCCGAATACCAAACTTTCGGAGAAAATTTGATTATTATAGTAACTCGTAACTTGAAAAAGTAGATTAAGTTCCTCAATAATCTGCTTAGAGGAAAACAAATTGATTAACTGATTTTTTAAACCGTTTAAGTTGAAAAAAAGTTTTGTTCTTACATTGATTATTTTATATCAAGTATTGAAACAGTCTAACCAAGAGCAGACAAAAGTTTATTGATGTTGAACATCGTAATCTTGGTCCAGTTTCAGAGGGACACTCCTATCAGGCAGTTATGCAATACTTTGACAAGTGTTCAATTTATAAAAATGCAATTAGTTGTGGCAGATTGATGTTCAACTTAGGTAATGGTGATCTACTGACAAAGGTGGTTAGCTTAACAGTTTTTACTGCGCAGGGACATTTGACACCGACTCACATTTTGGTGCAACTGACCCACATTTGAGTTATTTAAAGAAAATCACCAAATTTTGCAATATTTATCCCTACCAGCAATGAGACTCTTAACAGTCGATCCACTTAAAACAAAGCCATTTGATATGCGAAGCACCTAGTTACAATTTTGATATCATGCGGCTTTGTTCCGTTGTTACTAATGCCACTTGGCAATATCAACAAACCTCTTAAGTGAATCTAAGCGAATGCAGAGGGTGCTTTTCAGTCGAGAAAGTGGAGGATGCTTTTCAGGTGCTTGGCTATGGCCAAGAATAAGACTGCATCCACACACACACGTCACAGCGCTTAACAGAGGGACCCATTCATTTACAGACCGTAATTTTGACCTGAATCAGAAAACGATCAATCTTCAATTGAGTAACCCTAGAGGTATTGATTTGTTGTGGGAACTTGGAGAACTTTGTGGCCTCGAAAGATTTAGCGTGCACCAATCTCCATTTAACATACGGGCATTCTTCGGTAGACGGGATTCGAACTCACGCTCTCGTGAACACGAGCCCAACACCCTACCAACCAGGCTATCCCGGCCTTCCCATTTGTTCTGAAACTAACCAATAAAAGTTCTCTAAAACTATTTCTTAAGAAAATGCATGCTAAAAACTAAACGTATTTTTTATGTTATTCATGTTTGTTCAAAACATTAAAGGAAAATTTCAAAGAACTTAATATTTTTGAATGATCTAAAACATCGTCAGCTTTTAACATCGACTCATAATGAGCCGAAAACGATAAAAACGAAAATACGGCAGTTGTATTTATAAAACGAGTATTAACTCAGATTCAAAGTTATTGATGATAGGCATGTTTGGAGGTAAAGAAAACTGGAATCGAACCTGTGTCAATTCAGATCTATCAGTGGTTCCCAACCCATGGTTCATAGCTCACAAGTTGGAGGCGGGCAGCGTCTGGTCCGTGGACGATGGTTGAGAGTCTAAGCTAAAGCTAATCTTTGGATCTATTATCAGTAGTTTGGTATACATCTAACACTTCGAGTTTATTTATATATATTCAAAAAATGTGTTCCATTTTCAGAATTTGTTGTTAATTAACGATGCAACGCATATTTATTAATAGCATCAAAATTACATTTATAAATTAGCTCGGACACTGAAGTGAGTAAATTGTTCCATTATGTCCCATAATTTCTTTGATAGTATCAACTAGTCTTATTAACCAACTTCATTGTTCAATTATTCTCTATTAAACTATAATTAACTTTTTAAAAAATTTGCAGTGCTCCGGATAAAACATTGAAGTGTTAAAATTCGTCTAAGCATTAACGATAAAAAACTTAGTAAGTCATTAAAACACTTCCGTCGATCGTGATAAGAAATGATTAGCTGCTAATTCGATTCTTAATTGTTTAGAAGCTGAATACAATCATTCGAGATTACTGATTTGGATGATAAAAAGTAAGACGGAAGACACTCATTTGTGAACTAAAGAGGCATGAGTAATTAATAGCAATAACTCATTTCTCTTAACGGAATCTAAACAGGGTATCTGCTACATTTTAGATTTTCAAATCCATGACTTTTCATGACTAATTCCAAGAATTTTTCATGTTTCAATGAAGTTACTATTTCCTCCGACAAAAACGCAATAAATTTTTAAAAAAAGCATTATAATAACATTAATTGAAATGATAGGTATAACCAAAACTGTTATACTCTGCATCTTCCTATTTATAGATTTTAAATTTGAAAAATAGAGTAAAGAAAGAGTTGAAGCAATAAAATAACTGAAAAAAATACAAAAGCAAATTTTTTCTTCTTCTTTTTTCCTGCAGAATTGTATTTTTAAGATACTTTTCTTGTTCATCGGAAAGGAAAGAAATACTCCTGATTTTTTCTGTTCTCATTTCTGAATTTTAAAAAAGATTCGCCAATGACTGGCTTGCTTCAACTAGAATTTTAAATTGATGAAATAAAAAGTAAATAAATAACAATAAAAATTATGAAATCAAGAAGTTTAAAAGATGTTTTTTCTTTCATTTTTTTTAAAGAACACCATAATTTGTGAAGAACATGATAAAAACATTTTATGCTTTAGTAAAATATGACTGTGAGTGGGTATTTCGTTACAAGTTCAGATATTCCGAACACCCTGATATTGGAAGGGGGGAGGCAAATTCCATTTTAAAAATTAGATTTTCGGCGACCTAAATCCATGACTTTCCACGATTTTTATTTTAAAAAGTAGTTAAAATCATGATATTTCATGACAAATTTTGTTTAATACCAAAATTCATGAATTTCCACGATTTTTCATGACTTTCTAGGTGCGCAGATACCCTGTCAAAAGCTTAACGGAACGTGTAATTAATTATATGCAAAGAAACTAAGTAAAGATAACGAATAGCTTACAATTTCAGTTGACACGGTTAATATTTTCTGTAAGTGATATAATGGTTCTGTTGTAGAATCGCATATGTTCCAGAATAAGCATGTTACTTTCAAATATCTTTGCAAAATATCCGTCGAAAGTTGGGGTTCAATTATATTGCCAAAAGCTTCTGGTCATTCTTTCAACCCAGGTCCTTTTGTGAATCTCTATATATAGACTTATTATATTAGCAATTTTTACAATAACAGGACTCTATATATAGAGTCCTGTTATTGTAAAAATTGCTAAAAACCTTTTCAAGAAGTTTTTAAATTGTAAATAGATACAAGATTCTGTTCAACAATTGCTGTTACTAAATTAGAGATGCAACATACAAATATTTGGTATTTAGCCTATACTGCTCAACGCAGAATATTCATTTCGGACGAATAATGGAAACAAAATCACTCACAGTTTTAATAATTTCAATTGACATATTTTAAATATTACAACTTAGTTATGTATCACTTTTAATGCGTTACGCATTAAGTAAATTTAAACAATTCTTCAGTTTATAATACTTTATTTAAAAAATTACCAGAAATTAATATTTATTTACATAATATTCTATTAATTAATGTTATGAATAACTATAAATTGATCAATTATTTATTTACAAATTAATATTAATATTAATAAGAATGAGCACACGATGCTTGTAAATATAGAAATATTTTCTTAGAATACTACATTTGGAATTTAAACTTAGGGAAACTTGGAAAACTTGTTCGTTTCGAACCGTCTTTCTGCCCCCCCCCCGGGGGGGAAGCGTTTATTCGATAAACAAAACAATAATGAAGATAAACAAATTTATGAAGGGTCCGATTTTAAGATAAATTATTTTGTGAAGGGTCCGTTTTCATGAAAAGATATTTTGTGTTACCGGACCCAAATTTCTTCTAAACAGACCCCTGATATATAAATAATCCTATGGAAATTTTAAAAAAAAATATTAATTTTCTTTTTTAATTAGGGAAAAAAACGTATCTCATGAAACAAAAAGCAAATTAAGTATTATATTTGCACAAGCAAATGTCAATGGAGTACAATAGTAATGGATGGTTATACAGCACATCCACTGCGAGTTTGTCTTTGCATTTCTGCAAATGTATATACTTATATAGTTAGCAGCACAGAACTACCAACGGGGAGTCTTTAATACAAACATAACCTTTTAATGTATATGAGAATCCGTTACCTCTTCTAACTTTACCCACCTGATCACGTCGGAAATTGTAGGTCATTTAACAGAAAATTAAAAAAACATTTCAATTAAAGTTAGTTTTTGCAGCTCACTCACTCTCTCTCTCTCTCTCCTATCACTGCAACGGCTCGCTGATTTTCAGAATGTTCAGTTTCCGTTTAATGGAATAATGACCGTGCGCCATTTTGTTTTGATTAACTGATTACCATCTGCTCTCTGAGTGCGTTCTAATTCCTACCTGTCTATTGTTCAGTGCAACAAGGTTCCTCTTTTGTATTAAAAGCAAATTCGCAGAAATTATTTTGTAATTCGAGCCTTTTAAAGTTCAGAATAACTGATTCAGCTATCCGAAACGGTATTAATTTAGCTGTAGGTTTATGCTTATAATGGATGAGAGTTCCGTAGAAGAACATATTAAATGACATTTCGAAAACGCTTAAGGTTATGCAAGGAAGCATTATATTAGCCTCAACTTGAGTGCTTAACTAAATTAAACTTAACTTAAACTTAACTTGAAACTTAAAAAAGGAAATATCATTAATTTTAAATTATAGTATCTCGCTGAAAAGTTGTCTGGACTTTAAAATGGTCTAACAGCTAAATAATTTTAAAGATTGTTAACGCTTATAATAAAATCGCCAATCTGGTGAGATTTTTTTTAATTTGATTGAAAATGTCTCAATTTTCGTGCATTTTTATGCAGCATTGGAATATTTATTTAAACACTAAAAAATTATGCATTCCATTTTCACTGAAGTCTGACTTTTCTTGATATTGACATTTACGATATTTTCATAATAAGCTAAAAATGGGGGGAGGGGAAACTTAACCTCATAATTATGAATTATTAACATCTGTCATAAAAATGCATTCTATGCTCGATACATCGACCTGTTTCCTCTTTTATTTTATTTTATAACCGTCGTTGAACAGCCGACCCAATTTCATGGGTTTACGACTACTAATGTTCGACTCCGTAGCCTTGTAATTTTGAACCCAATCCAGAAGACAAGAGAATGGCCTGAATCGAGTATTGGGAGAAATTTGCCTTCGTGGAGGACTTTTTGATGGAGCTAAACCCGCATTTGCGTTACATGGAGAGAACCTCCCATGGTTAGCCTGACGGCAAGGGGAGTCTAACCCATGATCCGTCTACCACTGAGGATATTTCACGTCAGCACTGTGGTCGGTGCAAGCCGGATGTGAAATTCGTATCGACTGGGATTCGAACCCGGTTCGCCTCATTGGAAGGTCAACGCTCTATCCCCTGAGCCATCGCGGCTCACCTGTTTCCTTTTAACAAAAATAATCGTTATAACAAGGGATCGTTATATCGGGAGTGCTTGAAAAATACCATCAATTACTAAAAAAATTCTTCTCTCGCTTACCTGGGAAAGGAATCTCGGATGGAACGGTCGTCTTTTTTCTTTTATTCAAAAAGATATTTCAAACTTAATGTGCGTTATCAACCAACAACGAAATACTGGTTTAAATTATTTCTATGAAGCTTTTTCAAGATCAAATGACACATTTGTTCATTGGAAGCATTTAGTTTTGAAAACGAAAGACATATTTACACTTTTAAATTTATGCTCACTGGTAAAAATTGAATAAAATTTCAATCGTTGTATTGGAATGATCGATTCAATGCGGACGTTATAATGAGAGTTAAGATTATATTACGTCCATGAAATAGAATACGGAAATTATGTATTGGTTATTATAATGCAAACGAGAAGAGGCTGTACAAATGAGCATTGACTACAGCATACTATTCACAAAAACAAGTTATGCCATAAGACTACATAGTATTCGAAGAACAGCCTTTTAACTGTAATATTATTCTATTATTAAAAGTATATAATATACATGTACAATATACAAAATACATGAAATGTCATTTTTGAAACGAGTAGTAAAAGCAGATAAATATCAAAGTCACAATCAGATTGACATTTTAAATGTAAACAAATTAACGAACGGGAATTTTAAAAAAATGGAATAGAATTTCAGTCACTGTATTGGAACGAGCCGTTCAATGCGGACATTTTAAGGAGCGTTAAAATAACATGTAAGAAATAGAATACGGAATTGGTCTAAAATCTGTTTAATGAGCCATTTTGTTTTGAAAGCTAAAAACATGTTGACACTTTCAAATTGATATTAACGGGAAACAAAAAAATTGAATTAAATTTCTGTCACAATATTGAAATGAACGGTTCAATGCGGAAGCTCTAATGAGCTCTAAAATAACAGCTAAGGAATACAATACGGAATCGGTCATAATAGTAGAAATATCGTTGTAAGAGGAGGTTATACAAATAAGCGTTAACTGTAGCGTACTATTCACAAAAACGAGTCATACCATATCACTGTAGGCCAGCATCCATTTCGTGGCAAAAATTAGTATTTCGATAAAATTTGTTTCAAAATTTGGGGGTTTTTATGTGCAGGAAAATTGAATTCATAGTTGAAATTTTAAAATATACTAAAAATACCCAGAAAAACAAAATGGCGGCCGAAATATGGCGAGAAAAAATTAAAAAAATAATATAATACGTTTAAATAATTAATTATAGCAATGAAACTGTAATAATTTTCGTAATTTTATATTAAAAATGAAAAGCAAATTATATTTCCGAAGTAGTATTACAAAATAACGCAAATTACAAAATAACGCGAAAACATGAAAAGAAGTATATTTTTTGTTTTTCAGTATATTTAGTCCACCTTTGCAATACGGGCAAAATGGGGCAGATTTTTTCGAAAGAAGAAACAGCAAAGAAAAAAACAACAAAAAAGTTAAGCTAATTACCTTGTGGAACTTTTTGGAACTAAGTTTCGAAAGTCATTCAAACATTGTAAAATATCAAATGATAAGATATAAACTATAAGTTTGCCAAGAGTATTAGCAAATCCAACAAATTGAAAAATTGTACTATAATTTCAGACTTATTATTCTGATAAAAATGTAACAGTAAGGTGAAATTCCTATATATATATATATATTTCTGTAATAAAAATTTAAAAGTTACATTTAAAAAAATAATTTTTTAACATATTTTTCATTACATTGTACTCGCGTCGGTCCAAAAGAAAAAATTATAATATTTGGAATGATTATGAGTACTTAATTTGGGCTACATTAAAACTGCCTACACATATTTTAGTTGAAAATTTAATTTTTGACTTTTGGCCAAAGATCATGGTCTTCTGGTCCACAGTGCATATGAAGATAGTATTTAAAGAAAAATCTTTAAACTATTATTTAATTATTAAAAGCGATATAATATACGTGTATAATGTATAAAATATATAAAATGTCATTCTTGAAATGAGTAGTAAAGGCAGATAAATATCAAGGTCACAGTCGGATTGGCATTTTAAATGCAAACACATTTACCGCTGGTTGATTCGTCAAACGATGCAGTTTCGATCTATTAAATGGGACATAAATGTGAGACGTTCTAAAAAAACTAGTTTTCCAGATGACTACAGCAAGGACGCAGTTACGTTCAATGGCAAAATGCGTTGCCATCTGATGAGTCAAATTTTCTTCCGATTTCCCATCGCATTTACACAATATTTAAGTCGTCTGACACACAAGGACGGGGGCGGACAGTTCTTCGAACCATAAAGTCTTTTTCGCAGACGATCAAAAATAAAACTAGTCAATTTTTTTTATTTAAGTACGGGTACTTGACAACGGAAAAAACTTTCATGGTAATGAATTGATGCCAATCAATTATTTATCTGTAAAATAGCAAACTATGTCAAAATACTAGTAAATGTACCGAAAATAACTGTTCGAAAATAGAATTTTAACTCACTCAGAACACTGGTAAATGAACATTATAAATTAAATTCGAAATTATTAATTTCTATGTTAGTAAATTAATCACGAGAGCATTAGGTATAGTGAAAATATGGTTAAATTTAAAAACTAGTTATTTAAAAAAAAAAAAAGCTAAACTGTAACAAAGTCTTGAATATGTTCCATAAAAATTTAAATTCAGAATCTGGTAATTATAGGTGGTCGCAGGTCGACGTCAATTCTCAGAAAAAAGAAGGAAAAAAACGCTTTTGCAATTCGTTACAGTTTAGTTCTCTTTTTTTAATAGCTATTTATCTGTTTTACAAAAATCTTGTTACTATTTTTTCAACCTCTTTTAGATCATCGGGTATAGAAATATACCTTCCATTTTTAACTTATTGCTAAAAATTAAAATATCCACTTATCATTTCAATGACAAATTAAAATGCTGATAATTTAAAGAAAAGAAATGTTTAGATAATTTTTTTTTTCAAAGTTGCAAGCAAGCCAAAAAAAAAGACAAGGTAAATACTGTAGGTGCTACTAAAACCTTAACGAAACTGGATTCAAATGCACTTTAAATTGCATAACAAATGTTTCTTTATAATTTACATAAAAAGACTTATAAGCATGCACAAGATTTCGTAGTTTTCGTGACGAAACTACGATTTTGTTACTTGATAGAATTTTTCTGAATTTTCCTTTTTTGAAAGTAAACATTTTTGTTATATAACTTTTCAAAGGCGAAATCCACATTTAATGGCATTATAGTAAATCATTACATATCCTATTCAAAAAAATATATCACCAATCCTATTTTAACTTATAAACTATGCTCAAACAAAACATTCCTTCGTCAGCTAACTCATGGTGATTCATGATAAAATAGAAATTAAAAAAATACCGCTTTGTTTAAATATTAGATTTATTCAAATGTATTCAAAACTCTGATAATAACGGAAAAGAAAATCCGCCAATATTTTCGAATTCTGCACTTCTCACACATTAAGCTGTTAATATTGACTTAAATGATACAGCTGCTTTCTGCAAACAAAGCAACAAAGTTGGAAATCATGCCTACTTTTAAGACACACCATGATCAAACAAAGCTACAGAAGCCACTCCCACGACATTACGCCGGATGAACGTACGATAAACAAAGAAGAATAATCCTCAATAGCTATTTGAACAAATTATTGAATTTTCAAATAGAAGAAATTCGAGAAAAAACATATATATTTGAGTGAATTAAGCAGTGTTTCTAAACCTGGCGGATCGTACTGATCCGCCAGGTTCATAATTTTTTAGGTTCAGATTTTCATAATTTTTTAAAAAAAAAAATCAAGTTCTAATGAGAATATTTTTTATTAAGCAGGGAACAGATTTGTAAAACCCAAAAACGGAAGTAACAGAGACTTTTTATCAATGTAAAGCGAGAAAAATCAGATTACAAGATACATACGAACAATTCCATGAAATAAAGAAAAGAACCGACTTGAAACGGAGTGAATGTAAATTATCCGATCAACTTTGATTCACAATAATATCAAAAACAAGATTATGTTGCTTTTGCGCAACAGAAAATTTTCCATCTGTATGAAAAAAACCCAATAACACATAAAAATTAAAGTTTATATAAGTTCAATCTCTCGAGAACCGAGAGTGGTTATACTGTGCTACACACAAACAACATAACTAAATCAAAGAAACGAAACCAATCATTATCATAAACTAAATCTGATGCTGAGACAGAAGGGCGGAAAGAAAGTACGCCAAATAAAAGGTCGCTAGCATGACTGGAAGTCTTCTAACCAATATTTACCAGAAGATAAATTTTTATAAGGGCCTAAGAAAGAGGAAACTGTTGACAAACGCACGAGTCATTGACTATATTTGACATAAAGAACATCAAAACTGGAATCTGCTATACTGCACCTAATGTGAAAATACGCATTAATTAAAGCGTAAAAAAAACTCCACAATTGTCACATAAACTGCTCATGTATTGCATACACAAATACAAGCTATTTCAACATCATGTGCTGCCTATACAAGCAGATGTGACATCATGTGCTGCCCTATATAAACTGTTGCAACACAACATGTTGCCCATACAATCTGTTGTATATAAAAGTTGTTACACTTCCGTCTGTTGTCTATACAAGCTTTTGCAACACCGTATGCTGCCTATACAAGCTGTTACAGTACCATATGTTGTACGTACAAGCTGCTATATAAAGAAGTTGTTGCAACACTATATGCTGTCTATACGAGCTATTACAACACCATGTGTTACCTATATAAACTGTTATAACACCAAGTGCCACATATCAAGGCAGCAGCTATATAACGTGTTGCTTTTATGTTTCTTTTAAATTTTATTTCGTATAAAAATTAGATGGTGATTTTTTAATCCTCCTAATGTTCATTAATAAATTTAGAATTGCATACTATATATTTTACCCAATAACAATATAATTCAGTAACATATATTTTCCTCCCAGAAACTTAGGTTTCCTTCAAAAAACGAAATAGACTATAATTCTTTTACACGATAAAACCTTGAGATGCAAAATGCATAGCTATCCTCGGAGAATATTAAAAAGGTACTCATAGCCTTATCCATGTCGCAATTTCTCTTAGCTTTCTAATCAGCAACCCTTACACGTTATTACACTCAGGTGAAATATGTAACAAATAAATTGATGTAAAAGTAGTTTAACAAAGGCGCAAATGATTTTAAAAACAGAATGATATTGTGTGCCTTGATGACATCAAATTCTGCGTACCTTAAAGGTGAAGAACATAAGCTATGGGTGTTGAAACGGCTGTGGGAAGCTTCAATCGTGGGATGCCTTTATTGGGCAAGTTACGAAAACAACACCCAGACTTACTTTCGGTTAAATGCCCTACTAACATGACACCTTTACCTCTACCTCTAACCTTTGAACTTCTGAAATTTCGGCATCACTAATTAGACTTAGCATATTAAGCCTTTTTTTAACGAAAAGTGAATAAAAAACTTTGGAAGAATATTTCAGCTGTTCTTACATTACGATTGTAAAATTCTGCTTTCATATTTTCTACGAGAAAATGTTAAAGGTTATCTTTTAAATATTGAATTCCTTGAATTTTCCTCAAGCGACTATCAGACAAACTTTATTACAAACTCAGTATAACGAAATCGAATGGTGATATAAACGAGAAAATGTTAAAGGCTGTCTTTTAAACATTGAATTCCTTGAGTTTCCATCTAGCAACTATACGACAAACTTTATTATATACTCAGCATAACGAAATCGAATGGTGGTAAACTAATTCCAATCCAAAAATAAAAAGGTTGTTTCGAGAGATCTGTCACTGTTAACCGTCAGTTCGGGGATTAAAATTTGCGTTAAGATTAATGAAAATTTTATGCATATTTAAATAGATTTAGGCTTAAAATACTTTCATTGTAGAGAAACAAACTGGTTAAAAAATTGTTACGTTGTCACAACTTTGTATACGTTAAAATTATGCCAATAATCAACCGATCCGCGATAAAAACACCGAAATATTTTACAAGTCCTTCGAGAAAATCGCGTTGAGAATCAATGTCCTAGAACACTTTGTTTTCCTGAAGAAAATTAATCTTCAGAAAATCTGTACTTGTAAAATATATAGATTGATTTCTGTGATCTCCATAGGATTGTATATGGTACTGTGAACGATCAAAATTGGTGATTGTTGACTTCCGGTGATTGTTGACTATCACATAGTCGCTTTGGTGAATGTCCGAAATATATACTAGGTCTTGTTAAGTGCTACTGACTGACTGACTGGTATACCCTACACTGATGCTTTTTGAAGGTGCAACTGCCCGGTATACATTTGCCCGGTATCCCGAACACTGATATCTCTTCTAATTTATCCTCAGTCGATATTAAAATATTGAATAAATGTAATAATATTAATAGATTAATTAATATCAAATCGGATATAACAAATATTTCGGACATTAACCAAAGTGATTGTTGACATTCACTGGTGAAAGTCGACATTCTCTTGATTTCGGTCATTCACAATAACATTTATAAAATGTAAAGATTAAAACAAAAGGATTGTTGTTTGCTTGGCGAATTATTTAAAAATAATTTTCTTATCATTTGCAACCTTAATTTTGAACACGCGTTGTGGTCGATCCCACAAACAATATCTACAATTTGTTCTACAGGTTTTGGGAGAATGGTTTCACAGTTTATTAAAACAAAATATTTAAGCATAATTAATTTAACTGAAGAGAGAAACAGTATAATTCGCTTTCGAGATTTTTGGCATTTTAAAATGACTAAACATCTTTTTAATTCTTCCTTGTTCCGAATTGGTGACTTTCAAACTAATTTGTTTATTAATTATGACTAATTTCTTATATTTCCTCTTAATTCGCCACATATATGAATGAATTAAGACTTATGTTGTAACCCTCATATAGGTATAATATATAATGCCAAAAAATGGCCTTTTTACTTAGAAATATGTAACTTAAAAAATAATAAATGCGATAATATATTTTTAAAAAATTCAAATTAATGAAACACAAATTTTCTTGTTATTCATAAAAAAATACAAATTTTAAATTTAAGTTTTTACATATTGAAGGATATTTTTATTGGTGCAAATCTTCACTTTTTAGGTCATGAAACAAAATCCGCAAGACTCAAGTAATAAGATACTTATTTATCATAAAATTGTCAAAAAGGGTTGCTGTCAAAATTGTCAAAATTTTTACCTTTCAACTAATATTTCACCGGAATTAAAAATTCCGACTAACAAGAATAAAACCAATTATATCTTTACACCGACATATGCTCTGTGAGGGTATACAAATAAAAAAAAAATCATAAAATATTATTTCTTAAGTGATAAAATTGTATAAAATGCTGTCTAATTTATTAAATTCTAATTCTCATGATGTTAGCTATGCAAAATGCACTAAAATTATCAACTTTTCCTTGAATCCATCTGACTTATTGGTCGATTAATGATTCATATAATCTCAAAATTTGATACTTTTTCGCAGTGAATCAAAATACCATGTACGCTTTGGCTTGATTATCGATATCTTTCACAATAATGCAGAATTTCCTGAAACAAATCTTTTAAGCATATCCATGTATGACCCACTATGATGTATGACCCAGCCAAGTTCATGATGCTGCTTCTGGCATGTCTAGGAAAAACTCGCCATTGCCACACAGCTAGTTCAAACTTAATGAGAGTAGAAAATGACGAATGAGTTAAAGAGGCAGACGATTTCTAGATTCTTGACGATTCTTTAAAGAAGTCGCTGAGTACGAGGATATCCTCCAGCAAAAGCATTCTTTCAAGTTCAAAGAAATTCTTATTGAATTTAAGGAGAAAAAAATAGTATTTTACATTCGGGTTAATGTCGTTGAAAATTATATTCTTTATTTATGGTGTAAAAATAAATTTACAGTTAGTGAAACGAGATTAAATTTTCTAAAGAAGGAAATAGCTATTTTAAATAGAAATAACGTCTTTTTTTTTAATTCTTAAGAATAGCAAAAACTATTTATTTGTTGTAGAAAAAATTTCTCATATAAAGAATGATAAATATTAAAAAACAGCATTTTTATACCCAAATGTCTTTTTTTTTTGTTGTTAAAAAGTTTATGCACGGAAAGATATTTAAAAAATAATATTTTAAAAAAATTTTAAGTTTTAATTTCAGAACTCTCTGAGCTAAAACTATTAATGGAATTAAACTTTAAATAAAACTGGGAAACAATATGTAACTCTCCATAAAACGGAGCAAGCATTCTTAAAAATGGAAACGAAGAATTAATAATAATACGCAACTGAAGAAATTTTTTGTTCTATAAAAAACAACGTTTCAAGTTTAAAAACACAACTTGAAAAACATAATTTTTGAAATTTTTATTTTATTGTACCATACATTATTTATTGCTATTACTACATAGGTATAAAATTCTTTTCTTTTTCAATAGTTTAAAACCTGTGATTTTCATGAACTATTTCTTAGTTGTTTTACTTTGCAACTTTTTCAATAAATAAATAATAGAAAATTTAAATGCTATTTTTATTTTATTTTACTATACATTTTGAGAATTTGGAATTCTATCTAAAATACAATACTTTGAGTGTTTTATTTTTTTTAAATAGATAAAAATATAGTCATCTATTAGTTGAACAATAAAATTTCAAAAGTGTCACATTTTTAAATGTTTTCATGATCAAGTTTCTCTCAAGTTTTCCATTTTGTCACATTAAAAATTACAATCATTACAGTTACATAACTAAAACTGTATACCAAGGGTATTTGAAAAGAGATTCGTAAAATTAAATAAAATAAGAACATCCATACAATATTTTTTGTAAGTAGTTGCCTTTGAATAAACTAATGTCATAAATAAACGAACGAATTATTTTTATTTGCTTGAATAGTTATGAAAATATGACGAGAAAGTTTAAATGACACTAAAGAGTTAATTTTTTAACCACTGTTCCCACTCCTGCGACCTCATTTTCCAGATAGCGTTAATTATCTCAAAACTTATTATTAAACTATAAAAACTTATGTTTCGGAAGAATTGAAATGCTCTGACGACCACTTAAGCGTTTTTAACCGAATAGCGCAGAAACTGGATAACGGAGAGCCTTCTGTAAGTTGCAAAAAGATGGAAGAATTTTGATTTAGTAAAATAATTTTTGCATCTCATAAGTAGCATTTAACCTAATTAGTATATTACTTCATTAAAAACTTCACTTGCTTCAAATATATAAAAATTTAAAATAACAGTAGACATGTTTCAAGCGCACAATAACAAGCACCCATTTTCCAGATTGCACAGACTTGCCAGACGTGAATGAGAAGAAACAAAAGATATTTGAAACATATAACTTAAAGTTGCAAACGAAAAGAGAAAAAATCAGGGTAAATGATTCACCCCTCTCGCCACTATGATTTTTCTTGTTCATCTTTTTCTGTTAACAGCCCATTGCTGCTTTCTTAATTAAAAAGATATATAAATACATTTATATTTGAATAAATAAAAAACATACAAGAAAAAAAAATTAATCTAAGGGCCCCAAAAATTTGAATGGCCTAGGGTCCCTCGTACGCTTAATCCGGACCTGACCACGCTGTTGAAAGTTGAAAGGACTCCCGCAGCCAGATCATTAGACAAAAAGTTATTCATTAGTAAAAGTAAATCATTCAAGCTAATATTCCTTTATATTTCTTGTACTACTGTACACTTAACAACTAAAAAAAAACAATATCACTTTCTCAAAAACTAATTCGTTAAAATTGGTGGAACACTTTCCCAGTATCTATAAGTCTGTAACGATATTAACACGCTCATAAAAGTTGAAAGGACTCTGCCCCCCGCCTACCTGACCGACAGGCGTCCCTCATTACATGCAGTCTCCTTTCGAAAAAGAAATGAAAACAATAAAAATATTCTTTTTCTTTTGACATGCTTCATTGCGTATATGCTGAGGATATGACGCATGCGCCCACTCTCCACCCTCTACTGGATACACAGGATGAATGATTCGGAAAGAAAACGAGGAGAGTATTGAATAAAATAAAAAAATTATTTTGTATGTTTTAAGATGGACAATATTTGAAATTCAGATTTACTTTTATCCACTATTACTTCAACTTTGCTTACATGATTTTGTAATTGAATTTTCCAGATGGAATTAAGAGGACGCTACACCGTGGGAGAAACTCTTCGTGGCAAATTCTTTTACACCTACATAAGCAATTTTTAAATTGAAAGTTGAGGAGAAAATGAGAAACCTAGAACACTTAAGTGAGAGGATTTGAATGATTTCGAAGCTGGAGAACATAGAATTAAACAAAAAATTACTCGATATGTTTTAAAGTGGACAACAGTTTATTTTATTTCATAACAGCCGACCCAATTTTGAGTTTACGACTGCTAATGTTCAACTTCGCAGCCTTGTAATTTTGAACCCAATACAGAAGACAAGAGAACTCCTGGATCAAGTCTTGTATGAAATTTAGTTTCATGGAGGACTTCTTGATGGAATTAACCAGCATTTGCGTTACATGGAAAGGAAAACCGCGAAAAACTCCCACAGTTAGACTGACTGCAAGGGGACTCTAACCCATGATTCGCCTCCTACTGAGGATACTTTTACGTCAGCACTGTGGTCGGTGCGAGCCGGGATTCGAACCCAGTTCATCTCATTGGGAGGTAAGAGCTCTATCCTCTGAGCATCCACAGCTCAGTGGTGAATATTTTATTTTATTTTATTTTATTTTATAACCGTCGTTGAACAGCCGACCCAATTTTATGGGTTTACGACTACTAATGTTTAACTCCGTAGCCTTGTAATTTTGAACCCAATACAGAAGACACTGGAACTCCTGGATCGAGTATTGGTGGAAATTTGTCTTCGTGGAGGACTTTTTGATGGAAGTAACCCGCATTTGCATTGCATGGAGAGGAAGACTACGAGGACCTCCCATGGTTAGCCTGGCTGCAAGGGGACTCTAACCGTCTACCACTGAGGATATTTCACGTCAGCACTGTGGTCGGTGCAAGCCGGATGTGGAATTCTTATCGACTGGGATTCGAACCCGGTTCGCCTCATTGGAAGGCGAACGCTCTATCCCCTGAGCCATCGCGCTCAGTGCACAATATTTGAAATTCTGATTTACCTTCATACACTATTACTTGAACTTTCTCTTATATAATTTTGAAATTGAATTTCCAGGGAGAATTATGAGGAGCTAGCTATAGCAAGGGAGAAACTCTTCATGACAAATTCTCTTACGCATACATTAAATGTGAAGTTTACTGAAAAGTGGGTGTAGGTAAGTCTAGAATACTTAGTGTCAAATCACTTTCAGTGGCAAAGTAGTATTAACAATACTAAAAAGTTTTTCTCGCCGCAATTTTCGCGAAAAATATAAATAATTTTTAAAATGGTGATAAATGCAGTATGAATTAGTTTTTGGCGACTAAAGCCATAAAAAGATATTTAAAAAAATTGAAACATATTCATTGTAAAATAATAATAATTTAAAATAAGGTTACCAGAAGGTTTCAAAGATTCCAATGTCATCCAGATATGATTAGAAATAATTAAAATAAGAAAAATATCAAAAGTGCACCCAAACTTTTAACTCAATATTGGCATGCCGATGTCTTGTATACCGGTTTGTATACCGCTGTCTTTTGGCACTAAACTGCATATGTCAATGTTAAAATATGTTACGATGTGAATTTCGAGTTTTTTCTTCTTCTCGGTTTGCTATTGTTGCGTGTTGATATTTTTTCCTAGATTTTTAACGTAAATGAAAACTTTAGGAAAAACATGAGTGGAAGTTTGATTTCCAACAGAACATTTTTGAAGAAAAAAAATCCTCGCCAGCTCTATATATTCGGTCGCCAAAGGCTAGAAAAATTCCACGTCCTGAGTTAATGAAATATACTATTTAATACTATTATAAATAATATTTAAATATATAATATTTAAATAATAAATATAATAATATAATATTTATATAATATAAATATATAATATTAAAATATATAATATTTAAAATATACTATTTAATGCTTCTATTTATACTAAAATATATAAGCAAATACAGATGATTTATCAAAATTATAAAGAAATCTAAACCAAAATGTTATCTATTAAAACATCTACAAGTATTATGACGTTCTATTTATGGGGGATATTAATCGAAATTCTGGGTGCGAACTTGAACAGGGCCAAAATCATGTGTAATTTTTTACTCATGCTATTTTATAATATTGTTTACGTACATAAAACAATAGCAACTAAAAGATTTCAACGCCAAAGCAATTTAGAAAACATACTTACATAAATCTAACAAAAACATACCGATACTTATTGAAAACTTGAAATAATTGTATAGAAAACACTAAAAAAAATTATTCTTACATTTAAATTTGGAATAAAGTCCTTCAAAAGTTCTTAAAACAATAAAAAAAAAACCGAGGGAAAAGTTTTAATGACTGACAACCAAAACAATTTCGACTCGAGTTCAAAGACAGGAATACCAAAAAACAAAATAATAATAAAAAAGCACAACAAACAAATTGTTTGCCAAAATTATACTTGAGAAAGGAAGGAAGAAAGAAAAAAAAAAAATATGCTTTCACTTTACAATGAGCACGCTAATAGAGGACCGAAAGCATTTTCCTCGCTAAAATGCTAAAGAATAACAAAAATGAAAAAGAATAAAAATGAAAGGGGTCATGGATGATAATGAAAAAAAATTAAGAAAAGATGGGTAAAGAAGTCAAAAAAGGAAACGAAAAACGCAGCAAAATCAACGGCTGGGTGAACATTTCACATCCGAAACGATTGCTGAGACGGTCCCTGGGACCTTGAAGATGGTAGAGGAAACAGACGCGATTTACCTCGCTGATAAATTGCAAAGATCTTGGCGATGCATTTTGCAAATGCGTGGTGAACATTATGAAGCGTATTATTTTGCAAATGCATTCAAATGAATGCATGTATTGTTAAGACCACTACCGATGCCTGAAACTACTCGTATTGCTTTGTATATGAGACTATAAGACGTGTTGTATATGCCCAGGCGTAATTCCGAAATCAGGTGAACGAAAGTAGTCACTTAGGTGAATGTCAGCATTCTACAGAGAGTGTCGAAATTCACATTGTCACTTTGGTGCTGTTCCAAAATATTTGTTACATTTCGGACAAATATTTCGAACGCGTATGAACACGTTAATATCTCATTAAGATGGATTACGAAAAATATCAGTGATAGGATTCCAGGGTCAATTCTCATTGCTTTGTATACATATAAGACGTGTTGCATATGCTCAGGCTAAGTCCGAAATCTGGTGAACGAAAGTAGTCACTTAGGTGAATGTCAGCATTCTACGGAGAATGTCGAAATTCGCATAGTCACTTTGGTGAAGGTCCGAAATATTTGTTACATTTCGGACAAATCTTTCGAATGTATATGGATACGTTAATATCTCATTAGGATGGATTACGAAAAATATCAGTGATAGGATTCTTGGGCTAATTCTCATTGCTTTGTATACACATAAGACGTGTCGTATATGCCCTGGCGTAAGTCCAAAATCAGGTGAATGAAAACATTCGACGGAGAATAGCAAAATTTGCATAGTCACTTGGTGAATGATCGACATATTTGTTACAATTGATTTGATATTAATTTATTTGATGTTATCCCATTAGGGTGGATTAGAGAAAATACCAGTTATCGAATACCTGGCCCAACCTACATTGCTTTGTATGCATATAAGACGTGCATATGCTCAGACGTAATTCCGAAATCTGGTGAATGTTAGCATTCTACCGAGAGTATCAAAATTCACATAGTCACTTCGATGAATGTCAGCATTCGACTGAGAGTATAGAAATTCGCATAGTTACTTTGGTGAATGTCAGCAGTCGACGGAGAGTATCAAAATTGGTGTAGTCATTTGGTGAATGTCCGAAATATTTGTCACAACTGATTTGATATTAATTTATTTGATGTTAAAAATATCCCATTAGAGTGGATTAGAGAAAATACCAGTGATAGAATACCTGGCCCAACCTACATTGCTTTGTATGCATATAAGACGTGCATATGCTCAGACGTAATTCCGAAATCTGGTGAATGTTAGCATTCTACGGAGAGTATCAAAATTCACATAGTCACTTTGGTGAATGTCAGCAGTCGACGGAGAGTATAGAAATTTGCATAGTCACTTAGTGAGTGTCCAAAATATTTGTCACAACTGATTTGATATTAATTTATTTGATGTTAATAATATCCCATTAGGATGGATTAGAGAAAATACCAGTGATAGAATACCTGGCCTAACCTATATTGCTTTGTATGTATATAAGACTTTCATATGCTTACATGCAAGCCCGAAATCTGGTGAACGTCAGCAGCCTAAGGAGTTAATCGAAATTTTATTTGATGTTATTGATATACGATTAGAATAGATTAGAACATTAATGAGAGGAATACCAGACAATGGTCCTTAACCTTAAAATAAACGTCAGAGTTGGTCAAGACAATGGTTTACGCATTCCTGCTGAGCTATTTCAGTTAATCTGGTTATTATTATTGATGGCTACGTCCTCTGGTAAATATGACAAAAAAATAAGCACATTAATCACATTGCCCGATATTTTCTACACTTTTATTTAATATTCTGGACCATTGCCAGATAAACACTAAGTAATGATCTATAATAAACAGTTCGTACATTTACCAAAATGTGACTAAAATTACAATATGTGAATGCGCATATTTAACGGAGAAGATTATCAACGTGATAATGAACAAAATTATTTGTTTCAACGTTGATCATCGAATGCATTTAATCACGACATCTTTTGTCAGAGGGAAATAATTATATTTAAGAAGTATTTCTACTAAGAAGAACATTCTCTAATTTAGGACATTTTTTTTTTCAATGTCCACTTGGAGAATGACCTCATACAGGCATCTGAAAGGCAGTTTTGTTGGACACTCTTTAAGGGGCACCGTATTAGGTGGGCCCACGTAGTTCCCACTGTAAGGACAGATAGTACAGAGAAGGAAAGAACATTGATGCCTTGTCCGGGATTTGAATCTAGAACCTTTCTGATGCAAGGCCAGTTCAAGTTCCTGGAAACTCCGCTTGATAACAGCATAAAACATCGTATTGCCCTCTTAGTAGTGTTATTCAAACAATCTCTCTTAAAAAAATTTTAATAAGTAGCTTATCATTTAATTGCTTACAAGTGCATCAATTTTGCAACAAAGAAACGTTACCGATGCTAAACTGTTGAGATATTTTAAAAAGACCATCAAAATTTAGAAGCCATCCACAAATGTCGCACTTGGAGAAGGAAGAGTATAAAAAGATGTGACAGCATATATTTTTGTTAAAATAAGAACCTTTTAAGTTAGTAGATTGAATATTATATTATTTGTCATTATATTTTCTTGCCAAAATAAGTACACTATAATCATTATTATTTTTGTTCTCAAAAATGTCACTAACACCCAAAATTCGTAAATAAAATTTGAAACATGATCTGAAATAGGGCTTTGTTTCTGAATTGCTAGTGCTGCCTTCATAACTGCACTACCTTCATAACTGCACTAACTTCATAACTGCACTAACTTCATAACTGCACTAACTTCATAACTGCACTAACTTCATAACTGCACTAACTTCATAACTGCACTAACTTCATAACTGCACTAACTTCATAACTGCACTAACTTCATAACTGCACTAACTTCATAACTGCACTAACTTCATAACTGCACTAACTTCATAACTGCACTAACTTCATAACTGCACTAACTTCATAACTGCACTAACTTCATAACTGCACTAACTTCATAACTGCACTAACTTCATAACTGCACTAACTTCATAACTGCACTAACTTCATAACTGCACTAACTTCATAACTGCACTAACTTCATAACTGCACTAACTTCATAACTGCACTAACTTCATAACTGCACTAACTTCATAACTGCACTAACTTCATAACTGCACTAACTTCATAACTGCACTAACTTCATAACTGCACTAACTTCATAACTGCACTAACTTCATAACTGCACTAACTTCATAACTGCACTAACTTCATAACTGCACTAACTTCATAACTGCACTAACTTCATAACTGCACTAACTTCATAACTGCACTAACTTCATAACTGCACTAACTTCATAACTGCACTAACTTCATAACTGCACTAACTTCATAACTGCACTAACTTCATAACTGCACTAACTTCATAACTGCACTAACTTCATAACTGCACTAACTTCATAACTGCACTAACTTCATAACTGCACTAACTTCATAACTGCACTAACTTCATAACTGCACTAACTTCATAACTGCACTAACTTCATAACTGCACTAACTTCATAACTGCACTAACTTCATAACTGCACTAACTTCATAACTGCACTAACTTCATAACTGCACTAACTTCATAACTGCACTAACTTCATAACTGCACTAACTTCATAACTGCACTAACTTCATAACTGCACTAACTTCATAACTGCACTAACTTCATAACTGCACTAACTTCATAACTGCACTAACTTCATAACTGCACTAACTTCATAACTGCACTAACTTCATAACTGCACTAACTTCATAACTGCACTAACTTCATAACTGCACTAACTTCATAACTGCACTAACTTCATAACTGCACTAACTTCATAACTGCACTAACTTCATAACTGCACTAACTTCATAACTGCACTAACTTCATAACTGCACTAACTTCATAACTGCACTAACTTCATAACTGCACTAACTTCATAACTGCACTAACTTCATAACTGCACTAACTTCATAACTGCACTAACTTCATAACTGCACTAACTTCATAACTGCACTAACTTCATAACTGCACTAACTTCATAACNAATCAATATTAGTACAAAAAATATAAAAATTACTCACATTTGCATGCTGTAGGCGTAATTCCGAAATCAGGTGAACGAAAGTAGTCACTTAGGTGAATGTCAGCATTCTACGGAGAATGTCGAAATTCGCATAGTCTGGTGAATGTCCAAAATATTTGTTATATTTCGGACAAATCTTTCGAACGTGTATGAACACGTTAATATCTCATTAGGATGGATTACGAAAAATATCAGTGATAGGATTCCAGGGTCAATTCTCATTGCTTTGTATACATATAAGGCGTGTTGCATATGCTCAGGCTAAGTCCGAAATCTGGTGAACGAAAGTAGTCACTTATGTGAATGAAAGCATTCTACGGAAAGTATCAAAATTCACATAGTCACTTTCGTGAATGTCAGCAGTCGACGGAGAGTATCAAAATTCGCATAGTCACTTTGGTGAATGTCCGAAATATTTGTTACAACTGATTTGATATTAATTTATTTGATGTTAATAATATCCCATTAGGGTGGATTAGAGAAAATACCAGTGATAGAATACCTGGCCCATCCTATATTGCTTTATAGGCATATGAGACATACATATGCTTACATGCAAGCTCAAAATCTGGTGAACGTCAGCCGCCCAAGGAGTAAATCGAAATTTAATTTTATGTTATTGATATATGATTAGAATAGATTAGAGCAACATTAATGAGAGGAATACCGGACAATTGTCCTTAACCTTAAAATAAACGTCAGTGTTTGGAATATCAGTCAATGGTTTACACATTCCTGCTTAACTATTTCAATTAATCTGGTTATTATTATTGATAGCCACGTCCTCTGGTCAATATGACAAAAAAATAAGGACATTAATCACATTATCCGATATTTTCTACACTTATATTTAATATTCTGGACCATTGCCCGATAAACACTAAGCAATGATCTATGATAAATAGTTCGGACATTTACCACAAAACTAGTTGTGAATGCACATATTTAACGGCGAAGATCATCAACGCGATAATGAACAAAATTATTTGTTTCAACGTATATCACCGAATGCATTTAATCACGACATCTTCTTTTGTCTGAGAGAAATAATTATATTTAAGAAGTATTTCTTTTAAGAAGTACATTCTCTAATTTGGGAAATTTTTTTTCCAATGTTCACCTGGAGAACGACCTCGTACAGATATCTGAAAGGCAGTTTTGTTGGACACTCTTTAAAAGACACCATATTAAGTGTGCCCACGTAGTTCCCACTGTAAGGACAGATAGTACTGAGAAGGAAAGAACATCGATGCCTTGTCCGGGATTTGAATCTAGAACCTTTCTGGTGCAAGGCCAGTTCCCTGACCCCTACACAGGCCGGTCGGCCTAATTTAGGACATTCGCAGTTACATTTTTGTAGAGTGAGTGAGCCTCTGTAATGTAATTCTCTGAGAGCAATATTTTCACTCCTTGAATTTTTGCCATGGGGCAATAAAATTATAAGTCCTCCCATTTCAAAAGTAGCATATTTACATTAAATTGTCTCTTAGTATTATTTCCAGATAAGTACTTAATAAGTTCCTGGAAACTCCGCTTGATAACAGCATAAAACATCGTATTGCCCTCTTAGTAGTGTTATACAAACAATCTCTCATAAGAAAATTGAATAAGTAGCTTATCATTTAATTGCTTACAAGCGCATAAATTTTGAAAAAAAAAATTGACCGATGTGAAACTGTTGAGATATTTTTAAAAGACCATCAAAACTTAGAAGTCATCCACAAATTTCACACTTGAAGTATATAAAAAGATGTGACAGCATGTATTTTTGTCAAAATAAGAACCTTTTTAAGTTAGCAGATTATTATATTATTTGTCTATATATTTTCTTGCCAAAATAAGTACACTATAATCATTATTTTTGTTCTCAAAAATGTCATTAACGCCCGAAATTCACAAATAAAATTTGAAATATGATCTAAAATAGGGCTTTGTTTCTGAATTGCTAGTACTGCCTTCATAACTGTACTAACTTCATGATCTTACAAACGAGAATATTTAGGAAAATTCAAACACTGCTTTCTTAACAATCTCCAAAATTTTCTCTATTAGTTTTAAAATAATAAATTCATATAGATTAATTTTACAAAACCTTAATTTTTTATTATTATTAAACCTTATAGATTAATTTTAAAATAGGTGTTTAACACTAGAAAGACTGAAATACCTATATTGCCCAAAAGCAGTCAAAATAACTGCATTGTGAAAGAATAACTAATGTATAAAAAAAAAATTAAAACTAATTTTTAATATTTTTGATATTATTTTCAATTATATAACAAGTTATTAGTAAATATCAACAATAAAAATAATTATAAAGTCACTAAATTCTAAGAAATTGTGTCATTATATGCATCATTGTTTTTCTAATTGAAATTAAAAAGCAGTCAAAATGACTTCCTTGGGCAATTTAGTGTTAAGAAAAACAGGCTTAGAATTTATTTTTTCTGAAATGAAAAATTGTTTGTGGCAAGCCGTGCATAATAATCCATGATAACATTGCCAGTATATTAGAAGCATTGCTGGTAAACAAAAAATATTTCATTTTTCTAATTAAAATTTATGTATGAAATGGACGAAAACTTCAGAAAAATTTGAAGATCCAAAGAAATATTCCAAAGAAAAAAAGTATTTTGAAAGTTTGAGATTCTAGATAATTCTAAATTATAAATAAAATAAACAAAAATCTACAAAAATATAGATATATTTTGAAAGTCTGAGAATATCGATAATTCAAAAATATATATGAAATCGGCACAAAAATAATCTACAAAGAAGCCTTACAAAAAATATTTTGAAAGTATGAGAATATTGATAGTTCTAAACAGATTTAACGCTAAAGCAATAATAAAATTAATGCTTTTATTTTCAAAAACACACGAGAAAAAACGAAATAAACTTTAAACGAATCTTTAATTCTCTATCTAGTGAAACTAGAATGACTCACCAAACGTCATGCGTTGTAAATAAATGACCTCACTGTGATGTCATAATTTTAAAAAGGTAAGTGATCTTTTAAGGTAAAGTAGAAGGGAGGAAAAATAAAAATTTATATTCCCCACATCCCTTTTGAAACAGGAAAATGAAATAACCATGACCTGAAATTTCAAGGTAAGTTTTTCGTATATTTCTGAATGCGGAAGATATTTCCAGTAATCACTGTTAACAATTGAAAAGTTTAGTGGAAGATGATGTTAAGTTACATTTTTAGAGAATTTCAGAAAATGAACATTAGTAACGTCAATAAGCTGCGGAAAAAAATGAAAAAGCTAAAAGGGAAGAATGTAATGCGATACTTTTAAGGAATTTCTGAAAATCGGCTATTGAAAGGTCAACAAGCTGGTTTAAAAATGGAAATGTTTATTAAGAGATCGTGCTAAGTGATATTTTCAAGGAATTTAAAAAAAAATTTGAGAATTATAAACGTAAACTGTTTTAAAAATTGAAAAAGCTTAAAAAGGAAAAACGTGTAAACTGATACTTTTAGCAAATTTCAGAAAATTAGCTATATTAACGTCAAGAAGCTGGTATAAAAATGGAAATGTTTATTTGAGAGAACATGCTAAAGGATATTTTTAGTAAATAAAAAAAAAAATTAAAAACTGAGCAATAGAAACGTTAACTAACCGTTTTAAAAATTTAAAATCTTAATGGAGGAAAATGATAAGTGATATTTTTATAGAATTTCAATGAGCTAATATTTAATATTTTATATTTTAACCGTCGTTGAACAGTCGACCCAATTTTATGGGTTTACGACTACTAATGTTAAACTCCGTAGGCTTGCAATTTTAAACCCAACGCGGAAGACAAGGGAACTCCTGGATCGAGTATTGGAGGAAATTTGCCTTCATGGAGGACTTTTTGATGGAGCTAACACGCTTTTGCGCTACATGGAGAAGAAGACCACGAGAACCTCCCACGGTTAGCTGGACGGCAAGCGACTCTGACCCATGATCCATCTACCACTGAGGATATTTCACATCAGCACTGTGGTCGGTGCAAGCCGGATGTGGAATTCGTATCGACTGGGATTCGAACCTGGTTCGCTTCATTAGAAGGCGAATGCTCTATCCCCTGAGCCATCGCGCAGCTCAATGAGCCAATAAAAGAAACACCAGCAAGCTACGTAAAAATAAAAAAGTTTAGTGGAAAAACGCGTAAATCCATAGTTTTAGGGAATTTCGTAAAATGAGCTCTAAAAAATCAACAAGATGTCTTAAAATTTGAAAAACTTAATGGGAGAATGTATATAGGACTACACTGAGCAGACTTAAGACATTACGTTCTTAAACTCACAATTGTAAATTCAACGATACGTAAAATAAAAAAGAATAATTTTGAGGTTTGCTTTTTTTTTCATTTATTTATTTCAGCTGGTTGAATGAAAGTTTTGGTTGACCTGTGAAACTTGCGTAGGTTCTCAAATATGTAACATCTCAAAATTATTGACTGACATTCAAGGTTACTATAATTTCAATTTTTTAAGAGGAAAAAATGTTCATTTTACATTTCCTTCCATAACTAATTGGGTCAATTTTTTTCAACATATTTTACACTTAGGAAACTGAATGAAAACTGAATGAAAATGAACTGAAAATTAATCAAAAACTGAATGAAACAGAACGAAAGAAGCGCACATCATGCACTCATTAAGGTTACAATTTACTAGATTCTTTTGACTAGAGTTCTATTTCAGCACATTTAAGACTTTAAATCATTTTAAACGATAAACAAATGTGCAAAGCAATTTAGGTCTGATGGATAAAAAATTATTTCATCGCTTTTCAAAACATTAAAGTAATCACATTAGAGCAATATATGGAGAAATAATTCATATACAATTGTGCTACTTTTAAAAAATTTTAGTCAAATTAAAAATATTATTAGCTAAATAAAATCTAAAAAGACTTAACTAAATTATAAGCAAACTTAGCTTATAAAAATATTTTGATTTATATTAGATGACTAAAATAAGGTTATTTATAATTTTTTTAAAAAATACTTTGGATAAATATATATTTTTTAATCAAAATATCACAAAGTTTTTAAAATAAAATTTTGTTAAAAAACTTTTTTTGAAAAAACGTGTTCTTTTTAATTCAGAAAAAAAAAAAAATTTCGGTTGTGTAATTCTAATCCTTTCTAAACTTTATTGCTCCAAGTTCTTTATCGAATCACTTATGCGCAGGGCGTTTCAAAGCTCATGTATATAAGTTTGTGTGGATCCAATGTTTTGAAAATATATAATTTTGTAAAAAATATTCAGTTTCATAATGTTGAAATACAAGTACTAGTGAGAAATATAATCTATCCAATGAAAGGAGAAAAAAAATCAAGAACTTAGTTACGAAAAAAAAGCACTCAAATCATGTCGTTTCTAAATAAATAAAAAAAATAAATAAATAAAAAATTTTAAAAAAAATTAATTCTGCTCGTACACAACCTGCACGTTTGTTAACTCATTACAAACTCCAGACCAAAATACAAATAAACAATTATTGATTTATTGAACGTATACAATGTATTATTTATCACATTGTGTAACGAAAATCAAAATTTTTGCTATATGTGAAACATCGAATTTAATAAAATACGAAATAGATAAAACATTAAACTAATCAAGTGCAGTTAAATTTCTATTCACAAGAATTTTCCTTAATATTCTATTAAGAATTTTCAAAGGAAAATCGAACGGTAAATATCCATACTGGGACCTGGCTAATCCTTATAGCATTTAATACTTTTAGTTCACCTAAAATATTCTATAAATTGCTGAGAAAAAGAAAAAAAAGCAATTCTTATTGACCATTTTCTAAATATCAAATCTAAGATATTTGATTGAACATTCTATTTTCATTTTCTAAGTTAGAATATAAATAACGAATCCTTTAAACAATTCAGTATGATATTTACATAATTATTTATTTATATATGTATGCGTTTTGATAAGAATATGACACATTATTTCAATGAAAAACAAATCTTAAGAATGGCCAATGCTTTAACACCTGTTTCAATATTTCCAAGTATACCACCCGCATAAATTCTTATTTACAAAATAGGCCATCTTACTTTTAACAAAGCCGACATAAACAATTACTTACCTTACATATTAAACGCTGCACACTTTTAAAATAAAAATCCACTCAAGTTTAACAGGGTAGCACCACGATTTTGTACAATTCCAATATGATTATCACCTAAGACACACCAAAACAGCTACACACATGCGCGCACCATACATATCACAACAAATATTTACACCTCAAAAAAATTTACACAGAGCGTAAATCCAAACAACTGGTCCTGCAGAAGAATCGAGCCGCGATTCAGAAACCATTTGGGAGAAAATAAGTTTGTTAACGTCAACAGGTTGAATTTGCAAAAGAATGTTATTTAAGAAGAGTTGCTATTGGCTTCCGAGGTAGAAAGACAGGTGAGTTGAGAGAGAAGGTTTTTGATTGGTTGTAAAGACGCGCAGGTATGCGTTTGCCGAAGCCTAAGGGTTTTTTGTAGAAGAGCAAAAGGTAATGATGAAGATGTTGGAAATATTTTGTTGTAAGAAGATGCTGTAGATGAAAGTTAGTAAAACTCGAAGATATTTGAGATTTAACATATTTAAGTAGTCTCCATTGGACAAAAATACAAAATATATACAGTTTTATTCAAAGAATAGAGATTATCAAGTATATTCTAAATGAAAATTGCATTATTATAAATAACACTGCATGAAATGCATGCCGGATGTATCCAAATCACTTCCTCGTTTGAAACTTTATATTATATTAAATTTATGCGTATTATGTAAATTAAGTATTTATATATCCAACAAAAATATCTTTGTTTCAATTAAAATTACAGTTATTTATCTTTAAAGATTTGTTCTGGATTCGATTCAATTTTGATAAATATTCGCATATTTATTATAAGAAATAGAAAATGTTTTTTTTTTCTAATAGTACGTAAAGTTCTGAAATGCATCTGAATTGTGAAAAACTGTGTTAGTGAATTAATTACTGCTCTTAAGTTCTACTCTAAAATTTTTCTGTACGTTCAAATTTAGCTTTATTTATCAATTTCAAGACAGGATTTCTTTTTATTACTTTTTCTTATTTAAAAATTATTTGTTTAAAAAAAAGTGCTTTGTGTAACAGATGGAAGTATACTGTGAGCATTTTTTTCCCCTGACAAAAATATTTTTCCTCAAAAATACAAATATTATTTAAAATTATAAAATCAGAACTGCAATTTTTATTGCATGCTTTATATTTCAATTAAAATATAAATACATAAAACATTCATAAACTGTATCGACTTTTTACATTAAAAGAAATTTAGGAAAATTTATGAATATGTTTTATACGCCCTTAAATTTTCAAAAAATAATGAATTTTTTTTTTCAGCACAACATCCATATCTACGTCTGAAAAAAAAAGGTTAAAGTGTTTTCAAATATAAAATCTTTATTCCTTTAACGGGAAAACTATTTTAGTTTAGTTCTTACTCGTGGGTTCGAACCACTCCCCGTGTAGTAAATGGTGACTGATGCACGCTAAATCTGTCGAGTCGCAAAAGTCCTCCATGTTCCCATGACAAATCATCACCTCTGGGGATACTGGATTGGAGATCGATCGTTCTCTGATTCAGGTCAAAATTACGATCTGTGGATGAATGAATGGATGTATGAATGGGTCCGTCCTATGAACGGGTGTGACGTATGGCACACCCAGACATATGTGGCAGAAGTCAAATTCTTGGCCATAGATGGCGCCACTGGAAAGAAAGAACAATCGCAACCCTCTGCCTAAACAGGCATACGAAAGCAAGCAAGCAACTATTTTCATGGTTTTCACAAAACAATAATCTCGCTTCAGATGGTCCCACAGTTGGTTTATCGTAAAATACTGTTCCCAGTCGATCACCAAAGTTAAGCATCACTGGCTGCTGTCAGTGAGCGGGTGGGTGACCACTTCGATCACCCTGCCAAGGGACTGAGGAACTGTAACTTTGTATCGGTCCTCGTTAACCTATTCTACAGTAAAATACCAAACTTCAGATCGTTCAGCCCCTTTGCAGAAGATCA
This sequence comes from Parasteatoda tepidariorum, assembly GCF_043381705.1. Taxonomy (NCBI): domain Eukaryota; kingdom Metazoa; phylum Arthropoda; class Arachnida; order Araneae; family Theridiidae; genus Parasteatoda; species Parasteatoda tepidariorum. The sequence continues at coordinate 47,085,887 of NC_092212.1, read as the reverse complement.
AAACTGTGATGGCATGTCTTCGGATCATCCTCAAGGATGTTTCCGAGACCGTCGCCAATAGCCCATTGTTTAGCTCTAGTGCAACATAAAGTACTACTACTACTTGTTTCGGATGTATTCACAGTTTAGCTTTAAAATATAGTGCTTTAAACTTAATATTAAATCTATAGCATATTTTTAGTTTTGGACCGAACTCAGAAGACGAGGGAGCTATTACGTAAAACATCACGACTATCTCGCTATCGTAAAGAATTTTTCTTCATGAACTTTGCTATGTTAAATGAGGAGCTAAGCGAAAGAATTGTTATTTATTTTAATAGTTTAGTAAGAAAATATGTCTATTAGCTAGAAATGTCCACTTAGCTGTTGAGCTATTTTGACTCGTTTTAAAATATTGCTTCATTCAAAATCAATGTATGCACTGTTAAAGTTGGATAAATAACTATGAACTTGGCTGTTGTCGCTGGCCATTAAGGCAAGGGATGCAATTGTTCTTGTTTTCTAGTGGCGCCATCTATTGCCGAGAATTCGACTCCTGCCACACCTGTTCATAGGGCGGACCCATTCATACATCCATTCATTTATTCACGAATCGTAATTTTGACCTGAATCAGAGAACGATCGATCTCCAATCCAGAACCCCCAGAAGTATTGATTTGTTATGGGAACATGGAGGACTTTGCGACTCGACAGATTTAACGTGCATCAGTCACCATTTACTACGCGGGGAGTCTTCGGCCGGCGGGGTTTGAACTCTCGAACATGGGCCCAGCTCCCTACCGACCAGGCTATCCCGGCCCTTGTGCAACAAATTGTATTCGTAAGTATAAGAAATGCTGTCAAGATGTTGCGACTTGATTTTGCGTGATACGCAAAAGCATCGATACTTTATAGAAGTCCCAATATATTTTACAAAAATTATCAGTAAAATACAGGGTACTATACAGAATCTTGGGGTAAAATCTTCAGGAGTCACCTAGCAATGCCCATTTACAACTGAATTTAGCTTTTTCTTATAATTTGTCCAAGCACATTAGGCACATCTTACTAGTGCAAATGTTTGGTTTCTATGTCTAAAACTTTGCAAGTTTAACTTATGCTGATATATTTAAAAATCAGGCATGAGAAGAAGTTGGGTAACTCTCGTCCATTAAAGTCCAGTGTTTCCCAAACTTATGACTTTTGTGTACCCTTTCTAAATTTTTCGAAACGCTGAGTACCACTAATAAAAAAATAAGTGAATTTTTTACTATAAAAAAATTGCACAAATTTAAAAATCACAACTGGCTGTTGACACGACTATTTATTAACTGTTAACTCTGCAAAAAATAGTCTATAGAAAAATACGTAATCGTAAATTTTCATGGCTAGATTTGTTTTTAAATAAATTTTTTTGAAATTTTCGTTTGTTGCAAGATATTCCGCATAAGAACGCGTACCTCCGCTAAACTGTTCCCGTACCCCTGGGGGTACGTGTACCACACTTTGGGAAACACTGCATCAAACCATTTGACGTACACTGACCTATTTTCGATAATAATTGTCAAAAAATTAAGATCAAACTTTTAATTTATTCTAACTTTTTAAAAAGTAAAGTTCTTAAAGTAAAAATAATAGCCTTGTCCTGCCTTTAAAGTTTGACTTTTTTCGGTATTTTCCGAACCATTAATTTAGATAATCACATCACGTAACAGATCAGCAGTAGTAATATGTATAATGGATTTTTTAGATTTAAAAGATTATGCTCGTTAACAATACTTATCCGATTTTATTACCATTCTTAGCGCAGTCAAAAGTAGCAAAACATTGCCTAAATAATAGAATTCTACATAATGTTATATGTAAAAAGCAGGAATCGATAATATTAGGGCTTTCAATTTTAGAGGCTTATTTGCAGTTCACACATTTGTAAACGGTCTCGAAAATGTAGTATTTTATTGCTGATTGTTAAGCAGTGGTGAAATTATGCAGATATACCGCCATTCCAGTTAAAGATCATCAGTTAAAAGCAATTAAATCAAAATTTAAAGTCATTGGACCCGCATAACATTGATAGAGATGTAGTAGTACATAGACTGCAACATGTACCTTCCAAAAATAACAAGTCGATTTCTTAAATAACTGTTTCAAACAAAGTTTTGAAATTGATTTTCTTGCATTATGCTTCAAAGAAAAACATGTTAATGCAAAGACAGTCTCCATTTTCCATAAATCTGTGGTATTTTTTATTTATTATATATATAACCCTCATTGAACAGCAGATCCAATTTTGGACTTACGACTCCTAATGTTCAACTCCGTAGCCTTGGAATTTTTAACCAATCCAGAAGACAAGGAAACTCCTGGATCAATACCCCCAGAGGTAGGATTTGTTATGGGAACATGGAGACCTTTGCGACTCGACAGATTTAATGTGCATCAGTTACCATTTACAACACGGGGAGTCTTCGGCCAGCGGGGATCGAACCCTCGACCTCTTGTACATGGTCCCAGTGCCTTACCAACCAGGTCATCCCGGCCCATAAATCTATGGTATACGATACATGTGCACACATATTTTTGCATTATCTACGCTTTAACACAAGATTCAATTTACTACAAATATATGGACAAAGACGTTCTTGTAATTTAGGCCACGTATATGTTACCTTACCGCTAGTAGAAATCAGATCTAGGGTAAACTATTGAAGTGCCAAAAAATTGTTTCATTTCTCAAATTATCTAGGTAAACTTCAAACTACCTAGATAATCTGCATTTTACCAACTAGGCACTCTTCAAAGTGAAAAATAAGAGTCACGATGGCTCAGGGGATAGAGCGTTCGCCTTCCAATGAGGCGAACCGGGTACGAATCCCAGTCGATACGAATTCCGCATCAGTCCCCATTTACTACACGGGGAGTCTTCGGCCAGCGGGGATCGAACCCAAAACCTCTTGTACATGGTCACGATCTCTTGTACCGCATCCGGCTTGCACCGACCACAGTGATGACGGGAAATATCCTCAGTGATAGACGAATCAGGGGTTAGAGTCCCCTTGCCGTCAGGCTAACCGTGGGAGGCTCTCGTGGTCTTCCTATCCGTGTAACGCAAATGCTGGTTAGTTCCATCAAAAAGTCCTCCACGAAGGCAAATTTCTCCCAATACTCGATCCAGGAGCTCCTTTGTCTTCTGGATTGGGTTCAAAATTACAAGGCTACGGAGTTGAACATTAGTAGTCGTAAATCCATGAAATTGGGTTGGCTGTTCAACAACGGTTATTAAAAAATAAAAAATAAATATAAAGTGAAAAATAAGGTCTCTGCTGGAGCAACAGCAACGTTTCACGCTTAAATTAACATATTTTATTTATTTATTTTTCGCAATTTGAAAGATCAAGTAACTACAATGAAGAAGCCAACACATTATTGATGGAATCAATCATCAATTGAGTTTAAAAAAAATATAATGCGAAATATCTAGTGGTTTATAAAATATTATTACAATCCAGGAAATTAATACGTTTAGTGTCATTTATTTTTTTTTAATATCTAAAAAAATCAAGTCAATAAATATAACGAAACAAACAACAAATTAGTTGTTAGAATGACAGACACAAATTTTGAAACTTTTACGATACGTAAACGTTAAAGGCGTACACTACCTAGATAAATTGCGGAAGACTCTTGATTCTGCACTTTAATGAATTAGCCTAGTTAATATGCAAATTAGTTAGGTAATGTACGCAATGACTTTCGAACTTTAGTTGTAACTGAACCAGCACTCAACATCTCTTACCTCATGTATACAGAGATATACAACATATACAGAGCAACTTGTACCTTTCAAAACTAACTAATCGATTTCGATTTCTTAAGTAACTATTCCAAACAAAGTTTTTATAGTGATTATTCTTGCATTATACTTGAGTGTACAGATGCAATGACAAGTGTCCCCATTTTTGCCATAAATCTATGGTATATGATACATGTACGCATATATTTTTGCATTATCTATGCTTTAATACAAGATTCATTTTACTACATATATATGGACAAAGATGTTTTTGTAATTTAAGTCACGTATATGTTACCTCTGGTAGAAATCAGTTCTAACTACTGGGCAGATAAACTAGGGTGAACTATTAAAGTGACAAAAAATTGTTTCATTTCTCAAATTATCTAGGTAATCTTCAAACTACCTAGATAATCTGCATTTATGGTAAAAAAAACTCTTGATTTTGCACTTTAATGAATTAGCCTAGTTAATATGCAGATTAGATTGGTATTGTGCGTATTAATGGCTTTCGAACTTCAACGGTAACATGGACAGATCAACTTGTAATTTTCAAAATTAATTATTCGATTTCGATATCTTCACTAACTGTTTCAAATGAAAATTTGACATTGGTTATCTTGCATTATATCCCAAATGTACACATATTAATACAAACTCAGTCTCCATTATCCATGAATCTGTGTTGTACGATATATGGATGCATATATTCTTGCATTATTTGTGCCCTGACGCAAGCGTTAGTTTTTCTTATGTTAGACTACACAGTAATGAACAAAGATGTTCGTGTAACATAAGCCACGTATATATGTGGTTTGATTCAAGCGTTATTTGTTCTTGCATTAAGCTACAAATATATGGACGAAGATGTTTTTATAACATAAGCCAGGTATATATGTGGCTTATTGCCAGCCTTGGTTATTTTTGTATTAAAGTACAATGTAGGAACTAAAATGTTCTAGTAGCATAAGCCATGTATATATGTGGTTATATTCAAGCGTAAGTTGCTCTTTCATTAAACTTCAAATATATATAGACAAAGATGTTTTTGTAACATGAGCCACATACACCGAAGAGTCATTACATTATGACCACCCTCCATCTATAACAATGGGTTCACCCAGGTTTTCATGGTTTCTCGTACAGGAACAATGTTTCCATGGGGCAGATTAGGACCCATAATCCTCATAGAACAATCCCTGACGTCTGCAAGCTACTCGAACATAGTTGCAGACCAGGTTCACCCATTCATGGCAACAGTTTTTCCTGCGGGGGAGGGTGTTTACCAACAGGATAATGCACCATATCATAAGGGTCGAATCATCATGGATTTTTTTCGAGGAAGATTCCAGTGACTTTCAAGTCATGTCTTGTCCCCCAAATTCCGCTGACCTTAATCCAATAGAGCATTTGTGGTCCTACTTGGGAAACCAAATTCGTGCTACCACGCTACCCACTCGCAATGTGAGGGAATTGCAGGACCAGTTGGTGAGCGCTTGGTACCAGATGCATCAGACTACCTATCAGCACCTTGTGGAATCAATGCCACTGCGGGTGCTAGCAGTTTTGAGGGCTAAAGGTGGTCCTACATGTTATTAGCAGGGTGGTCATAATGTAATGGTTCTTCGGTGTATATATGTTGCTTGATTCAAACGTTAGTTATTTTCGCATTAAGCTACAAAGTTATGGACAAAGGACAAATATTTTCATGAAACATATGCCACGAATATATGTGGCTTAATGGAAGCGTTAGTTTTTCTTTCATTAAGCTACAAATATATGGACTAAGTTGTCTTTGTAACATGAGCCACATATATATGTAGCTCGATTCAAACGTTAGTTATTCTTGCATTAAGCTACAAAGTTATGGACAAAGGACAAAGATTTTCTTGAAACATAGGCCACGAATATATGTGGCTCAATGAAAGCGTTAGTTTTTCTTTCATTAAGATACAAATATATGGACTAAATTGTCTTTGTAACATGAGCCACATATATATGTAGCTTCATTCAAGCGTTAGCTGTTCTTGCATTAAGCTATAAAGTTATAGACAAAGGACAACTATTTTCTTGTAACATATGCCACGAATATATGTGGCTCAATGAAAGCATTAGTTATTCTTGCATTAAGCTTGTGGACAAAGATGTGTTTGTAACATAAGCCACGAATATATGTGACTTAATACATGCCTTAATTATTCTTGTATTAAGGTACAAATATAGGGACAAAAATGCTCGAATAACATAAGCCATGTATACATGTGGCAAAATTCAACCGTAAGTTGTTCTTTCATTAAGCTTCAAATATATGGATAAAGATGATTCTGTAACATGAGCCACATATATATGTGGCTTGATTCAAACGTTAGTTATTCTTGCATTAAGCTACAAAGTTATGGACAAAGGACAAAGATTATCTTGAAACATATGCCACGAATATATGTGGCTCAATGAAAGCATTAATTGTTGTTACATTAAGCTTGTGGACAAAGATGTGTTTGTAACATTAGCCACGTATATGTGTGACTTAATACACGCCTTATTTATTCTTGTATTAAGGTACAAATATAGGGACAAAAATACTCGAATAACATAAGCTATGTATATATGTGGCTAAATTCTAGCGTAAGTTGCTCTTTCATTAAGCTTCAAATATATGGATAAAGATGTTTTTGTAGCACGAGCCACTTATATATGTGGCTTAATGCTAGTCTTCTTGCATTAATCACAATTAGAACTAAGATACTGTTTTTTTTTTAAAATAGCAAACGTGAGTGTCAAAATTTTTATCTTCAAAACAATTAATCCCAAATTTTTTTTTCTTAAAAGACGGAGATATTTCTCTGTGCGTGCTTATATTTTTAAAAATATTATTTCAGTATATTTCAAAACCAGCATTGCGTAATCAACTTCCCTCATTAATAAAACATTAGTATGCGCATTTTCCTTTCTCCGTAAACTCGTCTTACTGTGATTCAGTAATATTTTATTCATTTCTGCGACACGGTAGAATTATTTTAAGCATTATGATAAAAGTCTTCCGAAAATCTCACTGAAACATGAAGATAGACGTAATGGAACAGCTACAACGTCTACTATTTTACAGAAGTATATTGTTTTTTGTTTGGGCATTTTTTTTTATTTCCTGATAATTACGTCTATAGAAATAACGTTAATGGATTTAAGAATGTCATTTAAATAAAAATAAATAAAACAAAAGACATCAGTAAAAATACTTTTCTTATAAACAAAACTTATATGAATATAGCTTTGAAGTATTATTTTTAACTTTTAGATTATAAAGCAATCTTTCGATTGCCATTAATCGGCCAAAAGGAAAATGGAGTTTAAGGCTCTCTAATTTCGAGACTAACACCAAGATAGAGGTAATAAGATCAACTTCGCGCATCGGTCGCTTTTACTTACCAGACGATCTGAAGATAGGAGAGCTGCAACATGACATCAGTGATTAAACCTCAATCCTTTATTACAATAACAGCATCGCCGTGACTAAACTATTGTCTTTGCTTAACTTTGCCATCACGCCTCTTATTAGTCCTTAGTTATTTAGTAAAAAAGTTCAATAAAATGACCCATGTCGACCCCGATTATTCGACATAAAGGTTGATTCCATCTTGAGGAATAGTTAGCAAGAATATTAATTGAAAAAATAATTTTAAAAAAATTTCCAGTAATAAAAAATTCGAAAAAGAATTTCAGCTTGTTAGATAGAAGTCGAGAAAGAATTTTGTCAATTAGAGCTAAGTAGATAGGGCTAAGTAGATATTTTAAAGCTAAGTAGATAGAAGTAGAGAAAGTTTGCATGTTCGATTGCAAGATTTTCAGTAACGGAGAGGGTAAAAAGAAAAGGAGAGAAGAGTGGGGAAATCGCATAACCATTTACAAAGAGTATAATCATATTCTATCTTATTCCAATTTTAACCAATTTTATTCCAATTTTGTAACAGAAAGTTTAAACAACTTTCTTTGTAAAACNGACGGGGTAAATGTGCCTCCTTATTTGCATTACAATTTAAATTAAAATCAAATAACATAGCATATTTTCAGTGTTTGGTTGCTCACAGGCTACAATGAATGGTTTTTTGAGCAAAAAGAGAAAGGGGCGATGTGTGTCAGCCAACCCCAAGAGGGGGGCGATGGTCCACAAAAGGTTGGGAACCACTGTTCTATCTTATTCCAATTTTAATCTGATTGTAACAGAAAGTTTAAACAACTTTCTTTGTAAAACGCTAGTTTTAACTTGTTCCTAGTAATCAGTTTTTGAAATTGATCAAACGTTGTATTGTGTACGATTTATAACGCCAAAATCAATTAAGGTATTTTTTTCTTCCAAAAAACGCTAGATTCAATTCATCTCTGATAATCAATTTTCAAAATTAAGCAAACGATTTGTTAGAATAAAAACGAAACGATAACGATAAATGAAATTAACGTAGGAACGGAATTAAACGAAAACGATAATTTTTCTTCCCTTTTTTTACTTAGAAAAAATACAAGAATTTCCACCAAACGATTATTATAAAACGACTCTTTCACAGCTGTAAAAAATAACATTTCAGTTTTGTTTAAGCATAAACTGTTTCAAATCGTTGATTTTTTTCATGCATAATACAGCAGTTATTCACATTAATATTAAGGTCAAATGACACATTAAAATTAGAGCAAAACTCAATAAGATTACTTCCATAACAACTGTTCTTTTTGAAAAAGCAATCGTATTTTTTCATAACGAAGTTGTTCGCTTCGTATTATAATCTAATTGGGATTATTGCGAGTGACAAGCCCATAAATGAATCAACGAAAAAAATAAATAATTGAAAGAAATCTCAGTAACCTTTGTTTCTTTTAATTATAGCAATGAATATAGCATCGTATTGTTCAAATAATGAGCCAATTTGTGGCTGTTACTCCTTTTATTATGCGACAAAAAAACTTATTTTATTTTGATTTTTTGCTGTATTGATGCACAAAACAAGTATTTTCTGCCTATAGACATAAAGCATAATAGAAGCTGTCTGTAATTAAATAAAAGGTAGTGGTTGAAAAGCAGTAGCCTTCGAGATGATAATGTGACGGCATTGTACAAATTTCTTTTTGAAAATAATTTTAAGAGTTCATTATTTGAAGGGAAAAAAAACACGAGGAGGAATAAAAGCACCAGAAATGAATTATTTTTGCTATATCACAGTCGAATTTCGAATGTTTCGGCGACAACGGTGAATGTTCGGTGATAGTAATAGTACTTTCATCGTACCTGCAATTTTAATAAATGTTTGAAGAATAAATATTAATAAATTATTAATAAACTATAAATAAATTATAAATAAATTTAAATATTTTATAAATCTTTAAAATATTTTCAAAACAGAATCGTCTGCATTTTAATTTATATCAATGGTGCGAGCCCAAAACCAACAATATAATTTCAATCTAATTGAAATTTTTGAACGATTTTTATTGGTTTGGCGATTGAAGTTAAATGCCAAACCAATGGGGGCCTCGATTCTTCATCTTATCCCTTTATTTTCATGATTAATTTTATTTTTCGTGTAACTACAGTCCCTGGCCAAATTATTAGGCGCACTATTAGATTCTATGTAAAATCTTAATTATCAGGTGATACCATACAGCTTTATTGTATTTACGCGATTGAAACCGGTTTGTACTTGTTTACGTTCGTGTATCAATTGGTTAAATTAGACGATATATAATATAAATTCGACGATTGGATAAGTTAGACGATATGTTATATAAATATAGAATATTTATTACATCAAGTATTATATTATTATATTATAATAATTATACCAAATTAATAGACGCACTGTATTTTTTTTTAATAATTACGTGTTTTGCACGAGTTTATATACAGTACTTTTATATTTAACTATTCATGTAATGGATTTTTATTCAGGAGATTTTTCACATACCTCCCATTCGTATTTATTTTTAAAGTATTTCATTACAATGTTAACCAATTTATACACTAACGTAAATAAGTGCAAACCTGTTTCAGTCGAGAGAAAACAATGCAGCTGCGTAGTATCACCTGATGATTAAGATTTTATATAGANTGGATAAATTAGACGATATATTATATAAATATAGAATATTTATTATATCAAGTATTATATTATTATATCATAATAATTAGACGAAATTAATAGACGCACTGTAGTTTTTTTTTAAATAATTACGTGTTTTGCACGAGTTTATATACAGTACTTTTATATTTAAATATACATGTAATGGATTTTTATTCAGGAGATTTTTCATATACCTCTTAATCGTATTTATTTTTAAAGTATTTCATTACAATGTTAACCAATTGACACAATAACTTAAATAAGTGCAAACCGGTTTCAGCTACGTAAAAACAATAAAGCTGTTATAGTATCACCTGATAGTTAAGATTTTACATAGAATCTTATAGTGCGTCTAATAATTTGGTCAGGGACTCCAGTACAGATACCTAAAGTAATAATTAATCTAGAATAGAATAGAATTGTCTGAGGCAAAATTTATCTACAAACTATTTAAATTTCTATTTTACAAACATAACAAACTGAGGAAAAAAATTAAAATCGAGCGGAATAAAATGGAAAGAAGTTGAACTGCAAACGGAAATCATCATTTGCTACCTACGCTACTTTGCGTTTATTTTAACCTCTATTTTACGCTTCATACAATCCAAAATTAAAGTATACACTGATTTGACATTTCACGATAACTATCATGATGTTGTTTAACTAATTCTATTCACAAATTCTTATCACACTTACCTTTGGCGAATTAGTTAACAGAACAATACACCATGACCAAGTCAACAATGATGACTGCGACTAGTGACATTGTTATTAAACTAGATCGAATGATGTTATTGTTAGCTACAACGACGACAATGTTGAATCGCAATATATTGCGATTCAATTAAATTTAACCTTTGAAAAAAAAATAATGCGAAGTTTATAAAATATCATGGATTCCTACAAAGAAATTAAATATGCATTCAGTTTATGTTTTGATACTATTGGTCGTCGCACATGAGATAATGGATACAAATGGGATTAGATATCGATATAAAAGAGTAGGCAAGTAAATTCAACGTTTGTCATGTTTTTATGTAATCAATCTAACGCTGTAGTGTGGGAAGGTTATAGGACAGGGGTGGCGAACCTTTATGCACCAGCGTGCCATTTTCTCTAAAAAATTGCTTAATGAGGTCATAGACGTGACGTCAAATGATTTTGACTTCGTGATTATTGGGAAAATAATAATACTAAATACTATCAACTCAAAACTCTTTATTTACATTGAAGAAAATATACATTTTGCCTTGTCTTGAAACAACTTAAAGTAACATCAGTGTGACTTCCGTTGTTACAGATTAGATGACAAGTAACTTATATTAGGTTGTAAGATGTTAGTTTAAGAAGGACTGTTAATTTTTTTTTGCTAGTTATTTATTGTTAGCTTGTTTTTTGTGGTTATTATTTTTTTTTTTAGCATTAATTGTTAAATTTTTTATTACTTTGCTAGTTTTTGTGAATTTAATATTTGTGTAATAACAATTCGCAGTGTAATAACAATTCGCAGTGTAATAACAATTGTGATCGGTGGCGTGCCCAAAATATTATGCCTCGTGCCATAAATGGCACGCGTGCTATTGGTTTGTCATCCCTTTTCTAGGATGTTATTGTTTTTTTTTTCTTTTAATGCAATATAGACTTTATTTGTCAGTATGGCCTCCTTTACGAGTGATACATGAATTACAAAAAATCTCCAACATTTAAATACTTCATTTAAAGAACGAACAAACTGCAAAAAAAAACAAAAAGCAGGAAAAAAAACTATATGGTGTTTGTCATATGCATCAAATATATTTCCCCATAGCAACAGGTCCCACGGTTTGGACTTTTTTTTTTAACCAGCACTGATTTTTTAAACGTTATTTATGTTTTGATCCCAGCAGTCATCCATTAATTTATGTAGGTATCTCTGTCACATATATAAAATTATTTAAAGGAAAGTGACTATAGAAACTAAATAGTAATTTTTTAGAAAATATGTAGATAATTTTATAAAAGCATATAATAATAATGTAGATAATTGAATAAATTGTAAAAAAGCACAAATGTTTATAAAAAAAATTGGAACAGCATTTCCCCATTAAGCTTTTCTTAACATAATAAAATAAATTTGGTTAAAAGAAAAAACATGTTTCCCTGGTAACCATTTTGAACATTTTTATTTATTTATCTATTTTATTTTATTTGAGATTCCATTTCCAACAAAATCATAATTCGGCTTATTTTATTTATTTCCTAGGTTATATATATACCAAAAACAAATTCATTGCTGGGGTAGACACAGTTTTGGGACTGAGAAATTAGCTTTCAAACATTAAAACATATTTTTAAAACAATACTCATAAAACAATGAAAAATTTCGATCTTTTTTTTATTACTTTAAAACCGTCGTTGAACAACGACGAGTTTACGAGTTTTTGAGTTTATAACTACCGCAGTTCAAAGCCGTATCCTTGCAAATTTGAGCTCAATCCAAAGGACAAGCGAACGCCTGAATCAAGAATTGGAAGAAATTTGTTTTTGTTGAGGCCTTTTTTGATGAGACTAGCAGGCATTTCCGTTACATGGAGAGGAAAACTATGAATACCACCCACGGACGGCAAGGGGACTCTAACCCATAATCCGCTTACCTCTGAGGATATTTTACGTCAGCACTGTGGTCGGTGCTAGCTGACCTTCTTTTTCTATTGCTGACATAATTTGTAATTCCGAATAAAGTCTTTCGAAGATCAATACGTTCACAATTGTCTTTATATTCTTCGATAGTCGAGGTACCGCCGTAAGGAGTTTGATGATTGAATTCCATAGCCGCAAAAAATTAAGAACCACGATCCTAAAGTATCCTTGCGAGCTAATAATAGTTAAAACTAAACTCAGCGGCGCGACAGCCCTAGAGGACCAAGGCCTACTGTGCCCATCTCACTTTTCTTGACCTTGGGCTCTGGGGTGCAGGAGCAGATGTTCCGGTCAGGTGGTCAGGTCATAACCACTAGTAGGTGTTGGTCAGGTTCACAAGCATGCTTGGTACTCATTTATCGACCCACTGAAGGGATGAAAGGTTGAGTCAACCTTGCCCGGTCCGAGGATCGAACCAAGGACCTGTGACACGACAGCGCGAACCACCGGACGTCGCTAATAATAGTTGCTAGGAGACAAATCTGGAGAATACGGTAGGTAGAGTATCAATTAAGATCTAAATCCATGGCGTTGTGTCACCGTAAGAATAGAAACATCAACAAACTATTGTTTTTCTTCAGGAGGAATGAATTACCACAGCCCAATTGAAAAAAATTTTATTCTTGCAAAATATTACAACATTCTTATTTTTAAGGTGATAAAATACTTCCTATAATTTCACTTTACACACATATTACAATTTTAAGGATTTTTTGGGGAGAGGGGGCTGATGCAGCCAGCTCATTCTAAAGCCCTGAGCATTCAGCATCATATAGTATACTTACGATCCCGTTACGCTTAACAAACCACCACCATATTTCAAAAGCAGCTGGTACCTTATAACATTTTTCGAGCCATTTCTGATCATTTCAAACCATTTTTTCCTTGAAAAAAGTGGTAATCAACTCACGAATATCGATTTTATCCGTTATTCTTTCTCTATATCTCATTTAAACTCGAAACTGAAGTAATACTTCGATATCTTAATAAAATATCGTCGAAAGGTATAAAACCGTTATGTAAATCTGCCAAAATTGTTAGAAAAATTTTGAGTAAAAAAATTAACAGTTTTAATTCCAACTGTTAACATTATTCTGATATTTACACTAGCCCCTCTCCGCTTCCTTATTTCTTTAAAAAATTTGAAGGTAAAGAACTCGAGTAGAAATGTTCTCTTTTTAAGAGAAAATTTTTTTTGTTGTTTTTTAAATAAAGCGAAAAACAAATCACAAAAAAAATTATTAAAAAATAAAATAAAAGGGCAATAATTAATAACAAATTAAGTAAATATACCGATAAATAACGTTTAAAAAAAAAAGAAAGAATATAAAAAAAATTCCTGAAAGGAGAAAAAAAATGAACAGCAGAAAAGGAAAACATTTTTCAATGTAGTGATGTTATTTTTTGTTCTGTTGTTAAATTTATGATTGTTGTATGCTTTTTCTGTTGATTGTTACCTAATTCGCATAACTAGAGTGTTATTTTAATCTTATTTCTGGTGCCCTTATAAACTCCAGAAGACATCGCAGTAAACAAAAATAGTGCAGCCATCTGTTATCAAAAATAAACAATTCAAATTAAGGTGAGGCTGTTCTTTGATAACTGATGCTGACATCTATAATCGCCTGGAAACATTAAATATTTATTTATAAGTTCAAATTTATCAGTTCAATATTTATTTATAAGTTCATTCATTTATAAGTTCTACATCTATTTAAATAGATGCATCTGAATTTATCTTTAATCTGTTAAAAATACAAAAAAATTTAATAAACGATGAAACCTCATTTATGTAATTATAAATTATATACTCAGACATTCTATAATTTTATTATATATATTACCTTCGTTTAAAATTTTGAAAACACAATTAGAAATGTTTTTTTCGAAATTTATTTCTCTCTCTACGAAAATTTATTTCCCTCCCTGCGATATATTGTACTTCTTGTAAATAATACGAATTCAGTTTTTTTCTTTTTTTTCTTTAAAAGATTATCTTCCTCTAGATCTAAATTATAAGTTAATTCACCTTCTAGTGTTTGTGAAATAAATTTATAAGAATTATTATTAATTTATAACCGAATTTAGATAGGTACTTATATTTTCTTCTCAATAATATTCAAAATTATGAATAAATAAATAAATGAATCTGCACAAATGAATCTGCACAAAAGAAAAGAAAAAGTAGATTTTTCAATAGGACTCTGTTTATAATCTTATTTTATTTTTTAATAAACTCTTTATTTTACTCTACTCTATTACTCCTTATACTCTTTATTTATTATGGTTATTTTTTAAAAATGACTGAAACTACATTCCTTGAAGTGTAAGAAATGTAAAAGCGATAGCTCATCTAACTTAGCAACTCCTCAAGAGCATCTAGGCTAGGACAGNAAAGTTTTCATAATCATTTGCAATTAATAAGCTATTCCAATTAATATCATAAAAAGAGATTAACGTAATATTAATATATGCAACACTTTTTCTTGCCCTTTCAGTGGTTCAATTCGACTCTATATTAATAAATTCAAAGATTTAGTTGACCCACTTTTAACTACATGAGAAACGCCATATTGTTTGCTCCGTTCGAAACTTTGTTTGGAACGGGGAGAGCTAGTGACGTCGTTGATGACGTAGGACTAACTAGACTAACTAACGTAGGACTAGAAAACTCCCCGTCTCGCCAAAGTACTCTTCCCCCTGTTTTTGAAGGGTGAGAGAAGGGTGCCCCAATAGAATAGCAGGGCTGGTTCACTCCTTTGAAGAAACTCTCGCCGCATCAAACCTCCGATTTTCGCCTGTGACGTAACGGTGGCGCAAAGCTTGAACTTTTACTTCAAGAACGGAGCTTTCGATCTAACAAGCTCTAACTTAAACACTTGTTAATTGCAGGTAAGCTACCTAATCTTTTGTCAAAAGTATGTACAGAAATAAAAAAAAAATCAGAAATAGGTTGTTATTTAACTGCGGAATTGTTAGAAAAAGCGTCTCAAAAATACACAACAAAAAATATAGTTGCCGAAAATAATGATATTCTAGACAACATTGACGATATAATGCATGACTAAACTAACTCCATTCCTATGTCTTGGGATATTGATCTTAATTTGGGAAACAAAACGATCAATTCACCCGGACTAAATTATATTGCTGGTTACAAAGCATTTCGTCTTAAAAATATTGATTCAAAATTAGGAGTACCATCTTCTCAGTTCATCCAACAACAGGGAAGCAATACGGAATGGATAAATCTCTTATCTAAGGTCGGATTAATTATTCCATCAGCAGCATGGATGGAAGTGTGTCTGTAATTTGAGAACTGTGGTGATATTTATTAACATCTTGTTTTAACTGTAACTGTGCTTGATTTCAATTGTTTTACTATTTATGTTTATAAGTACGTAGTCCTCAGCGGCTAGCCTAATTTTGCTAATTAAAGCTTTATTAAGTTATTATGTCTGCCTAAATTGATTATCACAACAATTTAATTAGCAAAATTATATTCTGATAAATATGAGTACTGGTATTCATCGTCATGGAAAATTTTCTGAAACCGGAACGTTTCGACTTCGACCCCACGTGTGCTAACGCTGAAAATAAGTGGCTACATTGGAAGAAAACTTTCGAAAACTTTTTGTCAAAGGTGCCTAATCTTGCTGAAGATAATAAACTCCCACTCCTAATTAATTATGTATCAGCNTCGTAGTAATAAGTATCAGCCCATGGTTCAAGAAGTGGAGCTGTTGGAGGCTAATCCGGGATATGCTCATGTCAGGTTACCTGACGGCAGGGAAACTACTGTTAATGTCCGTCACCTGGCTCCTAGAGGGTTACTTCCTGAAAAGGCCCTTGATGCAGATATGCTAGCAACCCCTCTACTAAAAACCCCACTTGCTGACAGCTCCCACGAGGCTACTGATGATCAACTTTTGGAATCCTCACTTGATGAGACCTGTTCTTCGGAAAACACTGACTCATTTTTGAGACCAAAACAGGAAGAGACTTTGCCTCCTACTACATCCAGAATACGAAGACCACCTGCTTATCTTTCAGACTTTGTTACTGACTGATTCAAGTCACTCCCTGAACTCTTAAAATAACTCTGGGTGAATGTGGTGATATTTATTAACATCTTGTTTTAACTGTAACTGTGCTTGATTTCAATTGTTTTACTATTTATGTTTATATGTACGTAGTCCTCAGCGGCTAGCCTAATTTTGCTAATTAAAGCTTTATTAAGTTATTATGTCTGCCTAAATTGATTATCACAACAAGAACATTTTTCAAAGTGTGCATGGGACATCTTACAAAAACCCAATAAGTATCATCAAAGAACTTATAAAGGAATTCGAGGGACGATATCCCGCAGTGAATAAAACAGCGTGAGAGATGGATGTGTTTTAGGATAGAACTGAATGACCCCTAAGTCGATATACGCAAGCGTGACATTAGAAGCGAGACAGTATATTTTTACACGCTGAATTTAATGAGACTACCAGACAATAGGACAAATACTGGTTTTATATTCAAAACTACAATGTTTGACTAGTACATATTTACGCATCTGACATTTTTATCTAGATTAATAAAGACTTGCTTTTCGTGTATTTTTTTTTTTCATGCTGAAAGGAGTGAAACCAAATGCAAGTCAATGCGACGAACAGTTTAGACGATTCAAGGGTTTTTGATGCGTAAAAAAATATTATTTTCGTCTTCTAATTTTACACATATGACATAGTGATCTAATTTCTATCTTGGCAAGTAAGGGATTTTTCTTTACTTAATATTTTATGCTGAGATGACGAAGATCAAAGACAAATCGGTAAATTAAATAGATAGAACTTATAATGGCTTTGATCATTCAAAGTACAAGTCAAAAGTAGTAAAAAATGGTATTTTTTGTACATAACAACCTTTATAAATTCCGAACTATTTGTTTGATTTCCCGTGATTGGAATCATTCGATTCACCATTAAGGGTCTACATGGGAAACGATACCTTATTAGTCTAGATAACAATGTAAACTGTGTAAATTGAAAAAATTGCAAATAGTAATTTTTATACATTAAAAACCTTACATCTACTGAATTATTTGCCCTTTTTACTTGTGTTTGGTTTTATTATATTCAGCATGAAAAATTCCAAGGAAGCAATTCTACACTTGGCTGAATCGAAACATCAGACGCGTCAACGGGTAAAAAACAAACATTGTACTTTTTGTATGCAAAACCATTATAACTGCTGAAGTATTTATCCTATCGTTTCGAACTCTGTTTCCTTGGATTCAACGTAAAAAAAATACATGTCAAACAATGCCTCACTTACAAGAATAGAAAATATTCTATTCTTCTCCACCCTCAACCCCAAAGAAAAGAGGAAAGCATACAGGGGAGCGTAGGAAAGTTTTCAAATATCATTTATAAGAATAGAATAATATCTGTAAAAAAAACACATGTATTAATTTATACATAATACAGCAATAAGGACCCTGTTGTTGTGTAGTTCCTAACGTTACTAGTGTAGTGCTATNTTCCTTTTACCGTAATTTTGGAAAGAAATTTTTAACAGTGTAAGAAAAAGTTCAATACTGCTGCACCACACGTTTCAGTAGCTACTAACTAGAATCATATTTTAATTTCAGATGAAAAACCAGCCGTCTCGTAAACCAGAATCCACTTTTGTATTTGGAAATTATTATAACATTGCCTATTGATGAATTTTTCTTATTTAAAATATTAGTATAATAGGCCATTAAAATAAGAGAAAGTAGGTTTTAAAAAATTAGCTGAGTTAAAATTGGATACAATGGTAGTCTGATCTTAAAGTAACTCATTAAAAAGCACAGTTTAAAGATTTTAAAGTCTGAACTATTTATATGAATCGATGGCTATATACAGCGAAGCTTGTTAAGTTGACCACATCTGAATGTTAATCAATTGTCTAAGTTAATATCATGTTGAGTTATTAATCATGTACCCACCATTCTAATAAAAATAATTGAAATCCGCAATTTATAAGTCAATCGCTTTCCTAAGTGGACCATCAAATTGTTGTTAGTGTGTTGTCTAGTGGACCATCTAAATGCACAAGTTTCCCTATATCAGCATTACCATCAACGCAGTTAAGTTGTCTTTATAGTCCAAGTGAATGTGTTTTAATTTAATAGCTTTATGTGCGACTTACACTGCTGCACTAGGGCAGTAGTTAATAAATAGTAGTTTTAACTTTATTCCTGGTTTAAAAAGTTAATTTATTTCAGGACACTTCAAAAAAAGAGACACAACAGGATGGACAAGATGGACAGATTGGGACTGTCCGGTTACTTGTGGCGGAGGAACGGCAAGACGCATCAGGCAATGCATTGATCGTAAATCAGGTTGTGAAGGCCCAAGTTTAGAAACGCAACCTTGTGCCGAAACACCTTGCCCTGAAGGCACACCACCAGAACTTCTCAAAATGGCAAACAGACAAATTGAATTGGACTCTCGCAGTTACCAGGTAATACTGCATAAGCGATCCAGGGATATACATCCCTAAGGGCCATTCTCACTGGATGCGATTTTTCGTACGCGAATGAGAATACGCGAAATTGAATTGGACTCTCGCGGAAACCTTCGAATGGCCCTTAGGGATATGCATTCCTAAGGGCCATTCTCACTGGATGCGATTTTTCGTACGCGAATGAGAACCTGATTGGCTAATTTTTCGCGAGTAAAAATATTCCACCAATCAGGCTGTCAAAAGCAAGAAAAAGTTGTTGTTGTTATTGTTGTTAATTTACGTCGCACTAGAGCTGCACAATGGGCTATTGGCGACGGTCTGTGAAACATCCCGGAGGATGATCCGAAGACATGCCATCACAATTTTGATCTTCTGCAGAGGGGATGGCACCCCCGCTTCGGTAGCCCGACGACATGCGCGCGAAGTCGAGCACTTTGCGATAGCACAGTTTAACGAGGACCAATACCGCACAACCTCGGTCCCTACACAGACTGATCCAAGTGGTCACCCACCCGCACACTGACCACAGCCAGTGATGCTTGACTTCGGTGATCTGCTGGGAACCGTGTCTTAACGATCAGTTCACTGCGGGACCTGTCAAAAAAACAAGAAAAAGTTTTTAAGATATTCGACTCATTTCCTCAATCTCAGTAATTGAAAAATTTGACTAATGGACAAAATTTAAAGATTTCTAAAGCAATAGAATTGAAAAGCATTACAAAAGAGTTCTCTAAAAATTGTTTGCGAAACCTTAACAACTGAGTACAGAAGTGCTATTTCGCTCTAGAGGTTACTTCAAAAAATGTTAAATAGGTGTATAGAATTCAAATAATATTTTCAGCTGTAATTACATAATCCTACATAATATTAAAAATCTCATCCTATTTTCTTAGGAAGATTAATCGAATGTTGGTTGTAAAAACATAAACAAATTTGCCTATTTTTGGTATGTAATGTTACATGAAGAGTGGCGATGAAGTTGAAAATAGGTATCTGTAAATAATTTTCTTAATAATAATCTTTACGTAAATATAATTACTGTTAGCATACTAATATTAACTATATATAATCAAATTAGAATAAGCAATATGTACTAGCTAACAAGCACGAGATTAGTTCTCATTAGAGCACCTAAATGGTCGTGCCTTTATTTACAGTGAATAAACGAAAAGGTAAAAATTTGGTGATATTATTAAGATTCCAATAACTTGATAGATAGCGAAGTAAGGTTATTTTTCACTCAATAGCGGTAGACAGAGAAATTGGGCCAAATATGGCGGCTATGAGTCAGCTTCCCTTCATAAAAGATCTAACTCTCAGTGTAGTCAAAAGATTCAACTCCTTTGATTGAAAAATATTTGCATTAACAGGAAAAGGGGCATCGTTGGAGGGGGAGGAACGGTGGACATAAGCACCCACAAATAATTAGAAATTTGTGATAGTCTCCCTCAATATGACAGACAAATAAAGAAAATTTTCATGAACATTTTTCGAATAAAATTCATCAAATTCAAAATCAAGAAAGAAATAAAATAAAAAAATATTTAGCATAAGTAAGATTTTTTTTTCTTATATTAGGAATCTATTGTAACTGTATATTTAAATTTCGTTTCCCTCAAAAATTGGGCCCCTGTGGTGCCAATGGTTTATAGTACTGCATAATAATGTATATCAACTTCTGATAATTGCATTTTGTATTTTAAATAAATACAGACATGTTTTTACTGATTAATGCAGGTATTAATTGAAAATTTTGTTTTATTGATTTTTTTTTTCAGGTGCAGAAAGGTGATAAGGTGACTTTGGATTGCCAAGGCTCTTTAAGAAGTCATATAAGTTCATATTACAGGAATGCAAAGTCACTCTGGCATCATAATAAAAATATCTATAAGCCCGACGAGCAACGAACCGGTATAATGCACGATACTAAGAATATGGTGATTGCGGAAGCATCACCCGAAGATAATGGTGTATGGTATTGTGAGGTCCAACTGAATCCTAACGCACCTTTATTTACAGCTGTATACACACTGGCCGTTGAGAATGATGAAGCAGATGTGGAAGTGGCTGAGGGAGAATCCTTCACCCTGCCATGCAAAGCTGAAAGGCTGTCCAAATTCTTTAAAGCAAAAATGGCCATTCAGTGGTATCATAACACACAATTACGCAAACAATTTAGAGATGCAAATCCGGTGGATGTTTCTGAGTTGGTGATTGACGAAAGTTCTCCAGAAGATAATGGTGTATGGGTTTGCAAAGTAATTGAACAGGACATTGATTTACAGAGGGCTTCAAAAGAATGGACAACAAATGCGATCCTCGTTAGAGTTTTAGATAGCAAATCTGCTGGTGCAGCACAAAGCACCGAATATGAAAATACGTCCCAAACAGTGGTATTAGTCATCATTGTTTGTATAATCGTGTCACTTATACTTGTAGGGGGATTATATTATTTTTTTAGAATTCGAAAAAAATCTTCTAAGGATAAGTCACAAGACGCTGAGAGAGGTGGATCTGGCAAGAAATCTCGGAAGAAAAAGAGAAAAGATAAGGTCAAAGAAATGAGAGAAACAAGAACCAAACCAAAGAAAAAGAAGACTCTTAACCCTAAAAAGAAAGGTGGAAGTAATAAATCAGGAAGAAAAAGGAAAGAAAAATCTCATAGGCACAGAAAAAATATCGAATCTGATGAAGACTACTGAAAATAGATGAAAATAATAAATTCTTTTCTATTCTTTTAATTTTTTCTTTTTATGAGAATTTTTACATGCATCATTTTAAATTTTTGATTTTTGTGAAAAAAAAAAACTTTTTTCCCTCTTAATAGTAACCTTTTTATCTTTTCTTGATAAACTCAATTGATAGTCACTGAAAATGAAAATTTGAAATATTACTCACTTTCTTTATGAAATACATATAAAATATAATGAAATACTTTATTTTAGTAATATGTTATCATAAGTATGTGATATGTTATCATATTCTAGTAATATGAGTCATAAAGTTAAAGTTAAGTCATAGAGTTAAAGTGATTTCTCCAATTAATTTAATTTTTATTTCAGAAAAGGAGAGGGGTTCGATAATCACCACCCTTTGCACATATTTTTCAAAATAAATGGGTAGATGGGTGCGTTAAGAACACACCCGACAAAACAAACTTCAGGGTGTTCAAATAATACTGATGCAACAAATTATTCTATTTTTTATTTCGATCGTATTCTGAAAATCTTGTTATTTGTAACAGTATCGGTGAAGCGAAAAAATAAAATAAGATAATATTCTTNTCCAGATGCCTACACAAGGAGGCTACAGAGTACCATGGAAAAGGTAAAGCCCACTCCTACCTCCAGACATGGAGTCCAGAGGAATGTCTATGTCCCTCAGAACCTTGCCACCTGCAGCCACATTTTCCTCCGGCACGACGCCCAGCGGAAGCCTTTGCAACCGGTGTACGATGGTCCCTTCCTGGTTCTAAAAAGACTAGATAAATTCTTCACCATTTCCGTGAAAGGTAAAACAAAGACTGTCAGTATCGATAGAGTGAAGCCTGCTTACCTCCTCAACCAGGACTTTTTAGACAACGAGACCTTTCCACTACCCGAGGAGAACCTAGACCTGACTATTCCCAAGCCTGTAACCAAACGTGTCACATTTGCACCTCCTACAAATCCCACCCGGAAGACACGTGCGGGCCGAATAGTAAAAAGACCACAGAGACTAGACTTGTGACAGCGACTCCGTCGTTTAGAGGGAGGCTCCTGTAGCGACTAGTATCAACCACCATCAACAGATGGCGATACCAAGGAGTGTGACGTCATTCCTTTTCCTCACCTCTACCAGGGGGAACGCCACTATTCATTCCTGCCCGAGCACCTGACGATGGCGGATCTCAACGATCAGCTCTGACGCTAGAGACTCTCGCTATTTCCTTCGCGTGATTTCTGAAGCTGTATTACAATTATGTTTAACTACACTGTAGTTACTTATATTCATTAAATCTGTTATATGTTTAATATCATCGTTTGAATGGACTATCATTCTCCAGCATAAATGAACACACGCGCTAAACCAGAAACTAGTACAAACACATTCAATCTAGAGTTCTATTTAGAGTTGAATATCGATTTCATTTCTTTCTTTTAAGAAAACGAGGATGCAATTTTAGTGTTATAAAAGCACACTTTAAAAAATATATTTCACTCCGTAAAAACTTTGAATTTTTAAGACTTCAATACTTTCTTTTCAAGTCATTCTTTAAAGTTGTGCCTTACTCCTCTTATTTCAGCTGTAACTCCATCCAAAAAGAAAAACTTTTTTCTTAAATGCCCAAATCTTTAATGCTTCAAGATACAGTTTAAAATATTTTACGAATTTGAACCAAAAAACCTAATTTTTAGGATGCAAATATTTTCTATGAGGGTCCTTCCTTAAAAAGGAATTCCACGCTTTGAATTCGAATTTATTCCTTTTTTATATATAAAAAAAGAGTTCTTTCATTAAAATAATATTAAACTTTTAATATTGAAAAGGATAACTTTTAATCGTGGATAATCAGACTCACATTGTGAAGACCAATATTCTTGAAACATAAATAATTTTTACATTTTAAATCTTTAAAATAGCGCAGCACAATTAGGCTCGACGTTTATCGTTTTCCAAAAAGAGCAGCTGAAAAGCAAGGATCTTTTTTTCTAAGTTTTTTAATACGTGTCGTAACTTTAAATGATGCAAAGAACACTTTAGAAATAAATTTAACAAATTCGTTTCGCAAAATCTATATATTTAGAACATATATATTTTCTATATACTTCAGCTCTCAATGTATTTATCTTTCGACGCATTTAGTCTGGTGATCTGGAAAAAGTATGACATTTTTTTAAAAGGTGGTGTTCAAATTTAGAAATATAAGTGGGCATTTTTGGGAAATAATAAATAATCATAATTTAGTATGAAATCAGTTTTAAATGTATCAAGTGGTCAAAAAATTACTAAACGTCCCCCTTAATGTTAAGTATTATATACTAACTATACCCAGCAAATTTCGAACAGAAAAAGATTTTTTCTTGGGAAAAGAAGCTTTTTGAGGCAGAAGAGAAGTTTCCGATAAATATTTCAAGATACATATTAGCATATAATATTACGCTGAAATTGTAATTTGAAACCCTTTTCATAATGCTATAACTTTCAACAAAAAAAAAAAAAAAAANAAAAAAAAAAAGACTTACAAATTACCTATATTTTACCACTCCATAAACTTTGCAAGTTTTGGATCGTATAATTTAAAAAAAAAATTGAAAGATTTTTAGACACATATGGGTGTTTATGGGACAAGAAATATCTCACTCATGTTTAAATATGAAACAAATTCCAAATTCATCATACGGCTCAAAATAAATTTGTAAAAAATTCACAAAATGCCCCCTTTCAGGGTAGCACCATATATACTTTGAGCTTTAAATGTTGTGAGCTATAAATAACGTTTTTCTTTGAAAAATTTATGTTAATAATGTTAGGCATGTTTAAGTATATTGGGAGAATATGGCGTCCATATTTTAATTTGAAACAAGTTTCAAATGTATGGCATGATGCAAACATTTATATAAAATTTATCAATTATTTACCACTTAGGTTGGCACAACATGTGTTCCATACTGAGCTAGTTTTGCACAAAAAAAATATTCTTTTCTTCGTATTAAATTCTATACAAATGCTTGAAGTTATACTTATTTTTGGAAAATATGACAAAGAATACTAATATTTTAAAATGACACCCGTTTCAAATGGTTCAAATACATCTCCCGAAGAAAAAATTTATAAAAATTTCCCCTTGGGTTAGCGATATGCGAATTTTTTATGTTTTGGTCTGTAAAAGATCAATTTTTAAAATTTCTTATCGGTATTTTTAATATTGTTATTTTTTGAAATTATGGATTTAAAAGAAAAATATTCAAGAATGGTATTTTTTTTTCGAAAATGTTTTAATAGATTTTGTTTAAAACTTATGTTTGATTCTAAAAATTCTTTATTAGATTGAGTATTTATAGATCTTATAATTTCAAATTTCTCCCCTGACTTTAATTGCAATAAAAAGATCGTTTCCTTGTATTGAATTATTTCATCTTTAGGTACTTAATTTATTTTGAATTAACAGTATAAATTTCGAGAAAATGTTTTCTTCATTTCCAAAGATATCTGAATTTCATGGGCAGAATTTCAAGTATCATACTAAAGAGTCAATCTCATTGCAAATGATTCGCGCAACTGCGATTTCAGCTGACGGAGAGTGAGAAACCTAATTGGTGAAAAAGATACTCTGACAAAACCCTACCCAATCAGAATACTTTTTTCTCGTAGGTGCGTGTATCACATGCAGAAAGAACGATCTCTCTTTTTTTTTCTATTCGATTTTTCTGGAGCATCTATTGACAAGTTGCAAAACGAGACCGAAATATGCTTTCCGGAAGAAAAGGGAGTACTTCTGATTCCATTAAGCATTCTCAAATCCATTATTTATCATATAAATTAGTTTAGTTATTAATTTCAACGCATATTCGAATTTAGCAAACCAATTATTCTGAGTTTTATCGCCATCTAGTAGCTGAAACAAATATTACGCATCACAGTTACGCTAATGATTACATAACTATATGTAACTGTTCAAAGGGAGCCGAATATTTTCTTTTCAATCACACTGGTTGGTGTGTCAACAACGAAATATTTCGTCTGCAAATTTTTTAGAAATTTCAAAGCATTAAGTTCAATGAAAGTAATAAATAGAAGTAAAAGGAATCAGCATATTTTTTGTGAAAATATTTTCTTCCTTCAACTTATTGAGTTTATCCTTAATCGATCTTAGGAATTTCGAAATGATTAAATAATTATTTTTCTTAGTGATTTCATCTCATCAGTTTGGAATAAAAAATATGATCTCCTGAGTCTGATTCACTAAGGTTAGTTCTTATGAATTTGCTATTTATTTTAAAACCTAAATGTCGAGTTGTTTATTATTTTTTCTTATTTTTTAAATTATTCTGAAAAAGAAATGTTTTGTTTTCGCGTCCGCTTAAATTTTAGCTTCTCTGATCCTGTTTCGGACTGAATTTGAGAAATTTGTATATTCCTTGAAATAGTTTTATTACGTAAAATCAAATAAAACACGGTGTGAATTTTTTTTAACTCTATTAAGATCCATATAAATTCCTCTGTGAAGTTTGTTTACTGTTTTTATTTTAGTCTGCGTTTTTAAATTCCTTACTAAAACCTTGTTATGCCTTAAAAATAGATTTTTAACTATTGTAATCGATATTTAATAAAAAAAAATATAATTATCATTAAAATAAATTTATTTTTAAATCTATTAAGTTGTATTCATGTTGAATTCTGAAATTAAAAAAAATTCTTATGTAATTTGTTCTATATTTCTTGTTCTATATCAAATTAAAAAAATTATATTAACAGGGTGCGTAGCGTTTTTAAAAAGTGCTTAAAGGTGCCTATTTTTGATTAACGTTTTTTAAAGCCCTTAAAGGTGCTTTTTTTATTTGGTGTTTGTAAAAAGTGCTTAATTTTTTATCTTTTAAGAAGAGATTTTTTCTTTGCCCTATCAATTGTTGTTCTAAATTGCAAAAAATTCATGATTTTTATAATTTTCTCTGCAATATTTATCAGAGTTATTTTATCATGATTATGTAAAGATTTTGAAAATGTTTTCGAAATTTATCGATTTTATGTTTATAAATTAAGAACTTTAAAAGGATAGAAAAAAATAATTTTTGTTACTGCACAGATCCTAGTTATGATTTTTTTATCTTTAGAAAGTGATCGAAAATATTTTTTGAGTGCTCAAAAAGTACTTAAAAGGTGCTTATTTTTTGATGAAAAATCTGGTTACTCACNTTTTTATTTTAGTCTGCGTTTTTAAATTCCTTACTAAAACCTTGTTATGCCTTAAAAATAGATTTTTAACTATTGTAATCGATATTTAATAAAAAAATATAATTATCATTAAAATAAATTTATTTTTAAATCTATTAAGTTGTATTCATGTTGAATTCTGAAATTAAAAAAAATTCTTATGTAATTTGTTCTATATTTCTTGTTCTATATCAAATTAAAAAAATTATATTAACAGGGTGCGTAGCGTTTTTAAAAAGTGCTTAAAGGTGCTTATTTTTGATTAACGTTTTTTAAAGCCCTTAAAGGTGCTTTTTTTATTTAGTGTTTGTAAAAAGTGCTTAATTTTTTATCTTTATAGAAGAGATTTTTTCTTTGCCCTATCAATTGTTGTTCTAAATTACAAAAAATTCATGATTTTTATAATTTTCTCTGCAATATTTATCAGAAACTAGTTATTTTATCATGATTATGAAAATGTTTTCGAATTTTATCGATTTTATGTTTATAAATTAAGAACTTTAAAAGGATAGAAAAAAATAATTTTTGTTACTGCACAGATCCTAGTTATGATTTTTTTATCTTCAGAAAGTGATCGAAAATATTTTTTGAGTGCTTAAAAAGTACTTAAAAGGTGCTTATTTTTTGATGAAAAATCTGGTTACGCACCCTGATTAAGAATGTGAAATATTGGGTGATGATCTTGAAATAAATAATGTGCATTTGACTCTTTATTTATTTATCTGTAATATAGGTTTTTATGTATATAATTATTTGTCAATTATATATTTTATTAAATCAGCAAAATTATATGCGCTATATATATTATGAAATACAGTAATCATTAAGTTTTTTTTATTTTTATTATTAATAGAGGTTTTGAGAAAGGTGAAACCCTATCATACCTGCTTTTTATTAATGCATTAGGAATAGTCATCAAACATGCGAATATATCAACTAATGGCATTTTATGCACCAAATCTATTCAAGTGTTGGCATTTGCTGACAATCTTGATATTATTTGTGGATCAAGATTATCTGTTATTGAGGCATTTAGTGCTCTTCAGGCTGAGGCTAAAAAAACTGGTCTTATCATCAGTATCAATGAAAATAAAACAACATTTATTGTCAAAACCAATACAGAACCTGGTTGTGCAACACTGATGGTGAATGATCACAAGAAACAACTGACACATACGAAAATATAACTAATGTTTTGACGAAAATATATAATAACAAATGAAAATGTAACAAACTTTAGTACTGCTGATTTTTTAAACTGTATTCAGGCTAGTTAGTTTTGTAGTTTTTTCACACTTTTTGTTTTAAGAATCGAGAAAGTTGTCTCGTTTTTGCACAATTTTTTTGTATACAGCACAGCATTTAAAGAAGCTTTTCTAGTAGATTTGATTTTTATATGTCATTTTTTTCTGTACTGTAAGCCAGATAACTGGTAACATAGAAAACTGATTTTCAACATTAATATTATATTTTAAGGATTCAGAACAATTTTTTTTTCAGTTTATCTTTTGCTTTTTTTAATACCTTTTTTATCAGCTTTTTTATTATGAGAGCAATTTTTAAAGAGAATTTCTAATGTCAGCACATTTTTATGGTGTTTTGATCACACAGTGTTTTTTAAAAAGTGTCTGATAGACTATTTCTTTTAACGATTTCTAGATACTTTTTTTCCGGAAAATATTATTTTTCAAATTAGGATTTTGTTTTAAGAATGAAGAGAATTTCTATTTCTTTCTTCCTATTAATTTCAACTACATAACCTTAAATTTTTCTTATAGCTTTTAGTGAGTTTTTTTTACCTTAAATATTTTTAATGGATAACTATAGTTTTTTCCTTTTACTCCATACCAATAATCTATCTAAGTTTTGATTATTTTTCAGTCTAAAAGTCTAAACTTATATGCATAAATAACAATGTGTATTAATGTTTTTTAAGAGAAAAATGTTGCTATTTAGTCAGATTATTCTGCGTTACATTCCTACATTGAATAAACATATCCAAAACAAGCTACTGATTTTTTTTAAAGAAAAGTATTATGAGAATTTTCCAGGGGTCTGTCCAGACAGTTTGTGAAAGGTTCTGTTTTTGTAAAATTGTAAAAAAATAACTCGTAATTTGTGAATCTAAAATAAACGTTAAGTCACATTTTTTCATCCAGAGTTCCGCTCTTGAGAATTTGTGCAAATAGGGTCCTGTTATTGCAGAAAACTTTTTCAAGGAGTTTTTAAATTGTAAATAGATACAAGATTATGCTCAACACTGTAAAATTATAATAAAAAAAATTACATTTTCGAAAATAAACAGCAATTGCTGCTACTAAACAATGCAACATACAAATATATGGTATTTAGTCTATACTGCTGAACACAGAATATTCATTTCAGGCGAATAATGGAAGAAGCATCTGCGGAAGACAAAATTTAGTTCGTTTACATCTGTCTTTCTCTCCCTCCCCCCCCCCGGGAAGACTTTATTTGATTAGCAAAACAATAGTGAAGATAAACAAATTTGTGAAGGTCTGATTAAAGGATTAATTATTTTGTGAAGGATCCGTTTTTATGTTAAAATATTTTGTGAAGAGTCCGCTTTTATGAAAAGATATTTTGTGAAGGATGCGTTATCAGACCCAAATTTCTTCTAAACAGACCCCTGTTTTCAGTGTTATTCGAGAAAATAATGTATGATAAATTTTCTACAACCAGGAAATTTATAATTGATATAGGCCACCAGAAACGTAAAAGTCATGAAATCAAACCGAATCAAGTATCTTAATCACTTATTTCAATCAGGAGATTGGCCTTCTCTGTGCTTTAGTGCCAAGAAGAAGAAGAAATAGAGTAATCTCTTTTTAATTTCGATAATTGTACCTTAATTCGAGAACATATTTGTAACATTAAAAGAATCCAAAATAGTTGATAAAAAGTAAAAATCCTGCTAAAAAATTATTTTGACTGTAGAAATTAAAAGCTAAACATTCTGAAAAATTTGGAAAATATTTTAAAATTGAATTAAAAAAAATTATTTTTTTTTTGAGAATTGAATTTGATAAGAATGCAAATTCAGAGTTTCTTAAAAATGTAGAGAATGTATTTATTTAAAAATTATTTTATTTCAATTTTAAGAAATTTAGAACATGCTTATGAACAATGAAGGTTTACCGTCTTGTGATAAACACAGGCTTCACATGTTAAGATTCTTCACTGACCTTTCTTCATTTTTGTTTTCTCCTTTTTATTTTGACATCAGGCATAGTTTCTAGTAGCACTTATTTTTATTCTTTTGATTATGTTATAAATCAAGATGTTTTACCATGAGTTTGATGCAGTATCTCAATAGTTAATGTTAGTATTAATCTTTTTGAATACAATGATTCGCTTATGCTGTATACAAATNGCTTTTGAGAATTTGTGCAAATAGGGTCCTGTTATTGCAGAAAACTTTTTCAAGGAGTTTTTAAATTTTAAATAGATACAAGATTATGCTCAACACTGTAAAATTATAATTAAAAAAATTTAAATTTTCGAAAATAAACAGCAATAGCTGCTACTAAACAATGCAACATACAAATATAATGGTATTTAGCCTATACTGCTGAACACAGAATATTGATTTCAGACGTATAAAGGAAGAAGCATCAGTCGAAGACAAAACTTACTTCACATGTTAAGATTCTTCACTGACTTTTCTTCATTTTTGTTTTCTCCTTTTTATTTTGACATCAGGCATATTTTCTAGTAGCACTTATTTTTATTCTTTTGATTATGTGATAAAGCAAGATGTTTTACCATGAGTTTGATGCAGTACGTATATCTCAATAGTTTATCTTAGTATTAAGCTTTTTGAATACAATAATTCGCATATGCTGTATACAAATGATTATAGGATTTTTAAAATTATCTGTGTTTATTTGATAAATTCTGATTACTGTTGCAAATACTTACGTTGTTAGCATTATTCTCAGCTGGTTAAATTTTTACAAGTTTCTCTTTTTTTCAAAGGGGTATATAAATAATTTTTTTAAGTGATTTTAAATTTTAAAATAATTTTTATATAAATACTTTTTTTTAAATGCACCTTACAATTTTTATTTTCTAATAATTTCCAGTATAAATTAATGAAAAAATCTTTTCTAAAAGATTTTGATAAACAGCTTAAAAGCTGTTAATAAAAAAAGAAAATTTTTTTTGAAGAAAAAAAATGTATGCAGTGAGATTGTTTCTTAGCATGCCTTTAATTATTATTTATGAGCTACTAATTTTTCTCTTATTTAGATAATGAGTGAAAATTACTTTTTGAAATATACACATAAAATGACGGCTACTTAATTATTGAGGATTAATTTCATTTATTACATGATATTATTCATTTTGATACATTTTTACGATGTTAAGTGAGCTTTTAAAACTCAAAGTGCCCTATTCTGTGAGGAAGCACTCTGGCCATTTTTATTCCTAGGCAAAACTCTGTATAAAGATTTTTTTTTTGAAAGTGATTTTTTTTTCTCACCAGTGGTTGGAAGAGATGGTATCAGTGGCACACATGCTCCTACAATTTAAATTGATGCTAAAAAAATCTTGTTAATTCTATTTATGTCATGTATATTGTGGAAAACTAGAATATTCCCCTTGAATTTCCTTCTAAAAAACCATTATTTTAGGGTCCACTTACAACTTTTGTGCATTCTTCTAGGAATTTCTTATATTCCTAGAAGAACATCTGCAATTTTCTGCATGATTTCAAAAAGTGTGTCAGAATATATTAAAAATAATATTTAGATAAATGTACAATTCTTAATTTCGGAATTCCTTTTTTTTTAATAATTTTTTTTATTATATTTTACTTTATTTGAAAATATGTTTTAAACTGGTAAAAAATCTTTTAAAATATTAATGTTCTTTAGGAAAATGAATTAACAATTTTATTATATTTGTGGCTAGTGTTGATTTTCCATTTTAATCTTTCGTAATATTTCAATATCCAATATTATTCCCTCCCAATATCAATATCCCCTTTTCATGTTATTTCTTTCTATTTTCGTTCTAACTGTGCAATTAGTAAAATGATTTTTTTTTTAATTGTTTATATCATTCAGTTAGAGTTTGAACTTTTTAAATGAAGATTTTGTCCGAAGAAATAATGAAACAGGAATGTATGGAAATTATTATACTATTTCAAATTAGACTATAAATGAAATTAGAGACTAAAAGTTAGTAAGAGTGGTGGGAAACTGCTAAACTATTATTTTTCTATTAGCTCTATTTAAAATTATTTGCTCATAATAAACATATTTGAACTGTACCCATTTAGTTTTATGTTCATTTGAATTCAAGTTCTTTTATAGCTTATTAAGTACATAGTTAGTATGTTTCAATATTAAAGAAAAATTTGTTCTACCCACGGAAACTTACAGTATTTTTTTTTTCAATTATTTCTGATCTAAATTAATTTATTTTTCTTTGGATATCTAATTGAATAATAATCTACCTGTCTTTAAAATTTTAGAATGTTAAGCTTGAACGAAAATAACATTGACTTTAGGCAGGGGTCTGTTTAGAAGAAATTTGGGTCCGTTAACGGACCCTTCACAAAATATCTTTTCATAAAAACGGACCCTTCACAAAATATTTTAACTTAAAAACATGAACTTCACAAAATGATTTTTCTTTTAATCGGACCCTTCACAAATTTGTTTATCTTCATTATTATTTTGTTAATCGAATAAACCCTTTCCAGGGCAGAAAACAAGAAAGATGGATGTAAACGAATTAAGTTTTGTCTTCGGCAGACGATTCTTCCATTATTCGTCCGAAATTAATATTCTGCGTTCAGCAGTATAGGCTAAATACCAAATATTTGTATGTTGCATCTCTAATTTAGAAGCAGCAATTGTTGTTTATTTTTTAAAATTTAATTTTTTTAATTATAATTTTACAGTGTTGAGCATAATCTTGTATGTCTTTACAATTTAAAAACTCCTTGAAAAAGTTTTTTTTTTCAATAACGGACCCTATTTGCACAAATTCATAAAAGCGGACCCTGGTTGAAAGAATGTGAGTAATTTTTTCACAATTTCACGAAAAACGGACCTTTCACAAAATGTCTGGACAGACCCCTGCTTTAGGTATTGTTATATAATTTTATCAGATAATTTGGATGGTAAATATTAAAAATATATGTAAAAAAAACTGTTTTAAATAATAAAGAAATCCGATTTAAATCCGATTCTTTTTTTTAATATTTTTAAAAAAAAATAATTTTGGCTAACCCTTGTTTATATAAAATCATTTGCCATTATCATAAATAAAAATCGTCATTGAGGTGTTCAAATAAGTTAAGTCAAGTTAAGAAAAAAATTAAAAATCATTATTTTTTTTTACTTATTAATAATAAATTTTAATATAGTAAAATTACGTTTTCAGAAAAGTATTGTGCGTTTATTTTGATCTTTGTTATATATTTTGTATGGGAATGTATATTTTGTTCTTGAAAAGTATTTTTAATTTGGAAATATTTACTTCTAATGTAAATAGTGACTGTTAGGAGACTTAAAAATTGATACATGGAGTTTTTTTGCAAAGTAAATTAAAAACGAGTTAGTCTTCAATGAGTCAAGATCAGTTATCCAATCTAACGAATGCATCACAAAACACGATTTAGCTAATTTTGGTGAAATGAAAACGTTAACACGTTTGCTGCAAATAATAACAATGAAAACCTATAATATTAATTTTTTGTAATACCTTTTTACCGTTCTTTATATGATAATGACCTTCACATATTTAAATATCCAAAAAATCATACATTATACGTCTAAATTATTGCATTTACTATGTCTTTTAATGTTTAAATATGTTGATAATCTTTATACACCAAGAAATGATAAGTAAGTTATAATCAATTAATATAAAAAATTAGAGTTATTATTATCATGCTCTCCTGTTACCCCCTCTCCTTTGTTTTCTCTAGGAAAGGTTGTATAATCGTTCGTAAGTAGTCTTATGTAAAGAAATTTTGTTTTGTTATATTAAAGCGGCGAACGTTTTAAGTACAATCCACGTGAAGTGCAATAAAATGATAGTGATAAAAAACAATAGTCATTATTTTAATTTTTTGGGGGCTTTTCTTCTGTGATAGATAATCATTATCCCGTTTATTATTTATTTTATTCTGTAATGATCTGATGGTTTAGATATCGTCTAACAATTGTTTTAAAGTACAATTGATTACAGTTGTGGTTGTCAAATGTGATTAGCTTTCGTCTTAAAAAGCCAAAAAACATTTTTCTTAAATAATTAGTTTATAAATATTGAGAGTTCAAACTTATGGGACGTTTAGTGCCTTAAAATTAAATATTTAAAAAGCTTTTTTAGAGACTGTTAGTATAATTCTTTCTCGTTTACATCGCTTACTTAACTTAGATTTATTATTTTTATATTTTATTGTAACCGTAATATATTTTTGTTTTGCGTACCTGGCAACTTCGATGTATAATTAGGTTGCTTGTGTTTTATATGGCTTCGTACCTGTCTTGGTGTTAAGTTATAAATATATAGTGAAAGAATTGAAATCTTTGTGAAAGAGTATAGAATGTGACCTTTAAGAGGATAGATACTTGACGGGCTTGGCTTACTCGAAAAAGAAGGGAAAGAACAATTGTTAATGTAAACAAATACCGCGTTTCCACAATCTATCAGAATCAAGATACCCACTCTACGTCACTTGCAGGTTACGTAGTATTTTATCCAAAAGGTCATGAAAATCATTTAAATTTACTTTATGAAAAAATTTTAAGCATGAAGTTATTATTTTCAATTGATTTTTATGTCTAAGCTTAGAAAGCACGCCAATGAATATAGTTATACTTGTAGCTGGCGAAATAAAAAAAAAAAAAAAAAAAAAAANAAAAACTCCTCCCAGGGCAGAAAAAAAGGAAAAATGGATGTAAACGAATTAAGTTTTGTCATCGGCAAACGATTCTTCCATTATTCGTCCGAAATTAATATTCTGCGTTCAGCAGTATAGACTAAATACCAAATATTTGTATGTTGCATCTCTAATTTAGAAGCAGGAATTGCTGTTTATTTTCGAAAATTTAATTTTTTTTATTATAATTTTTCAGTACCGAGCATAATCTTATATCTATTTACAATTTAAAAACTCCTTGAAAATTTTTTTGCTATACCCGGACTCTATTTGCGCAAATTCATAAAAGCGGACCCTGGTTGAAAGAATGTGAGTAATTTTTTCACAATTTCACGAAAAACGGGCCCTTCACAAAATGTCTGGACAGACCCCTAATAATATTGAGAGTTAATCAAACTTATGTGACGTTTATTGCCTTAAAATTAAATATTTAAAAAGCTTTTTTAGAGACTGTTAGTATAATTCTTTTTCGTTTACATCGCTTACTTAACTTAGATTTATTATTTTTATATTTTATTGTAACCGTGATATATTTTTGTTTTGCGTACCTGGCAACTTCGATGTATAATTAGGTTGCTTGTGTTCTACATGGCTTCGTACCTGTCTTGGTGTTCAGTTATAAATATATAGTGAAAGAATTTAAATCTTTGTGAAAGAGTATAGAATGTGTCCTTTAAGAGAATAGATACTTGAAGGGTCTTGGCTTACTCGGAATAGAAGGGAAAGAACGGTTACTAATGTAAACAAATACCACATTTCAGCAATCTATCAGAATCAAGATACCCACTCTACGTCACTTGCAGGTTACGAAGTATTTTATCCAAAAGGTCATGAAAATCATTTAAATTTACTTTATGAAAAAATTTAAAGCATTAAGTTATTATTTTCGATTGATTTTCATGCCTAAGCTTAAAAAGCATGCCAATGAATATAGTTATACTTGTAGCTGGCGAAATTAAAAAATTAAAAAAACAGCTTGGCTCTCTTGTACGCGTTACTATGAGTGTTGTAAACCTTCCATGCAATATCTCATTCTTTTTCTTGCCTTAATCAAAATTCTGTCTTTTTAATCATTAAAGGTATAATTTTTTTTTTTATAAATTTGAAAAAAACCGAAAATTTCATTTCAATTTGTTTCAAATTTCTACTGGTTTTAAGAAGTTTGTTACTGTTTATATTCAGTGTACTATCAATTTTTCGGTAAAAGTGTTCGATTCTAATTAAGTGCGTTAAACATTAATTATTTTACATATGAAGGGATAAAAAATGTTATTTGGTACAGACACTAGAAAATGACGTAAGGAATAAGTGGGTTTCAGGCGGTTGGGTTTCGAAACCTAAACGAGAGAAACCTAAAATATTTGCTCTCAAAATATCGTTTTGAGTATCCCAAATCGAGCGCAACATGAAATTTCTGCAACTCCGAGTTTTATGCGTTGCGGTGTTTGTTGTTATTAAGTTCCTTTGTTGACAGTGACCAGGGGTCTGTCCAGACATTTTGCGAAAGGTCCGGTTTTTGTGAAATTGTGAAAAAATTACTCACATTCTTTCAACCAGGATCCTGCTTTTAGGAATTTGTGCAAATAGGGTCCGTTATTGCATTAAAACTTTTTCAATGAGTTTTTAAATTGTAAAGACATACAAGATTATGCTCAACATTGTAAAATTAGAATTAAAGAAATTAAATTTTAAAAAATCAACAGCAATTGCAGCTACTAAATTAGCGATGCAACATATAAATATTTGGTATTTTAAGCCTATACTGCTGAACGCAGAATATTCATTTCGGACGATTAAAGGAAGAAGCGTCTGCGGAAGGCAAAATTTAGTTCGTTTACATCTGTCTTTCTTCCTCCTCCCCCTTCCTGGAAAGGGTTTATTTGATTAACGAAACAATAATGAAGATAAACAAATTTGTGAAGAGTCCGATTAAAAGTTAAATATTTTGTGAANTATTTGGTATTTAGCCTATACTGCTGAACGCAGAATATTCATTTCGGACGAACAAAGGAAGAAGCGTCTGCGGAAGACAAAATTTAGTTCGTTTACATCTGTCTTTCTTCCTCCTCCCCTTTCCTGGAAAGGGTTTATTTGATTAACAAAACAATAATGAAGATAAACAAATTGTGAAGAGTCCGATTAAAAGTTAAATATTTTGTGAAGGGTCCGTTTTTATTAAAAAATATTTTGTGAAGGGTCCGTTAACGGACCCAAATTTCTTCTAAACAGAACCCTGATGACGCACTAACACTCCCAAAACTGGGCGGAATGCTTTAAGAAATGTACAAGTTAAAATGGCAAGAGGTCGCATCACAAACGGAAACTATTATTATTATTTTTTATATTTTATGAATATAATTTGTAGCCAGAAACAAGACTATTACTGTTAGTCTGCCGGTTTATCAAAATGCATTCAAAGTTTGAAAATTCAAAATTTGAAATCAAAGATTTTAGAAGCATCTTATTGTGTGGCAGACCGGAATGAAAGAAAATTATAAGCAATAATAATAATGAAAACAAATAAATAAAATAAATGCATCTGCTATCTTTTCGAAAATGCATTAGTCAGGGGAATTTTAAAATAGTTAAAATTCAATTGGATTCTCCTCAACTGATTTAGAATACACATCCACGAAGGAATAACAGATTTTTTTTTTTTAATCTACTGTTTAGTTACCCATTATTTCTTATTATTTTCGATTAGTAGCAGAGATGCCAACTGCTCCGGACGCGCCATAATAATTTAAAAAACGGTAAATAACTACATACCAAAATTTGCAAATATTTGACTAATTTGGTTTACTTTTTAAACGGTGTCGCATGACTTTAATGTAAAAAAAAAAAAATAAATAAATAAAAAATGGCGAATTATATAAGCTTTTAAATTATTTAGAAATAGGGTGGATAAAAACCTAATAAATTTAATTTATTCAACCAAGATTCACACATTAATAAACTACCCCTCGAAAATATTTATTTGCTGTCCGGAGCAAGTTGGCATCTCTGTAGCAGGCTTCCTGTTAAATGAAAAACTTTGCGTTTAACTCCCCCCCCCCCGACTCATAATCAGATCAGTTCTGCAAACCAACAGTAACTGTTCAGTTTTAGACTGCTGATTTCGTGTTGTGATACTGCAGAGACTTAACAGTTATGTTATAAGTTGGGCTACTATCTTTATTATTTAAAAATTCTTAAAAAATGCTAAAATTGAGCCTCTAAACANAAAAAAAAAAAAAAAAAAAAAAAAAAAAAAAAAACATGTTTTATATTAGCTTTTTTTGCGAAAATAAATATTACCGTAATAAATCATAACTTGTATTTATAAATTTAGTAAAAAATGAGATAATTAAAATAAATATGGCATTTATCAGTAAAATAAAATGTAAATAAATACTTGATAAAGATAAAATGATTATTTAATAATTTTAGTTGCTATCTTCACAATTCACAATTACTTCACAATAGCATTGTAATATCACATAATATCACACTCGTAATATGAAGTGTTTTTTTAGATATAAAATTGAATCAAACATTTTCAGCAAGAAGAACCGTAAAAATTGTGTTCATGGCGCAAAGTAAAAAAACAAACCACCCTGAATAACTTTTGATCAAATGATCGGATTTTCATGTTCTAGGACTCATTCTTAAAGGTTCGAGGGGGTGCCTCAAATATGCAAATTAATTAGTGCAGACGATATTTTAAGTTAGGAAATCAGACACAAAAATGTACTTTCTCTGAATAAACATACCTTGTTTTCAACAAATTCTGGTTTCTGACCCCCAAAATACCCACTTTAGTCCTAGGGGCAGCTGTAATCTGTGAACTATGGCCCCTTTAACTTGGTCAGGAGAGCGATCCAAAGTTTGGATCTCTTAATTATATTTGTGTATTTCGTCGTATCGTGAGAACTTTTTAAGAGAATTAAAAAAACTTAGCACATACTTATCATTTTTTAGTACTAGTATATATTTATTAATTTTCATCATTTTATTTAATAATAATCGAATTTTTTTATTATTTTATAGTATATAATTTTAACATCAATTAAAAATATGTAATTTTGCATGGCAAAATAATCACTTTGAGAAAAATTGGTTGAATAGAATTGAATTAGAATTATAGAATACCTGAGAAATAGAATTTTTTTAAAATTCGTTTGTCTCAAATTTTGTATTTTGCCATGAAAAATTAAACGATTGAAAATTATGTAAAATATTCAAATTTTTTTTCACTTTTATTAAATAAAATAATAAAAAATAAATATTTACTGAAATTTCTTTTTTGTATGGATTTATCTTTGGAGAAACAAATTTTTTAATTTTGGGTGAAATTGTTTCAATACGTTTAAAAAGTTCTCGGAATATCGCGAAATATGCAAAAAGTAAAATTTACATTTAGGGGTCCAAATTTTGGATCGAATGAATTTCATAACTTAAACGCAATGAACTTATTTTACTTAGAAACAAAATAGCGGAATTCTATTTGAAATTAAGCATTCAAAATTAAAAAATACTTCCCTAAGAAACGATAATAATTTATTAATTATCAACACAAATGATGTTATTTCAAGTAATTCGGATCATTCTTTATTGTTGTTCTCCGTATTATATAGATACAGAAATATATACTAATCTATAAAGAAGAA
Source organism: Parasteatoda tepidariorum (assembly GCF_043381705.1). Taxonomy (NCBI): domain Eukaryota; kingdom Metazoa; phylum Arthropoda; class Arachnida; order Araneae; family Theridiidae; genus Parasteatoda; species Parasteatoda tepidariorum. Next base: position 47,046,341 of record NC_092212.1, on the reverse strand, counting down.
TATTCTATAACTATTACAGTTCTGCACGTTTTGAGCAATGTGGAATTAAATAACTTCCCTTTAATTTATAATGAATTGAAGACAAAACAAATGTATTTTACCTTAATACGCACATCTTTAACAGTATGTGATCACGAAATCGGAAGTTATCTGTTGCAAGTTTGTTGATAATGGAAAGGAAGAAATTATTGTGAAATTGTTCTTCAAATGTTGTGCGCGTTCCGTTTCGGAATGATTTACCAATGTTCTGGATAGTCTTTTCAAGTTCTTCTGCGTTTTCCGTAGGGAAATAATTTTGCATCTTATTTGCAGCTAAAAAAAAGCGTACGATCTATTTTCTTTTCATAGTACTATCACAAGTAAACCTTGTGATAGTACCATGCCTTTCTAAATTTTTTTCTGACACTTTTTTTTCTTTTTTCTTTTGTTTCTTTAAATTTTTTTGCCTAGAAGACTGGATCAAGCTGTAAAAAAGATTATTTCTAAAATTTTGTATGTAATTATAATAAGTTATGTAAATTTGATTTTAGTATGAAATCCTTTTATAAATGAAGTAAGTTCATGTGTTGAAATTCTGAAAGCTTGAAAAATCGTAATTAATTTATAAATTGGTTCAAATTTTCTTTTCAAAGGAGATTGAAAAGAAAAAAAAATCTTTGCTTTATGGTCAGAAATCAGCTGAAAAATATATCAATTGCCTAGAAATTTCGAGACCTTTTTTTATTAACTATTAATTAATAAACATCTCGAGCAATTACAAAACATTATTTCATTTTCATTTATCTAAACTTGGTGGCTTAGCAAAGGAATAAAATTAGGTATTGCTCTCTTGAATTTGTTTAAGGTTATTTTAAATTACTCATTTACAACAGCGACTTTTCTGGGCTGTTTTTTGGCACTTCCGCCAAATATATAAAGCACCCCCCACCCAAATTTATGATCTGCTCTTTTCGAAATTTTGTCTATCCCCTATTTTGAGCACCAGGAAACTCATTTGAGTAAATATGTAAAAAAAAAGAAGAAAAAAAACAACGTTTATGTTTATTCAGAGAAGGTACATTTTTGTGTCATATTTCGTAACTTAATTAATAGTTAGCACTAATTAATTAACTTTTTTAAAGTCACCCCCAGGAACCATTAAAATGGGCCCTTTAGTATGTGAAAATACAATCATTAGAAAGAAAGTTATTCAGGAGGATATCTTTTTTATTTTCTCACTGTACACCAATTTATAAAGGATCACTAACAAAAAGCTCTTGAAAGGAAAAGAAATATTCAAAATTCATTAAAATCATTAAAAAAAAAGTAGAAAATAAAGAACTCTAAAAAGTGAAAAATAATAAGAAAAAGATGCATTTATCATCAACATTCTAGCTCTGGATATGTATTATATTTACTCTCCAACTTCTTAACAACAGCTTGGAATGATAAAATTTTAAAAATGGAAGTTTAATTTGATCCACTTCTCCTCAAATCCAAAACTCACTATTAAAAAATATTTCTTAGTTATTGAGAGTTAATTACAAGGTTTTTATTAATAATCGGGGGGAAAAAATCTTTCTTGAATAAAATGAGTTACTATTTAACTAATTTCGAATACTTATCTGTGAATCATTCTTAGCGCGTCACAAATCTGAATGCTACGTATGAACAATTGTTTCTATACTTTTATCTTTCGCATTATTCTCGATCAATTTACGAAGCATTTAAATTAAGAGTTATTTCACACTTTACGGCGTTTCTACTAAATTTTCGGCATTTTACGATTTTAATCACTGTAAATTTTCTACCATCAGTTTTAATTGATTTGTGTGTTTTTAATAAAAGTTGGTGCGGAGTGCCAATGTATTTTTGAAATATAAGGACTTAATAAAATTATTTTAAGAAGTCGGAATCGATTTTAAAAATTGTAAAAAAAGAAGTGTTTCATAACAAGTGCTGAAATGTTATGATAATTAGCGACGCAATAAATGAATTTTTTAAAGTTAGCGACTCTAAGAATTCGCTTAGATTTTAACATATTTTTAGTTTTACTACTGAATTACAGCATTGTTGAATGCATCAAAGTATAAAGTTATTGAATACCTGATAGAAACTACTGAAATCGTGAAACTTTTTTTTATCAAAAAGGTAAATATTAAAAATTTATCTAAGCTATTATTTAATGGCTGATGTATAATAAACAGCCCAAAAATTTTATATTTTGTCTTTTATTATTTCCAGATATTGCTGAAAAACCCGTTTAATTTTTTTTAAGTAATTAACTCAGCCCTGGTTTGCTTTTTTACTTGTTCTTTTCTTGGTTAAATAAATTTTTTTAAAGCACTGGAAGAATTTTAATTATTTAATTTTTTCATTTAATATTGTTAATGCTTTAATGTATGGAATATTAAAAATGCATTAAAGAAACTTAAATATGTAATATCTGATTCTGCCTGATATCAATACTATCTTTTAAAATTTGAATTCTTTCAGCAACATAGTTGTAATTAATAAACTTGTTTGCTTCTAATTTGCATTCATTTTAGAATTTTTTCGTAATTTAATTGTTTTATATGCATTTTACTCTTTTCAGTACCTATAGACTTAAATTCGCTAAGTTAAATTAAACGATTAAGGATTTCCTAATTTCCGTATTTAGCTGACTTTTATTTTTGAATGGCATTCTAGTGTTACTTTATATTAAGGTGACCAAACGTCCTAAAGTCTTAAGTACAGTTTTCGAATTTCATTGATTGCTAAGAATTTGAAAGTTTTTGTCCCCCAAAACTTTCAAACTGTATCAAAACATGAATTTCTCGTGTTTCTATACAGTTTGAATCCTCGAATAAGCATTGATGAGTTAAAAGTAAAAGTTTCAAACTTTTTGAGATCAGAAAATGTCGCTTAATTTTAAGATGTCTTCAAATATTCTGGAATTTCTCCGTAAACATGTATTTTTTTATGAAATGTGAAATAACATGAAAATCAAAAATGCGCATCATCTCTTTTTTTTCCTTTCTTTTTCGTAAGCGCGATAGTTTGTCTTATAAAGAATAAAAACGCAAAGCAAAAAAAATAAAATAAAAATGGCACCACGCTTAAACTAACAGGTGAAAACGCCATACTTATCTTCAAATTATCATGTATTTATTCATTTTTCGTGATTTCAAATGCAGATTATTATATGATATTTAAAAATTGCTTCGCATTGAAATCAAATGTGATAAAAATGGTGATGCGCTCGATATTAATTAGCAATTTAAAAAGAAAAAAAAATCTTTGTGTGCACGTGTAAATTAATATTTTCCAATTGATGTTCTCATATCGTAAAATTTTTGCATGGACGCACCCCAAATCATGGTTTATAAATCTGGTCACCTCATACTACAATTACATTATATTAATCAAACTTGCACTTTTAAGAAAGCTTGTTTTATAAGGGTATCTTTAAAGTGTGTACAATAATTAATGTTCTGTAGAATTAAAATACCCTATAATTTTATTATTATTTAGAGATTGACAAATGGGGGAAATTTAATATTTAAGACCATACATACATGATGAAGAAAATACACAAGTACCAATTTTCTATGATATTTTTTTTCATCGAGTTACTACTTTACTTTTTTCTGCTTTATATACATGAATTTACTGAAATGAGACGCTCTTTAATAATCGACAGTATTTTATTTTTCAGACATTTCTTTTCGATTTTGAGTTGAGTTTCATCAACACCCTGTTAATTATTCATTTCATACCCGTCTAAATTAGCTAACGTGTATGGAAAAAAAGTGACCCTTAAACGTGCAGGATGTTGCGGCGAGTTGAATTACCTTTCAAAACAAAGCTTCGTATTGTTTTCGTCTGCTTCCGACATGCAGGTCTTTTTCAACTATGTGTGAGGAATTAAATCTGCCAATTTGATGAAAGGATGAGTTCAGAATTCATTTTTTTTCCTCATAAATATTATTTTGTTTAGTATTTTCTTAATTTTTTCGATGATAAAATTCTTAAAAGCAACTCGGAACTATTAGAATTAGATTTTTGTCGTTTGTCGGTATTGGGTTTATTATTCTTTTTTTTAATTACTTATATACTGTGTATAAAAAAAGTTCAGTTATTCCATTCGAAAGTCCATTCAGTCAGCTAACTTTAAGTATGCAGTTTTCGTTTACCATTAGCCGAGATAGTGAATCTAATGCTTATTTTAGCTCTTGTTTGTTAAGTTATATCTATATTTAAGTCAATGAAATGGATTCGTAAGATCATCTCAAGTTGAAAATACGTCTTTATCTTTTATTTCGCTATTAAATAAAGTGTCTTTAATTCAAATTATCTTAGATGAGGAAAAAAATACATTGAAGTTATTATTAGAGAGATTTCGCAAATTTGCGTTTGCATCCGTGCGCTCCCGTGAGTAAAATTTCAATATGTCGATTCTGGTGAGATGCGCATGCACCCGTGAAAAAATGCCAAACTTACGTAAGTGAAAATAAGAGATTCTTCTAATTCGCGTTCCATATTCTTATGTTTTTAGTTTGAAGGCAGGTTTAAACAGAAAATAACATTTAACATCTTTAAACAATGTGCTTGTAGCTTTGCCTTTGTAACGTAAATTACGCTAACGTAACGTAAAAATACGTAACTACGGAAGCTAACGTAAAAGTGCGAAATCTCCCTATTATCTAATTTTCTGACGAAACGAATCCTTTATGCATTGATTCAAAAGCAGTAATCCTCATTAATTTTAAAATATTTGAACAAATTCAAAATACAAACACAACTAACATAGAAACTAAAAAAAAAAGTTATTTGTTTACAAATAAGCGGAAAAATCATATGAAAAAGTTATTGAACAGAAAAGCAACGTTGCCGTGCTTGTTTAAAAATGCTCAATATAGGATGAGATTGAACAAATTTGATGGCATAAGAGCCGGATTCTGCTGTACTGCTCCAAGCTTAAATATTAATACTAAGAAAAACTGCCGCATTTCTGTATCTTAAAAGCAACATCAGTTGTGAAAATGCTCAAACTTTTCTGTTTTGCATATATGCTTTTGGCGTATTAAATTTGTAGTTTTTTTTTTCATAACTATGTAAGAATTTTTCAATAATATTTTATAAATGAAAATATTTTCTAAATCTATCTATCCTGCAAAATGTGTTCATATGGAATTAGCCACCATCTCATTAGTTATGATTTTTATTTAAATTTCTAAATGCGTTCTAAAAGCATGCAACAGCTGTATTTCGGAATATGAACGCAAAATCGTGTAAATAAAATATTATCTATGTATTAAGATATTTAGGATCATGATTCCAGCTTTCAGCAACTGAAAACTCCTGTTCTGAATTTTGAATTTGTTTGCAATCGCTATTTGAAAGCTAATAAATAAAAGGATGTTATCTGAACCCTTTATCTCCTTTTTGATAGCTTGTATTTTTATCAACATTTCACGGTCACCAATGAGAAAACAAATATAAAAATATACGTTATATGTTAAAACCTTCGATTTCAAAGCAAAATCAAGGTGTCACTCACATTATTCTTATTTTTGTTTTCGATCGCTGTGTTGACTCAATTGAAATAATTTTGTTTTTTTTAATTATCAGAGATTTTAACTGAAAACTCCGGTTTCAGGCGGGCGTCACAGATTTGTTTTGGCCTTGCTGGCAATAGTTAACCCAACTGATAATATCGAGTGAAAACTTTAAAAATTAATCACCTTAATTACTTAACTCTCATCTTCAGTTAATTAATTTTAAATACTTTCTTTTAGAAAGGCAGTTAATTTATCATGCATAGTATAGCGTTAGACCATAACCACCCATAAATAAGGCCGTTGAGATCACCAAGTTCTTTTAGTGACGTCACATACAGTGGTGTACTGATGTATGCTGATAAGCGATTAGCGGCCAGTTTCAAATATTTGTCATTCGTTGCACAACAGTCCCGTTTGTCCGTCGGATATGTCGTTATAATCCATCTATATCAAAAATATAAATAACATTATCTTACAAATTTTAACAATACCATATGCATGCGTAGTTCCAAAATATAAAGGGAACTACAAAAATGGGCCTGAAGTATCAATTTTTAAATTTCCGAAAAGTGAGGAAATAAAACGGAATTGGATTATTACATTAAACGAAACAGTTATCAACTAACTGTTAATGGTCGAGTAAGTGTTATTTATCTTTTATGTTTTACTATTCGTTTTCGCAGACTTTATATTATTGTAAAGAAAATTCATTATGTAGTTAAAAAGCTTATGCTTTTTAATTATATAATGTAATAAGTTGTATTTAAGAATTATAATGTTTTAGGTATTGTTTATTGTTAGCTATAATACTAGAAAATAAAACTAGCAACAAGAGCATTCGTACTTTTGCAAAACTTTTAGACGTGAAATAAAACAAATTTAAACACCATTTGTCTTATTTAAATGTCCNTAAATATATATATAAACAAATATCAGATGTCATTAAAGAGTTAAAATTTTTATTGTTTAAAAACTAGTGTAAAAAGCTTTAGTTACATTTTTAAAAGAAAGAAAAATCAATAACAATGTTGATTGGCGCTTGAAGTTTATTTATTCTTAACGATGATAGCTTATGAATAAATTTTGAATTTGCTCCAGATTAAATGTGCTATTCTTAATTTATTCTCATTTTTTATGTTTATCTGGCAGAGTTTATGTAAGCAAGCTTTAAAACAATAATATATAAGTTTAAACGTATGTATGCACATTCATTCAAATGTATCTTATATGAAATATATTAATTAATGAGATATATCTTATTGAGTAACAGGAAAAATGATTTTAATATAAGCTTTTATATTTTTTCTATCTTAATTGTTTTTTTTTTTAAAGTATTACGATTTAACAAAAGCTTGCAGACAATTTCAAATGCAATTCATAAAAAATATTCAATATTTTCTTTCTTTTTTTTACAGTGCGTAATTTTTTTTAATTATTGAACAATTTCTGCTCCAGAATATTATACTAATAATTTTCTAAAGGAATCTCTATTTTGGAATTCTATTCTCTATTTTTTTTTAACAAATCTATAAGAAAGACTGTCATCAAAAAATTTATATGATAGAAATACTTTACTTTTTTATAATAATCAACAAAAAATAAAAAAGGTATATTTATTTTTGAAAATAATAAATGCTATTTTAAAGTTTTACAATCTTAAGGATCGAAATATTTTGTTAATTACTTATAATTTATTTATTAGTATTACTTTATAATCATTACTGAGCTAAATTATTTTGTCTCATTTTAATATTATATCGTTGTTTATTTGTAAATAATTGCACTGTTTATATTTAGATTATTTCCACTTGGAATTTTAATGTATATGATACGATTCTGAAAGAATTCTTTAGAACTTATTTTAAGAATAAAAATTTTATGAATAAACTAATAAAATTATAATTTCTTAGTCTCTTTTCTGCCATGTTATAACATATTTTCATTTGTCTCGTATATGTTTCCTTTTTAAAATGTATCATTTCTTATTTTTATCAAATAGTCCTATGTTTATTTTATTAAGTTCTAACGTGACGAATAACATTGATTTATTCCAATAGAAAGCTAAAAATTCAACCTTAAAAATATTCAAGTGCTGTTAAATTTGCTAAAGCAAAAATATTTTACTTCGCTCAAAAGTTTAAACTATTTATTATACTTTTCTTTTAATGCAAATCGGAATACCGCTTTATCTTATGGTTCGCTAACACTTCCGAGGATCAGGGCCGGATTACCCATTGGGCCAGACTAGGCCATGGCCTGGGGCCCCCAATGATTAGGGCCATTGGATTTAATGGATTTTTTGAAAATAAATTAAGTAAAACAATGATTTTTTCAAAATGTTATGATTATTTTTTAGTTCTAATTTAATAAAATAAAGTAAAAGTAAAATTTAATTTATTATTTATTTTAATTTTAAATATGCTTTCTTAAATGAAATGATATATTAATACTTTTATATTTGAATAAATAAAAAAAAAACGCGAAAAATATTTAATCTATAGGCCCCAAAAATTTGAATGGCCAAGGGCCCCGCGTACGCTTAATCCGCCCCTACCGAGGATGACGTCACAAACCTACTGAGGGGCCTTGACTCTCGGTTAGACATGCTTGCCCTAATTACTGTATAATGCTTGTTAGTATTGCTTTTTATAACTTGCGAACCTATCTAGTGTAACCTGATTTTACCGCATACCCTAAACATCACCAACCATTGCTAAGCACCTAACACTTTTTTCTTTTAGCAAGGTCCCAAACTTCTGCACTACAACCTACAAGAGGCCTTTCAGTCGCGTCAGATTTAGCGTAAACCTTGCTGCATATCCCAGGGCTCGAAAAAACTCAAAAATTTTACCTGTCCCCGAGGACGGCTTGTCCAACAATGTACCCGTCCTCCTTTGAAACTAACCCGTCGTTTCTAAATAAATAAAAATATAATTTTCTCTTATTTATTACAAACATTTATATAAATTGCACAATGAATTAGTAGTTACTAGGATTACAAATGTGAGGTAATAAATTTGAAATAATTTTAATTGTTTTGTTTAATAATCGAAAATCAACGTTGATCCCAGTGTAATAATTTCTAACTNCAATCAAGCTAATGATTTACAGAGGTTTCTGCACAAAAATCTGAAAGGGGTTTTCCATTTAGGTAGATGTTCATAATTGCGTTTAACGCTTCTTGTTTAAGACCAGTACGTAATGCTTATTTTTTGTAAGTTCATTGCTGAAAAGTCCCTTTCAACCGCTGCAGTACGGGAGACAGAGAAAACATCAATTCCACCATGCGCAGTATGTTGCTGTATTTCTAGATTAGAGTCATTTTAGGAGTGAGGCGCTAGACTCTTGTAAGATAATAAAAAGTGAAAATGTATCACCAACATTAACGGGAAAATGGCCGTCCGCGCGGACGTCGGATTCGAGAAATTCGTTGTCCGCAAGGAATTTTTGACCGCCGAGGACGGATGGTTTTTCGAGCCCTGGCATATCCTGGCATTGGAATAACTCCATTAAACTAAAATTTCTATATTCAGAGGCAGGATTTTAAAAAAAAGTTTGAAGTGAGAAACTTTTTTCTATTTTAACATTTAGCAAATTCAGTAAAATTTTTATTCGTCTCTTAATGATTGAAATGAAAAATTCAATTATCTCTGATTAGTTAAATATTATGAATGTAGGGTCCATATGGTACTTTTGACAAAAATGTTTACCTTCAATACTTATTAAATTTACTTTTCAAAATTATTGAAATTTTTTTTAATCGTTTCATTAAAGAAATACTGAATCATGTAACAAATTTTACTTGGGGCCATTGACTAATTTGCATTAATTGAATTTAGGAAGTTTTCTTAATTTACTCATTTCTTTTTCTCTCAATATGATCAAAAATATTAATCTTGTTAATATTTTGTTTTGAATACGATTTTATAAATAGTTTTTATTTAAATCCACAAAAATACACCCGATAACTTCTTTTAAATTATAATTTAACTAATCAACAACTCATTATTGAATGTGTTTAAAATTCTACGTAAATTGTTTTTCTGGTGGTTAATAATAACAAGAAAAAAAGTTCTTTATCAGAAACTAGTTATTTTATCTTGATCATCTGATCATGATCATTTCGGAACCCACATGTCCTTGCTAATCTAGACAAATAAGTTAGCTAAGGTAGATTACCATGTTTAATGAAATCTAACATTTGGTATTTTGTTAAAAATTAAATTAAATTTAAAGTAAAATAAGTTTATTTTATACTTGAATCTGACAAAAATGTGATTGTACTGATATTCTAAATAACTTCAGTATTACAGAGCAAAAGGGAAAAAAAAAACATTTTATTCTTAATGTAAAGTTTGATACAACTGATTAAACTTTCATTGACATCAATATCAGGTGAAATATTTTATAGCTGCAATTCTCAAAGTATCCTTCAAGTGCTGATTTGTTAAATGTTTTCTTTGACGAATCAACAATGTTTAGTGTTTTTATTTAGGTCTTAATAAAACACTAAACGGACTTGTTTGACAATCTTTTTTTTTCTAAGCATCAGCCACGAATTTTGCACTAATACATTATATCCCGGTGTACAAAGTCCCAAAATTTTTGATTACGAGATGGTAAATTTCTGTTATGTCGGGTGTTTAATTCGACCGCTGTCAATAAGTCCATTATTATTTCTAAGACGTCATAAGTCAAATGATACTAGACGCATGGCAAAATGTAGATTCGAATGTTATTGTAAATTATTAAAAAATGTGGAATTTCGAATTTTTTGGATTGCATTGAAAGCGGTTTTTTTGTGAGACTCGGCAGATGAGGATCAATTGTAGAGTGTGATCGGTATGACAACTCTGCTAACGTTAATGAATTCGACACAAATGATGATCTGGAATCTTTAAATTTGTAACTTTATGGTACGTTTTAAAAGTTTCCACTGTGTTATATTTTTCTTAAAATTCTTGAATAAATTGTCTTGACTTTTTTTATTCTTAATTTTTTTCTGAGCATAATTTAAAGTATTTCTTAAAAAAAAACTTTATTTTTATCGGAAGTATGATGAGAGAAAATGCAAAATTAGTTGCAAATAGCATGTTGAAAATAGTTTTCTAAAGGGGTAATTTGTAAAGGTAAATTTGCACATATCTATCTCATTGCTTATGATGCATCGATATATAATGATCAAAGAATGTTCCACATTGTTTAAATCGACTTATACATCGATATATTCGGTAATAATTTGATTCTACCTTTTTTTAAATCGAATTATTGGTTTAAACTAAATTGATAGCTCTGTGAGACACTAAAATATCATCTGCTTGCCATTAGTTGCTGCCGATGTGACCAAGCGTCCAGCGAAATGCGCGTTGAGAAGCATTTGAATCATATTTAAACTTATACTAATGAACATTTGAAAATCAGTATGCCGAAAGCAGCAAATCTAATAAATTTCAGTAATTCTCAGCAACCTTTTTCCTTTATACATTTCTCAGCGATATTTCCTTTTATATTATTCATCATTATCTATTAACAGTTTTCGAAAAAAGTAATATATTAAGTCCGAACATGATTTTATGAACTTCTCATCAGAGTTTATTATTATTATAGATAAATATAAATATTTTTAGTTTTGTATATATATATTTTTTTAAATGTGCATTTTTACATTAATTTTCACACGTCGCACTGTTTTTACTTATAATGTTTTTTTAAATCTTCCATCGTGAAATTTTTCAATCTGTTGTTTAAAAATAAATAAATAAATCTAAACTATGACATTTCAATTAATTATCCGTTTTATTTTGAGATAACAAATTAATTCAAATTTTAAGTTTGATTTTTCTTATATTGCCCAATAACGATTTAACCTTGAAAATTCGAACGAAAAAAAAAACTTTTTTATTCATTATCAAAATCCAATCTAACAACATCTTGGAGACAACTAATTAGCATTATCCCTGATTAAAGAAAATTTTCTTCACAGGATAAAAACGAATAACTTTCCAACTAACTGTCAAGAGTCACTTTCAGATTCATTTTATGGGTGCAAGTCATGACACAATACATTACATGCGTCGTCGGTCTTTTTCTCTGATGATCTGCACAATGGAATACTACGCATGAGGGTTCTTTTATTCAAGGCGAATGATAGACATAGAAGAAATAATATAATGAAAGAATATTAGAAGGCGTGTGTAGAACTGGTTTATATTCCAAAATATAATAGACAAGAAGTATGATCTCATTTCCTGCCTTTATTTTCCGTTTGCTTCTATAATAAAAAACTAGCGGTCTTAGGTATTTTTTAGGTCAAGAATTTCCGCCCGCTGACTATTTCTGGTTTTGTTTTTGTTTCGATTTAGATTTGTTGTTTCGTTTTGGTGGAGTTTATATTTGAGTTGAATTTTCATGCGGAGAGATGTTTGAACTCAGAGAGGTTGAACTCAATGCCGTTTTTTTCCCCCCACTACATAAACCCAGTTGCTAAATTCTTATTTGCTATTTTTTCTATTGTTCAATTGATTCGAAAAAAATGGTCTGGAAATATCTATACGAATAATTAAAAATGCAAAATATATTCTCGTTTCTTTGTAGTCATGGTTCGATAAATTTGATTTTAAAAACAAGAAATATTTGAAGGAGATAGGAATTTTATATTAAGTAAATAGAATTAGATAAATTTCTTTCTAAAGAAAGTATACTCTGTTAAGTTTGTAATTTAAAAGCTAAAATTAAGCTTGTTTTTTTTAAAGAGAATTCTTTTAAGAGTTATACATGAATTAAGGTGTGAGTTTTATGTATCACTCTTTGTCTTTTAAACGAATCTATCAAAATTCACACGAGAAGTAATTTTGTTATAAAACGCAGCTTTTTGATTAAAAATTAGGAATTTTTTTATTGATTCATATAGGTAAATTGACACCGTGGTTTTGCAAGCACAATCGAACTCCTTTGTCTAAATTTTCATAACTATTTTCCATAAATGTGGCTGAATTTCGTTGATAGTGCATTCAATTTTTCTTCAAGTTATGCGGGTTTGTTGGCCTAAACCAGTGTTACCCAAACTTATGACTTTTGTGTACCCTTACTAAATTTTTCGCAACGCTGTGTACCACTAATAAAAAATGAATGTATTTTTTTTTCTTTCTTTTTTGGTACAAAGTTTTGTTAATAAGTTTATTTGGAGAATATTATTTTTGCTATGATAAAAAATTTTTTTCCCACAGAAGTTAAAAATCACAACTGGTTGTCGTCACCACTAATTATTGAATGTTAACACAGCAAAAAATAGCCAATAGAGAAATATTTACTCGTAAATTTTCATGGCTAGCTTTGCTTTTAAATAAAACTTTTTGAAATGTTCGTTTGTTGCAAGATATTTCGCATAAGAACGCGTACCCCTGTTAGACTGTTCCCGTACCCCTGGGGGTACGCGTACCACACTTTGGGAAACACTGGCCTAAACGATGAAAAAATTTCTACATGTCAAATCCTACAATCGGGACCGTCTATTCTGGGAAATAACACGATCAGGTAAAATATTGCTCAGCAATGAAAATGCAGCCTAAACTAAGAGTTGCTCTGCTGTCAAAAAGAAGACGACTAAAAATAGATTTTTATTTTTATTTATTTTTTTTTTTTTAAATCCTAAAATGTAGTGTAACGTGTTTTAAAAGGATTCTATTTAAAATTACACTCTTTGAGACTAAACTGTTTCCAGAACAACTTTAGAATTTAAATATATACAGTTGTTACAATCGTGCGAATTCAGAAAAGGCTTATTTTAAGACTAAATTACAAAAAGCTTGGATCTAAATTCTGGTTTTCAATTTTTTTTTAAAACGTTCAAATCAAATGTTACTACTTTTTTACCCACTAAATCCCCTCCCGAACATTCAACTAAAAATATGATAGATTTTTTATTTTTTTATGCATGAATAAAGTTCTTAAATTAATATTTCTTTTAAATATAGGGAAAAAACTTAGGACTTTTTTTAATTAATTGTTTTATAAGAAAATTTCTGTGACAAAATGTAAATTTCATTTCATATTTCATTATTAATATTTCTTTGTTAACTATGAAGTTTCTTGTTGTTTCTGATTGCACGTGCATTCAACAGACATTCTATAAAAAAAATCCTTTGTGTGGGGAGTATGATTTATATTTTTGCTCTTATAAATACAATAAGTATGCAGTGCACAATGTTGAGGATTTAGTACGTTTTCCATTAGCTTGTTAATTACTGAAAAACTTAGTGGAAGAACTGTTAATTGACAGTATAGAAATTAGCAAATTTGAAACAGTAGGCTTTAGAGAGTAGTGGTTGCTAACCTTTTTGAGCGTAGTGGTTTAGAGAGTAGTGGTTGCTAACCTTTTTGAGAGTAGTGGTTTAGAGAGTAGTGGTTGCTAACCTTCGTGGTTTTCCTCTCCTTGTAGTGCAAATGCGTGTTAGTTCCATAAAAAAAAACCTCCACGAAGGCAAATTTGTCCTAATATTCGATCCAGGAGCTCCCTTGTTTTCTAGATTTGGTTTAAAATTACAAGGCTACGGAGTTGAACATTGGTAGTTGTAAACCCGGAATTGGGTCGGCTGCCGGTTATGAAATAAAATTAAATTAAATGCGCTCACGTGTTATATATATTAATCATATATATTATATGAGTTATATATATAAGTTATATAATTTTATTATAATGCGCTCACTAGTCGTAATAACATAATAAATGTACCGGGATTATAAAAAAACAACATATATTTGATTTATTAATGAAAAGAAAAGAAGAAAAAAACGAAACATCACTTGGATTCACGATGAAATCAGCAAAAATAAAACGAATCGAAGAGTGATTACTCAAACTCCAAATGCGCACTTCATAATATCGTATAAAAGTTTTTTTTTCTTTCTCCTTTAAAAAAAAAGCTATGCAGAATTTTATAGCAATAACCATTGAAAAGCGATCGAGAAACAACGTAGATTTACAATAGAATCTGTGCAAATTGAGCACATCAAAAAGTGATGACTCAAAAGTTTTATAATTTTCTACATTTTGTTTTTCATAAAAATGTTTATAAATAAATAAGAAAAATTGTGTTTAGAAGCACCCCTACTTTAGAATGTATGGAAATAATAGGAAGCTGTTAACAAAACATATTTATCCATTGATAATAATCTTTTTGAAAATTTCAGAATTCAATTAATGCATGTTTTATATTTATAGCTGACCACAACATATTCTTTTTCCCATAAATTCAAATGCTTCCAAAATGTATGCTTCAAATGTTATTCCACTAAGCTTTTCAATTTATTAACCAATTACTTTCATATTCATTTCAAAAGTATATTACATAAATTTTTATGCTAATGTAGTGATTTGCCATCAATGTTGTATTAATTAACAAAATCTATTTTAATTGTTATAGGTTACAGAAAGATAATCAAGAAAACATGGATAATCAAGGAAAAGGCCTTATAAAAGCCTTAGAAACTTGGGCAAAGAATGTAACAAAAGGTTACAGAGATGTTAATGTTCGTGATATGTCTGTTTCTTTTAGAGATGGACTTGCATTTTGTGCCATTATTCATCATTATCGTCCTGATCTCATGTATGTTACTTTCTGATACTTCAAACCTTTTTTTTAAAACATAAAGAATTTTTTTCTTCACCCTTTTTATAATAGAGTTGCAAATCGTTCCATATAAAGCAAAGCTGTCGTGATTTAATGTATTCATATTTTCTGTAGGAAATGTATTGAAATTGACTTCAAAAATTTGCAGAACTATAACGTTCCTATATGTAACCCAAAAATTATTTAAAAATGCCTTGTCCTATTAGAAATAAACATTTTAAAGTGGAATGTTAACTAAAACGCTTTTATTTTGGGCAAGTGTTTTTATAAACGGTGAATTTTTTTGCAAATATTTTCTGTTTAATTTTTTTAAAATTTTTTATTATTGAATACAAGACTTTTTTTAGTAACGGTAATCGTTTGTAAGTGGTGCAAATTTTAAAAATTAGCTTTAATATAGCTCATAAAAGAAGAAAAGACATATTTTACAGCTTTTTTATGCTTATACATTTGGAGCTAGCAATTAAAAAAATTCTTTTGAACTAGAGTTTTTAATTTTTATGCATCCTGTATAATTTATAAATCAATAAAGGTTTTTGTCTTTCATATTTAAAAGTTGTTATTGAAACACTATTATGGTTTACTATTTCTTTAAAATAGCCTCTGCCTCATGCTCTTTATGTGGTGGATAACATCTCTTAATGTGCACCAAATTGAAAGATATTGACTATGGGGATGCTTCCCATTCTGGTTTTTTGCACTTTTTTTATTGGTCAGCAAGATAGCGCATGGCTGATTGGTTCAGGCACTGCATAGCATAAAGAAGAAATTTTTTTTTCTTTAAAATATAAATAAGTTAAGCATCTAAAGGTCTTTATTTTTAAGGTACCCTTAATACGGTTTATTCTCAATGTATACGTATATATATATATATGTGTGAAACTCGTATAAAAATGTAAATATGATTGACATTTTATTTTCTTAAACATAACCAGTAATAAAGTATATGCATAAGCTAATGATATTTTTTATTTTAAGGAGGGCAGGAGAAAGATACTAGCTATTCACATCTGCTTTAATGGTGTTTTAAGTAAAAACCATTAAAGCAGATGTGAAATAGAAAAGGCATTAAAAAAAGTTTTAAAAAAAAAGCAAAAACGACTTTAAAGTTAATAAGAAATGTTTGAAAAAATTGCACTGTTGCTGTCTAAATCATCTTCGTAATATAATTTTCTATTAGTTAATAGAAAATAGAAAATTTCTGTATTAAAATTAGCTTTACAAATTCTTTATTTCCCTTAAAACATACTAGGTTAAGGATATTTTTTAATTATTTGGGCACTCACTGTCTGAATAAAATCATTTGAAAGATCATTTGAAAAAAGAAAGTGCTATGGAAACAATGCATACCTACCGACATTTTATGCATATATATTTAAAAATGTATGAAATGGAGAAAAAAGTCAATGCCGGGAGTAAGTCGAACATTAAACATACTGACTTTATCTATTTACTGTATGAAAAATCTAAGGCTATAATTAAATTTCAGCTCATCTATTTTTAATTATTAAACAGTTAACACCATTTTAAACTGGTCTGTTGTAATGTTTTGAGGTCCCTATTTCCTATTGTTTTTAGACTAACAATAATACCATCATCTTTAAATTTTTTGGTGTTTAATGTTAGAATGTGTTTTATGCTTTTTCAGTCAGTGAGCATTAAAAATTGGCCTTTTTTTTAAAAAAAATCATAACTCTAGTATTATGCAATCATAGAGAGTTTGTAAATAATTAAATTCTATTCTTGAAACTGTAAGGCACATTCAGTTCAAAAATTACTATTTTTTGAATACAGTCAATTTATAACTCGAAGTACGATAACTCGAATATTACTATAACTCGATTTTTTTATGAGGTCCCGACCCTTTTATCTTCAATTTCATGTTAATTATTCTCGATTACTCGAATTTTACTCCCTTTAACTCGATTTTTTTTGGATCTTTTAAAGCAAGAAAAAAAACCTAGGAGCTGATATCTTGCCCCTTCCTTTGCAACACACACACAATGTCTTTCGCACTCTTCATGGAGAAGCTAAAGCTGTCCCTCTTGAAGTATGTGAACAGTGGTTAAATGAAACGTTACCAAATTTACTTCAAGGATACAGTTAAAATGATGTTTTCAATATTGATGAAATGGGTTTATTTTTTAAATGTCTTCCAAATAAGACTATGATGTTTAAGGATGAAAACTGCTCAGGGGGTAAAATGAGCAAGGAACGTTTGACTGTCCTAGTTGGAGGAAATGCGTCTGGGACAGAGAAATTGCCCTTACTTGTTATCGGAAAATACCGAAATCCCCGATGTTTCAAGAATGTAAAAACGTATCCTTTGGATTACAAGTCTAACAAAAAGTTTTGGATGACATCAGTTTTATTTGAAGACTATGTAAGAAAATTGCATCGGAAATTCTTCGCTAAAAAATAAAGTGATACTCTTTATGGATAAATGCACAGTACATAGTGATCTTCCTAATTTAAATGCAGTGAACTTGCAGTTTCTCCCGCCAAACACAACAGCAAAGTTGCAGACGATGGACCAGGGTATCATAAAGTGCTTCAAACAGTCTTATCGTAAATGACTTGTCAGAAAAATTATCTTAAATATTGTAGCAATTAGAAGATTTGTAATTAATAAGCATTAATTAAATAATCAGACAATATTTTGAAAGTCCAAAACCGAAACTAACGGTAAGTCGAACTTCCGATATGTCGAAGTTTTTCGTCAGTCCTATCAGATTCGAGTTATCGCGAATTCACTGTATTTGCTTTTATTTTTCATTTAAATACTTATTAACTGTAATTTAGTGAAATTTAAGTTTTTTATTTTCAGAATTATCTTACTCAATTCATTATCTTTTTAGAATTATCTTATTATAACTATCTTATTATAATTATTCTTTTATTTTACTGAAATTTGTTCTTTCTTATTTTTAATTTCAGTGATATTGATTCACTTTCAAAAGAAAATATATTGGAAAACAATCAATTGGTAAGTTGATATTTAAGTCTAGTTACTATAGTAATTAAATATATTTTTTATTAATAGTTCAATTTTGTGTATTTTTTTTATATGTCTGAATAAAAAAAAGAATTTTTGAAGATAAATATTTTAACTGATAAAATATTTCAAGCAGTCAAAATAAGTTTAGTCATATTTACTTGTAGTTTTTGAGTTTTCTACTGTAAATACACACTGTTTTCTGTTCACAAATATACTTTTTTTATTCCTTTTTCCATTTGATTTTCATTGAACGTAGTTTATAGTTAGAGTTTATGCCTCTAAGACAACAATTGTCGCCAATGTCCTACCATGTCGCTAAAATTATAGGCATTCGTGACAAATATTTCACTAATGCGTATGATTTTGGCGAATTGATTTTGAGTATGATTCAGCGTATGATCGCTTTGAAATATGTTTAGAAGTTGCAAAATAGTAACAAAAATATTTTTTTGCATCAAATTTCGTATAATTAATAATTTTTAATGTTTACCGTAACATGAATTTATTGTAATTGTAATGGATTGTAAAGTTTGATTTATTTTTTCAAGTTTGTCTACTATGTTAAGTTTTTAGACTACTAAATTTATAAACTCTAGGTGGTCTTACTGGACCGCTGAATTTTTATTGCTGGTGTGAACCATATTTATAATGTTTGATTTTGTTGCCTTGAGTGCGTGATTGTTTAATTTAGATGCAGTGCAGTGTACTTGATTCAGACTCTTGTGCCATTAAACTTTGATTTTTACTTATAGGCTTTTAGTGTTGCAGAAAAGCAACTTGGAGTACCAGCTCTTTTAGATGCAGAAGACATGGTTCAATTTTCAAGGCCAGATCGCTTGAGCATAATTACTTATTTATCCCAACTGCATAATTGTTTTGAAAATCAAAATAAAAGTATGAAATTTGTTTTTTATTTTTTAAAAAAACTCAATATTTATTCAATTTTTTTCTGTATCAGTCTTGAAATATTATATTTTCCAGATAGATGAGAAGTGCATATTTTTTGCTATTTTATTTTGTTTCGGCTTGAATCTAATATGATAGAATCTTTAATGCTAAAAAGTTTTGCTTAATACTCAAGTCTCAACAGTACAATACAATATTTATATATAACTTATAGGAAACTTTCTTTAGAATAACTGGTGCAATAACTTTTTGGTGGATAACTTTACTTGGGATCACTGTTATGTAGAGAAAAACCTACCTGTGTGTTGTGAAAAAGGATTTTTTTTAAATTATTAATTTTCCTCAAAAATGGTCACTTATTTATAAATTGCTAATAATGAATTTTTAATAATATATTTTATTATTTTAAAGTTATCCCTGCTAATAAGAGAAGGGAAAAAATCTCTAAGCTATCATATTACTTTACATAGAGCATATTTGAAAAAATTGTATTCTTAGCGGAAGTTAGATTTTTGTTTCACTTAGGTTAATTATCTTCTGTGTAAATACATTGGGTTAAAAAAAAGTTATTGTTGAGTATATTTTTGTTTTATAAAGATTTGTGTATATTTTGTGTATATTATTTCCAGAAAACTTTCTTCAATATTTCACTTGTAGGTTCTACTTGATGAATCCTAATTATGTTTTTTTATGAATGTTTTTATCATTTCCTATTGCTTAACTTTTATTATTTTCTCTGTTCACAGTGCGATCTGGTTTTAAAAGGTTGCAAACTAACAATATTTCTGTACGACCCTCAAAGGTATGTTATTTTTTAAGAATTGATCCTATAACAAAAAATATATGTATATATATAAACCTTATCCATTCTAAATACTTTCAAAAAATGGGTAATTACTACAATCTTCTTGTATTCATTTTTAATTGGATAAATTTAGTAAATTCATTTAAGTATTAACCCTTTGCTTACGGTATATCATGTTGTACGGTGTATCACCACCAGCCCTGAGCAAAAGGTTAATGAGGCTCAAGTTTACCTATAATTTCATCAAAATGATTTTATATGTGTGAATTGCCTAGCAAATTTTTGTAATTTTTTTATTTATTTTTAGTTATAATTTGTCAACTATTCAACTGATTTAAAATTTCAAATATTCAACTGATTAATTTTTTATTGTATTTAAAAGTTTAAAGTGGTGGGAAAATGTTTTGTACCTGAAACCAATATTTTGAGCATTGTTAAATTAAATAATCAAAAATAGTTCGACAGAGAAAGGAGCATTTTCTATGAGTGCATTTCAAACCATTTAGTCAACACCCTTTGATCATTATAGTAAATAATATTCAATTTTCTTCTTCTTTTTTGATGACTATGCATGTTCAATTCACAATTCCTTTATTATATTGCATGATTTCAGATTTTTCATGCATTATTTAAAAATATATTTTTTTATTTAGTTTTTTATTTATTATTATTTTTTGTTGTTGTAATGATCCCAATAAGAAAATTGTCTAGGTGTATAATGGTCTTATTAAGAAGGCGTGAAAAAAGGTGAAGAAAATGAGTGTACTAATCATGTTAATATTTTTTTCAAGTTTTGTATTGATATGGAGTCATTGGTGTGGTATATTATCACCTTTAATTTTTTTCTTCCTAATTTATCTGTATTTATTTATTTACTCTATTTCATAAGTGTATTTATTCTCGTTTGCTTGCACATGGAAAATATTTATTTTTAATGCTAATAATTTAAAAATATTGATATTATGAAGATTTTATGAAATCATATCACAGGCTTAATAATTATGAACATCAAGTACGTTTTTATTTGAACAATATGCAAATGTGTGCAAAACTGTGGTAAATTTCACAAAAAATTAATGGAGTGATGTGACTAATTAAAAAAGGTATTTGCTAACTCATTCAAAACAATATCATTAAAAGATAATAATGAAATCCTTCATTAAATATAATACTGTGAGTAAGGAGAGAGGTTTAAAATCAATCATTAACTGACCCAAAATAGTAATTTATTATAGTTTTTGTTTTAATGATTTCTAAAATTTATTGGTAGAAGGTTTCATTTGCTCAAAAAGAATGTTAAAATTTAATCATTTGCTAAATAAATATTTTTTTCTCTCCAGGTATTAGCTGCAGAACCAAAACTTACTAATAGACGAGTTGAGGTTTGCCAAGTCTGCAACAATCGGGTTTTCATTCTTGAAAGGCTCATTGTGGATAATAAGCTTTATCATACAGCTTGCTTTAGATGCTTTAAATGTAAAGCTCTACTGAATCCTGGTGCTTATATTGAAAGTGATACTCCAGGAAAATATGAATGTACTGTGTGTTTGCCGGAAGACAAATTGAGCAGCATGGAGACAGATGATACGGAATCGCATAGTTCACTTGAAGAAAAATGTGATGTTTCTATGAATTCTGTTTCAGAGCCTTTACATAATATACAGAACAATGTTGTAACGAAGTCTCCATTGTCTGAATCTGTGAACCAAGCTCGAGTAAGCTTTTTGGAACGAAGTTTAAATAAATCAGATTCAAGTACCAAATTCTCCCTCACCAACAAAACGCCAAGTTCATTAGAGAATGAACTTCCAAGAAATGGAATATCAGGTGCATATGACTTTTCAATATTTCCATTACTGTTTCAGAAAATTTATGATGTATGGACTGTTATGCAGTATTATATTTTAAGTTTTTTATTTTATTGATCTTTATTTTATTTTTATTTCTTAAATTTTTTCTTAATTTGATCTTTTTATATTGTATGATCTATTTGTCATCAATTTATGTCATGAAAGTATATTTTTTGACCCTTTTAGCATTAAGTAGAGTAAGCGTGTGCTTAATTTCTTCTCTATGATTTTTTCCCATTAAAACAAATGAGGAAATCTAATTTGTTTTCCATGAAAGCAACCCAACCAATTAGAAAAAAAATGAATGTATATTTTTTTTAATCAATTGTTTAATTCCTTACTTCAATTTTGCAGTAGTTTTTAATGCAGTTCTTCCAAATAGTCATCTTTTCCCTCCAATGTCCATTTATTAAAGTGAAGTCCGTTATAGTCCTTTTTTTAAATGTTAGATCCCCTTAGTCCTCTTTGGAATGATTTGAAAATCAGTTTATGGAAATTTTTCTAATATGATCTAATTGTGATGCTCTCTAACTTTGTGTTTCAAACTTTCTCCCAATTGTTCATATTGTTAGAAAGCCAATGATGTTAGTACACTATTTACTGTATTTATAGATCAGTGTTGTTTTTCTTGAACTTTGAGATCATACTTTTAATATTCTCATGTGAGTTTAGGAAGGCCAGCAACTACAAAGCTTTATCACTTAAAACTTTTCTTGTCCCTTTTATTCATTAGATTTAATAGAGATAAGAATAGGCATGCCAGATTTCATGCCCGTTTCCCGTCACAAGATTTAATTAACAATTTTAAAACTGAAAATATCTCATTGATTAAACTTAAGGTCCATCCATAAAGTGCTCTAAAGTGATTTAAGTATATAATCTATTCCACCCGATTTGTTGTTTCTGAATTTTGAAGACTCAAGATTTCAAATGACTTAATTAAATTTTTCTAACATGAAATTTTATAAGAGTGAATTGGTTCACGTACTTATTTAATATTGAATTTAATACTTATTTTGGAAGATAAGAATTCTTCCGTGATAGATATTAGTTGTTTCAAAAATTTTAATTGATTTCTATAAATTAAAAGATGAATTTAATCCAATTAACAATTCCATTATCATAAAAATTTAATGAAACTCTGAGGGGTTCACAAATTGTTTTATTAAAAAAAAATTTTTTTAGGTGTATTTTAAATTTGAAAAACTCTTCAATTGAAAATGTTAGGTTCCGTTTAAAAAATATTAAACAAATTACAATTTTAAATAGGATATTAAGCTTTCAGATTTGGTCTTAACAAGAAATAATTCTGATTGAGTTCCATAATTAATGACATTTTGAAAACTTATTAAAGTGGGATTACTAAATGCATTTATAAAAATAATTACTAAATGTAATATTAAAAAAGGGATCACTATTTTCTTAATTATGAGATTTTTAAAAAGTAAAATTTGAGGCGTTCATTTATCTAATACACATTAGCAATTGCAGTGACAAATCATCAAAATTTTTTATTAACTTTATTATCGTTTTAAAAAACAATGGAAAATAACAATTCAAGAACCAGATTTTTCAAAAAAGGTGGATTGCGAAACCATGTACTAATTTACTTTCGGCAGTTGTTTTAAGACTATTTTTACTCAAAAGTTATTGAAACTCTTTTTTTTTTTTTTAATTATTTAATCAAAGAAATTTTGAAATTACTATTACATAATCTTGGTTAAAGATTGATTCTTATGTGATGATATTTTCTAACCAGTATTTTAATTAATTTTTCACCTATGTAATTTTTACATTTTTGAATCTTTATGAATAAGGTAAATAAATAATTTAGAATAAGGTTTGAAAACTTGCACATCGAAGTTAATGGCTAACTTAAGAAACTTACTGTAAATACTTGTTAAAAAGATCCTGCACTAAATAAATTCTGTTTAATGATTTTTTTAAGATTTTCATAAGGAAGACTAATTAAATAACTGATTGTGGTAATTGAGTATAACTATGAATGGTCCTCTTTTCACTTACAAGTAGTCCACTTTTCCTTTTTTTGTTGGCTAAAATACAGGGTTGGCAGGTTTTTGACATGTGACAGTTTTTGACGGTTTAAACCGTCACGTCAAAAACCTCACTGTCAAAAATGTCAAAAACCTATATTCATATGTGAAATTTNTCCAATTAACAATTCAATTATCATAAAAATGTAATGAAACTCTGGGGGGTTCACAAATTGATTTAATTAAAAAAAAATATGTCTAGGTGCATTTTTAATTTGAAAAACTCTTCAATTGAAAATGTTAGGTTCTGTTTAAAAAATATTAAACAAATTACAGTTTGAAATAGGATATTAAGCTTTCAGATTAGGTCTCAACAAGAAATAATTCCGATTGAGAGTTCCATAATTAATGACATTTTGAAAACTTATTAAAGTGAAATTACTAAATGTATTTATAAAAATAATTGCTAAATGTAATATAAAAAAAGGGATCACTATTTTCTTAATTGTGAGATTTTAAAAAAGTAAAATTTAAGGCGTTGTTCATTTATCAAATACACATTAGCAATTGCAGTGACAAATCATATCAAAATTTTTTATTAACTTTATTATCATTTTATTTAAAAACAATGGAAAATAACAATTCAAGAACATCAGATTTGTCAAAAAAGGTGGATTGCGAAATCATGCACTAATTTACTTTCGACAGTTGTTTTAAGACTATTTTTACCCAAAAGTTATTGGAACTCTTTTTTTTTTTTTTTTTTTTTAAGTTATGTAATCAAAGAAATATTGTAATTACTATTGCATAATCTTGGTTAAAGATTGATTCGTATTTTGAAATTGGGACGACATTTTCTAATCAGTATTTTAATAAATTTTTCACCTTTGTAATTTTTACATTTTTGAATCTTAGAGAATAAGGTAAATAATTCCGAATAAGGTTTGAAAACTTGCACATTGAAGTTAATTGCTAACTCAAGAAACTTAATGTAAATACTTGTTAATAGGATCCTGCACTAAAAAAATTCTGTTTAATGATTTTTTAATATTTTCATAAAGAAGACTAATTAAATAACTTAATGTGGTTATTGAGTATAACTATAAATGGTTCTTTTAAGTCCTCTTTTCACTTACAAGTAGTCCACTTTTCTCTTTTTTGTTGGCTTAAATATGTTGAGAGCCTGTTTATGAGAGAAAAAAAGAGGTTTTGTAATAAATTTTATCTGATGTTATTACATTATAAAAAGTCACTAAGCTCCTTAAATATTTTTGACTTCATACTCACAATTTATGGCAATGTCTAAAATATACATTTTGTTTATAATTAATTATGTCTGAATTAAATTGCAGAATTTTGTATATGAAGATACAAAAAAAAGATATATAATAACTAGTTTTCAAAAGTCATGTTCTAATAAACTGAAACATTAGTTTGTAATTGTTGCTAGAGGTGACATTTGTTGTTTGCAAAGTAAAGCTCCTGATGCCTCGATGTTTTGTGTCATTTTCACAAATTTTGATCTTTAGTTTTAAGAAGTCTTAATGTGAATTTCAATTTAAAAGAATTAATTCCATTTAAATGCATTGGGAATAACCTTGCAGGAATTTTACTTGCCAGCTCCTAGATGAAGTTTTTTTTTTTTTTTTTAATGTGTTATCAACTTTAAATGATGTATTTTGGTTTTAGAAATTTTTATTAACCATTAACTTTCATTTATTGGTATATTTTTTTTCACAGTGAAGGACAAAATTAGTNAAATTTTTCTGCACATGCATTTGAATATAAATTTCTGAGATTTTAAATCTGTTATTTTACCTTAATTTTAATTAAAAAATATTTTAAAACCTGCTGATTACCTATAGTATAATTAAATTTCAATATAATGCATGACAACTGTTAGTAGTTCTGAAGTTTATATACTTTCTTGCAAACTTCAGTTTTTGACGGTTTAAACCAGTATTATACCCTTGTCATGTCAAAAACCACTTTTTGACGTCAAAAACCCAACTCTGCTAAAATATGTTGAGAGCCTGCTTATGAGGAAAAAAAAGAGGTTTTGTAATAAATTTTATCTGATGTTATTACATTATAAAAAATCACTAAGCTCCTTAAATATTTTTGACTTCATACACAATTTATGGCTATGTCTAAAATATACATTTTGTTTATAATTAATTATGTTAGAATTGAATCGCAGAATTTTGTATATGAAGATACGAAAGGAAGATATATAATAACTAGTTTTCAAAAGTCATGTTCTAATAAACTAAAACATTAGTTTGTAATTGTTGCTAGAGGTGACATTTGTTGTTTGCAAAGTAAAGTTTCTGATGCCTCGATGTTTTGTGTCATTTTCACAAATTTTGATCTTTAGTTTTAATATGTCTTAATGTGAATTTCAATTTAAAAGAATTAATTCCATTTAAATGCATTGGGAATAGCCTTACAGGAATTTTACTTGCCTGCTCCTAGACTAAGTTTTTTTTTTTTTATTAATGTGTTATCGACTTTAAATGATGTATTTTGGTTTTAGAAATTTTTATTAACCATTAACTTTTATTTATTGGTATATTTTTTTTCACAGTGAAGGACAAAATTAGTGTTTTTGAATCCAGTAAAGTATCTAAAGCAGACTCCCCACCATCTTTAGAGCCGACTTCACCAACCAACCTCAGAAAGTCACCAACACCAAAATCACTGTCATATTTAAATACTTCTTTAAATCAATCTCCAAAACCCAGTGTTAGACTGTCAAAGTTATCTACTGTTACTCCAGATAATAGTGAAAAATCAAATGAAGACAAAACAATTATGAAGGCTACTGAAATAGATACTATACATGCAGATCATAGTTCCACTGTAAAAGAATTCACAAATGATTCAAATTCAATTGAAACCAAATCAGTCTGTGATAATGTCTCTTCCAATGAAGTTCCTCTTTCAGATCCTACTCTTTCTTTGGTTAGCAATAGTATCAGTCCTTTGAAAACTTTACCTAAGGATTTGGACAAAAATGTTATTTATAAAAGTTCAATAGGGGAATACAAGAGTCCATTAAAATCTTCGCGTGATATTTTTCAAACTAATATTCAGCCTTTGAAACTTACTATTCCGACTATAAATACCAGTGTAAATTCAGAATCATCTAGTTTGCCTACGACACCTCTTTCCCCTTCTACAGATCACATTAAATCGAATGAAATCGCACACATCAGACCATCTTATAACAAGTCTTTGACTCGTCCTCTTAGTTATTCCAACTTGCAAGTCAAACAGAAGTCTGATGACATAACTGACAGCAATTCATCTAGCATGCTTTCAAATGAAAGAAGTGATGCAACTGTTAGGAGCAAAGCACTTTCGCTTGATAAAAATTCTGAATTAAAAAGTAGTGTTTCACTTAATCTTATTTCGAAAACTGACAATAAAGATCCTGTTTCAACAATTAATGAGCAAACAAATATGACTATGAGTTCTACTACTATTACCAAAATATCTCCTATTCCATCAATAAGACACAGTATTGAATCCAAGAAGCTAGATTTGCCGCCAAAAGAAATTAAAATCTCCATAAGAACGCCTGAACCTTCGTTCCCCAAAAGCACAGTTATAGAGAAAAAGGAGAAAGAAGATGCACCTGTAAAGCAGCTTGTTCCCAAAGACGAAGAAGAAGAAACTTACCCAGATGATTTAAATCCTTTTGGTGACGAGGAGGAAAATGAGGAAGAAGAATATCCAGATGATTTGAATCCTTTTGGTGATGATGAAGAAGAAAAGCCACGTAAAGTATTTGAAGGGGTGTGTGCTGATAACTACGATGAGTCAAAGAATCCATTTGCATCAGATGAAGAAGAAGCTGAAAGTTCGCTTACAGCAAACACACCATCGCCTAGGCCATATAGATCTCAAAATAATTCACCCTTTGGAACAATTTCGTCTCCAACCGGATCACTTAGAGGGACAACTAAAAAGAGGAAAGCCCCACAACCTCCTAAACTTAGTGACATCTTCCCCAATAATGACTCTCCTGATAGCTCCTCGAAGCCGTCTCCATCTGTGAGTCGAAGAGGTCTTGAGACTCCTTCACCTAAACTCAGAAAAAGTAAACCAGCTCCTCCTCCACCACCTACGCCATCTCCTAGGCAAAATGGTGTGTCACCCACTAGGAAACAACCTCAGCCTAAAGAAGAGGATAATAAGTCGGACTCCGCTGCCAAAGAATCCAAGCGACGAAAAAGACCTGCCCCTCCTGTACCAATTCCAATGCGAAAAGATGTAAGAACTTAGAATTTTGAGATCTATTTTATTTCTAGTTATTATTTTCAAAATGTTGTTTAAACTCAAGATACTGATAAAATAGCCTATTTGCAAAGTTTAAACTACTAATAATTTTAATTTATCTATATATTATTATAGATTTTTAATAGATTTAAATTTTTTTAAGAGATTTTACGTGGTTAAATAGTTTTTTTTATATGTTTTTAAGTTGGACTATTCATTTGAAAAATCTCATTTTATAATGGTTTACAAACAAAAGTTGAACACTCCTAACTGTTAATATGGCATTTTTTAATGGGAAGTCTATGTTTTCTACCTTCATGCTTGTGTATTTGTCAAAGCCTTTTCAAACTGATCAAAACATTGCTAACCACAAAATAATTTTTTTTTTTTTACTCCTATTAAGATTTTTACCATACATGTAACATAAATCTCTTCTTTCATAAAACTATTGAATCACATTTTCCATTCGATTTACTATTTATGAGGAGGGACCTACAAAAAATCGAAGTGTGCTTCCATTTGTAGACACAGTTGGGAGTTCTTCTGCTTGATGGGGTTAGTAGAGACTGTCACGAAGCAGCTGTGCAAATGGCGTCAATTAGTAGGTCAACGTTTAGGTATAGCGTTGTGTTTCTCTTTCTGTTATATTGTTCCGCTTGCGCAGTTGTTTCGGCAGATTTAAACGAACAAAGAATGTGTTTAAAACTTTTCTGTTTGAAAAATTGGCAGCGGAAGCTTATGAAATGCTGGGCTATTAAAGAGGATACTATTAGCCCAGGGCTGATTGTGCTCCGGAAAAAATATGGATTTCCGGATTTTTCGCTAACAGTGATCTGGAAGTTTCCGGAGATCGAAGGTCCAGACGTTTCGCAAAAATCATTGATCACAGAAGTTTCCGGAAATCAAATTTTCAAAGGTGGAACTAAAAAACACAGTTTATTTTATTTGTTTGTAAGGGAGAGCCAGAGAGATACTTTATAAGCTTATATTCATGATTAATATAAATTTTTTATCAGTAAATACTTGTTATAATCATAAACTCAAGAAAGAAAAACATATTTGTAAATTGTAATTACTTCTCCAGGTCATCATAGGTATGTGTAGAATTTTAAATATATTTTAGGTATACTAAGAAATATTGAGAAAAGGGGGAAAAAAAACCTTGTTAAATTTTTTTCCAATTTAAACTGTTTTTTTTTTTTTTTTTTTCTCAAGAATCGGNTTAGGCTCACAATCACCCCTGCATACACACAAATGTTCTGGTGCTTTTGGCATGCAGTGAAATGAGTGTTTGAAGATCATGCTTGTTCTGGGCAAATTCCACAAATGAGGAAAAAAATAACTAAAAAATCAAAGAGGATTGTCGTTTCACAATTGACCAGATTTCAGGAGAGACAGGCGTTAGTTGGAGCTTGTGATTTGCAAATGAGGCATGTTTCCACTAAACGCTAAATGAACCTTTCAGATGTGAACTGTCATCCTCCACCCTCGGTATTTGCCCTATACTACTTTTTCCTCTTTCCGAGAATGACAAAGCATAAAAGAAAGGGAGCGTTTTAATTTTGTTAAGGCAATTAAATAGTTTCGCAAAACAGTGGGAAAAAAGACTTGATAAGTGTATTACATCTAAAGGAGAGTACTTTAAAGGTGTCTGAAGGAATTAAAAAAATTTATAACTAAAATTATATAGCTAAAAAAAACTTTGTAACCAAATTTTTTTTTTAAAAATCTGTATTTTTTATTTTTCTTCATTTGATAAAAGGGGTCTGTCTAGGCTTTTCTGAAAGGTACCTTTTTTGTGAAAATTTTGACATAATTTGTGAAAAATTATATTAAAAAGTCAACACAAAAACATGGTAAAAATATAGATTTATNAAAGACGAAGAAGAAGAAACTTACCCAGATGATTTAAATCCTTTTGGTGACGAGGAGGAAAATGAGGAAGAAGAATATCCAGATGATTTGAATCCTTTTGGTGATGATGAAGAAGAAAAGCCACGTAAAGTATTTGAAGGGGTGTGTGCTGATAACTACGATGAGTCAAAGAATCCATTTGCATCAGATGAAGAAGAAGCTGAAAGTTCGCTTACAGCAAACACACCATCGCCTAGGCCATATAGATCTCAAAATAATTCACCCTTTGGAACAATTTCGTCTCCAACCGGATCACTTAGAGGGACAACTAAAAAGAGGAAAGCCCCACAACCTCCTAAACTTAGTGACATCTTCCCCAATAATGACTCTCCTGATAGCTCCTCGAAGCCGTCTCCATCTGTGAGTCGAAGAGGTCTTGAGACTCCTTCACCTAAACTCAGAAAAAGTAAACCAGCTCCTCCTCCACCACCTACGCCATCTCCTAGACAAAATGGTGTGTCACCCACTGGGAAACAACCTCAACCTAAAGAAGAGGATAATAAGTCGGACTCCGCTGCCAAAGAATCCAAACGACGAAAAAGACCTGCCCCTCCTGTACCAATTCCAATGCGAAAAGATGTAAGAACTTAGAATTTTGAGCTCTATTTTATGTCATTATTATTTTCAAAATGTTGTTTAACGCGTTGAATGCCACGCTAATTTTACATGACTTGTCCTGGCCGCAATGATAAATAACTACAAATTAAATTTGCAAATATTAGACAGATTTTGTGAATTATATAAGCCTACGAATTGTTTAGAGATAGTGGGGGATAAAAATCTACTAAATTGAATTTATTAAACCAAGAATCACAATTAATAAACTACCACTTGAAAATATTTATTTGCTGTCCATAGCAACTTTGCATCTCTGTGTATATAAATAAAACTATTTTTGTGTGTTCTATATTGCACTAATTTCTTCTAACCATTTTAATAACAATAATAATATAAAAAAATTAAAAATTTACTCAAATTATGTATTTCTAATAAACTTGGCTTCGCCGGTCACCGGTGACCCCTGTGGCGCTACAAACAAACTCAGTGCCAGTCACCGGTGCCCCCATGGCATTCAACGTGCTAAACTCAAGATACTGATAAAATAGCCTATTTGCAAACTTAAATTACTAATAGTTTTAATTTATATATATATTATTATAGATTTACATGTTTGAATATTTATTTTATATCTTTTTAAATGGAACTATTCATTTGAGAAATCTCATTATATAATGTTTTACAAACAAAATGTTTTAAATGCAGTTACGCTCCTAACTGTTAATATGATATTTTTTTAATGGGAAGTTTGTTTTCTACCTTCATGCTTGTGTATCTTTCAAAGCCATTTCAAACTGATCAAAACAGATCAAAACATTGCTAACCACAAAATAAAAAAAAATTTTAATATTTTTTTTTTACTCTTATTAAAATTTTTAGCATATATGTAACGTAAATCTCTTCTTTCCTAAAACTATTGAATCACATTTTCCGTTTGATTTACTATTAATGAAGAGAGACCGACAAAAAATCGGAATGTGCTTCCATTTGTAGACGTGGTAGAGAGTTCTTCTGCTTGATGGGGTTAGTAGAGACTCTCACGGAACAGCTGTGCAAATGGCGTCAGTTAGTAGGTTAACGTTTAGGTATATTGTTGTGTTTCTCTTGCTATTATATTGTTCATTTTCCGCAGTCGTTTTGGCAGATTTAAACGTACAAAGAATGTGTTTAAAACTTTTCTTGTTTGAAAAATTGGAAAAAATTGTTGCGGAAGCTTACAAAATGCTGGGCTATTAAGGAGGATACTATAAGCCCAGGGCTGATTGTGCTCCGCAAAAAAATCCGGATTTTTCGCTAACAGTGATTCGGAAGTTTCCGTAGATCGAAGGTCCAAACGTTTCGAAAAATCATTGATCACAGAAGTTTCCGGAAATCAAATTTTCAAAGGTGGAACTAAAAAACACAGTTTATTTTATTTGTTTGTAAGGGAGAGCCAGAGAGATACTTTATAAGCTTATATTCATGATTAATATTCCTTTTTTATCAGTAAATACTTGTTATAATCATAAACTCAAGAAAGAAAGACATATTTGTAAATTTTCATTACTTCTCCTGGTCATCATAGGTATGTGTAAATGGTATAGGTATGTGTGAAATTTTAAATATATTTTAGGTAAACTAAGAAATATTGAGAAAAAGGGAAAAAAAATTTGTTAAAATTTTTTTTTTTCAATTTAAACTGTTTTTTTTTTTTTTTTTTCCTTCAAGAAATTTTTTTGAATTTCGATTTAGGCTCACAATCACCCCTGCATACACACAAATGTTCTGGTGCTTTTGGCATGCAGTGAAATGAGTGTTTGAAGATCATGCTTGTTCTGGGCAAATTCTACAAATGAGGAAAAAATAACTAAAAAATCAAAGAGGATTGTTGTTTCACAATTGACCAGATTTCAGGAGAGACAGGCGTTAGTTGGAGCTTGTGATTTACAAATGAGGCATGTTTCCACTAAACGCTAAATGAACCTTTCAGATGTGAACTGTCATCCTCCACCCTCGGTATTTGCCCTATACTACTTTTTCCTCTTTCCGAGAATGAAAAAGCATAAAAGAATTTTAATTTTGGAGCGTTTTAATTTTGTTAAGGCAATAAAATAGTTTCGCTAAACAGTGGGAAAAAAGACTTGATAAGTGTAATACATCTAAAGGAGAGTACTTTAAAGATGTCTGAAGGAATTAAAAAATTTTATAACTAAAATTATATAGCTAAAAAAAACATTGTAACCAAATTTTTTTTAAAAAATATCTGTGTTTTTTTATTTTTCTTCATTTGATAAGCTTCGTTATTTTCCTCATGAGGCAAGGACATTATTTTAGATAGTACTTTTCAGAATATTTAGTTTATTATTAGATTTCATTTTTTAAAAAAAAAAATTATTTTACAACTAAATGGTTAAAAAGACATTTGTATTAAAAAATTTCAATTTAAATAGTCCAACAAAGGTAACCCTGTATGAAAAATGGGGTAAATTGAGCGTAATATACATACCAAATGTTAAACTCTAAATGTTGGTGTAACTAAGCAGTTCTGTTATCAACTTTCATGTTATTATTTGTGCATCTTTTTAACTGTACTGAATGCTTGTCGCAGTAGAAGGTTCAGGGCACCATTAAATTGCATTGTACTCCCATGCATGTTGTTTATAATAAGCTTTATTAATATTTCTAATGTTAGATAAACTTTTTTTTTTAGAAAAAGAAAATTCCACTTAAAGAAATATTGCGTGAAATGAAAGAAATTGAAGCAAAACAAAGAGATCTTGAAACTCAAGGCCGGCAAATAGAGCTTTTAATTAGAGATAGAGATAAAGGTAAGATGTTCCGTTTTTACATAAGCGTTTGATGAATGAGTCAATAAAGCTTGATCGCACTGTGACTGGTACAAATAAATACTTAAATAATTAACTTTCTAAATTGAATCTCAATAGTCAACATCCTTGGGATATAAGTACAGATAATATATATATATATATACTTCATAACATAGTATAATAATCATAATATGTTATTAAGTATAATGATTTTCAAAATTAAAGTAGCTTGATGGTTTATGTGTTATCGTTGTGTGTTTTAAATCACCACAACATATTTTAAAGTAGAATTTCAAGGTGCATAGTGATAAATTTAAGAGAAAAATCAAAGAAAAACTGTTAATATTATTATTGACTTTGGTGATGACTATGACTTTATTAATGTATCATCTTTTCAAAAAATAATCATTTTGCATAGTGGAGAATTGAGGTTAAGCAACTTTTCTAAATAAAATATATTTCGATATTTAATCTTCACATGGCTACTTTGACCAAGTAGAAAGAAAGCCTTTAGAAGTGGTTCTAAGAAGATTTTATTCAATATTATTAAATTTTGCTATTATTCCCAAATGGTATTACTTTAAAAAACAAACAGGCTATATAGGGTAAACAAACCAGTGAAGGAACACTTACGCTTCACTTGCCTTTTAAAAAATCATATTAATTTCAAAATTCATAATTTTAGTTAAATGACAGTGTCAACATATTTGTTACTAATTGCAAATTATGTAAAAAAATTGTAGAGAACTTACATAATATTGTTTTAAAGTTTTAGAGGTTCAAATAACAAGTAGTAAGAAGACCAAGTGAAGGAACAGCTNAACATATTTTGTAAAGTTGCGTTAAGTCTAATTATTACATAAAACTTGCTGAATATGCATAATATGATTAGCTATGAGTAAATCGCATTCACATTTAAATATAAATACTTAAATTTGCTGCAAAATAATTAAAGTGCATATTTGCATTTCACGCTTTGCATTTTTTTTTTTTTTTGTACTTGGTTTTAAATTGTGAATCATAAAAGCAATTTGATTATTATTACTCTCCAAATTTTTATTGATTTTTTTTCTTATTACTATTTTATTGAAATGAACAATGTAATGAGCATTCTTAATAAATTTTTATTTTGATTATTAATTTTTTACTTCAGATGAGGAACCTTCTGTTGAAGAAGAAGAAAACATTATGCAATTATTTGAATTAGTAAACCAGAAAAATGCTCTTTTCCGTCGTCAAGCTGAACTTATGTATATGTATGTTATTTAAATTTTTATTGTTTGCTGAACTATCATTTTCAGATGTCAGCTCTTTTTACATTTATTTGATTTAAATTTAAAATGTCACTGATTTTTTTTTTCTTTGTAGAAAACGCTCTCAACGTTTAGAAGAGCAGCAAGAAGAATTAGAAAAACAAATACGAGAGTTAATGGCTAAGCCTGAAAGTGGTAGGAAATTTTACTTGATAATTATATATTTTTCTTCTATTTGAATGTTAAATCTAATCACTGCTGTGTTTAATAGATTCTATTAACATTCAATTTTTTTTACTATTATAAAAGTATATTGAATTGTAATACAATTGTTAGTTTCTTATTTTGTTGTGACTAGAAATGAACAAAATTTTAAGACATGGTGAAGATTTAAGACATGATCAAAATATGGAGCTAGTTTGGATCAAACCTTCCTCTTTAAACTTGATATTTTAAAATTTTTACCAATTTTTGAACAATCATGGTTATTTTCTTTGAAACCATGTAGTTTGTCTGTATGCGGGCAAAATTTCTTACTAAAACCTTTTGTATAAAAGAACTAATCATTATTCATGATGTTTAAATATATATACCTCGGGCCGGGCAAGGTTGACTCAGCCTTTCATCCCTTAAGTGGGTCAATAAATGAGTACCAAGCATGCTTGGGAACTAGACACTCCGCTTTCGACTGACCACCTAACCAGAACATCTGCTCCTGCACCCCAGAGCCCAAGGTCATGAAAACTGAGATAGGCACAGCAGGCCTTGACCCTCTATGGGCTGTCGCGCCACCGAGTTTAGTTTTTATATGTATATGTATTAAAGAAAGTTATATATTTTTTAAAAATGAAATACATGCTTGAATCCTATTTTTAAAGTTTTTCTACTGTACGAGAACAAAAAGAAGTGAAATTACAGTTTTTAAAAGGAATATCATGTTAAGTGCATAATTACTTTTAAGACTTACTGTTTGTTATGAAATTAAAAAATGAAAGTCTTAATGACTTTTAATATTTGATGAGTTACTATTCTCTTCAATTTTTATTGCTTAGAAGATTTTTTATCTATGATATTAGAAGATAATTTTTATCTATGTTACTTGTTCCATTGAAACATTTATCTTTGATTGTATAAATTACTAATGCAAAGTGGATTAAAAAGAAAAATTCTGAAGACTTTATTCTATGTTAATTTCCATTTTTTTAATTCAGAAACTATTTAATTTCAGATCAATATTTAACCGAATGGTGTATACATTTTCCTAGTTTGTTAGTTAGTTTAAAATTTATAAATATATCTTATCTTTTGATTTTGTGTGTGCTTGTAATGTTTATTCCTTCCTGTCATAATTGTTCACAAAAATACATATTTTACTTAGGACCAAGAAGACTTACATGACGACAAGGATTTTAGTAGGTTTTTTAAAGATTAAAGAAAATAACTACCAAAAGATTTATTACTTGAAAATAAGTTCTTTGGAATAATCAAATTGCAAAAAATAAAAATATTAACAAAAATCTCTTGAATATCCGCTTTTTTATTGTTACTTATATGAGACTGAACACAATTTTGTTTTTATGAATGCTTACAAACTATGTCGTTTTAAATTAAATCATCCAAATAATATTACTCAGTATATTGCTTGTTTTTTATCAGAGAAAACTGAAGAGGAAAAGGTGAGAGAAGAAGAACTTATTTATGAACTTACTGATATTGTTGACCAAAGGAACTCTATAATTGACAGCATTGAGATGGATAGGAGGAGGTTGGTTGAATTTGTTTTCATTACTTTTAAAATTAAAATCATGGATTTATTTTACACATAGTTAAAGTGTAGTCTCTAGTTTATTTAAAATAAAGTATAAAAGCTAATACAGTCAAACCCCGCTATAGTGAACTCCCAGATATAGTGAACAAAATGCTCGGTCCCGTGCCTTGCTATACACGTATAATGGTATTTTTAGTGGATATAGTGAACCAAAAAAGTGAGGAAGTTGGATATAATGAACTTTTTTCTGTCTTCAACTGATTTCCCTCCCATTTTCTTCGTAATAATTTTGAAATTTGTACTTCAGAATAAATACATATACCGATTTTTAAAACCATCTATAGAAACTACTTTTATGTGCTCGAATGGCTGGTTAGACAGGTTTAAAAAGCAGAATAACAGAAATTCAGGAAAAATTATCTAAGAATCGGGATATCCATATCTGATGTTGAGGATTGCTCATCAGCTAAAGATTACTAATTTTTATTTGTACTCAAGACAAAGAGTGATAAAAAATTACACATTTCTTGCTACTACATAATATTTTTCAGTCATTTATACGAATATAATGTAATAAAAGGGAGGAGTTTGGGAACCATTAGTGAAATTGCCTGCATAACGAATATAGTGAACTCCCGGTTATAGTGAACCAAAATTTCGGTCCCTTGAAGGTTCACTATAGCTGGGTTTGACTGTATAAACAAGGTTAAGATGAAATGAGCAAAAAAAAAGGTCTGTGTGTTCTAGTTGTTGGCAAGTGATAGCAATCAGTATGTGGAATCCCCAGTAATGAATAAATATACAAAATCATCTTGCATGCACTTATTTTGTGCATATGCTTACAAAATTTTCAGCCAGAAGTATTCTTTTGATGATAAATACATTCTGGTAAAGAACTAAAGAGGGAATAAGTTTGATTGTCATTAACATAGTTAGTGGATATTGAATATTTTAGGTATCCATGAAATGGAAGCCTTTTTCTAAAGTAAATAATCAAGCAAGTAAATTGCTTTTATTAATATTCTCTCTTCTAAAATTTTAAATTGTTTTGCAATGAACAATACCTAACAATATTTGTTTATCAATCATATTTTATGATAAAAACAATAAAAGTTTTAAAAAGAGTCAGAAATTCGTTTCTGGAAACTATAACCTCATAGTAAAAGATTTAAATTATGACTCAAATCTTAAATCCTAGTTCTAATTAAAGCCTTGAAATATTTTTTTGATCTTGAAATTTGCAAAATGAATTTTTATTTTTCTTTGCAAGGAGTCACAAGTTTTTCGGTTAAATTTGTAGTAAAGATTCTCAAACATTTAAGATTTCTAAACTATTTAAGATTACAACATTAAACATTTGAGTAACTAAATGTTCAAAAACATTTTCTATAGCCTAAAGATTAAATTATGGGATTGAGTGGTCTATCTCTATAGTTTTAAAGGGCAATAAATCAGCTTTTATCTCTGGTAATTTTGTGTTTTGATACTTTTGTTCAATCTAATTTATTCTTGTTAATTAATATCTGAGATAAAGGTAATGGTAAGTTTCCACTTACCTTTTTCTATGGACCATCGTGTTTTTTTCTGAATATAAATATTATGATGAGGCTTTGGTATTACTGACATCTTATTTAAATCTGAATAAACATTTATTATTGATAATCTACAATGTATTAATGATGATTAATATATAAAATGAAATGATACATGAATTACGTTAATTAAAAACGTGATGAATCAGGGGTCTGTCCAGGCCGAATTTACTACTGTTTAGCGGTACTTTCACAAATTCTATTTTAGGTAAAGCAGTAGTTTCACAAATTCAACTTTAGGAAAAACGGTAGTTTCACAAAATACTTTTTCTTAAAATTTTATTTTTGTATCCCTTACGAAACGATAAATCCATATTTTTGTGTTGATTTTTAAATATAATTTTTCACAAATTATGTCTGAATTTTCACAAAATAAGTACCTCTCAGAAAAACCTAGACAGACCCCTGTGAATGATAATGTGGGGGGTGGAGTTACAGACCATGTCAACCTTCATTTATGAAAAGGTACCCCAACATAGAGTCGAGTTAACATGTCTTATATACTAGTGAAATGTTGTTGTAATTTTGTAGTGGTAGATACGCTACAGTACTCCCCCACCAGAATTATAGCTATGATAGAATTCGATGAATGGATGCCACTAGTTGATTCATTGCTGTTTTGTGCGAAGCCGGGAGAGCTGTATTAAGATCACCGTATTTTTTNATTAAACACATCCATACGACGGCATATCACCCCATTTCTAATGGCTTGATTGAAAATTGGCACCGTACATTGAAAGCCTCATTAAAAGCTCATCTAACTGATCGTTGGACAGAGGTCTTACCCACAGTATTATTGGGAATGCGTTCTGCATTCCGGGAATCCATAAAGGCTACAACAGCTGAACTGGTTTACGGAACTGCCTTGAAGTTGCCGGGAGAATTTCTAATGCCAACACCAAAGGATTTCAATGCCAGTGAATTTGTGCAGCGCCTGAAAGAAAATATGGCAAAATTGTCCCCTTCACCAACCAAGAATCATGACACTAAGAGCCGAACATTCATCTCGACCGACCTCAAATCGTGCAAGCAAGTTTTCATCCGACACAATGCTGTTCAACCGCCACTTAAGCCAGCTTACGATGGACCCTTCGAGGTACTGGAAAGAACAGACAAAGTATATAAAGTTCAAGTCGGCAACAAATCCAAGTTTGTGACTATAGACAGACTAAAGCCAGCCTACATCTTGAACATTCCAGAGTCAGAACCAGAGCCTGTGATCTACCATCCTAGCCCACCTCCGGAAGTTACTGAGCCAACAACAACAAATGTTGAAAAAGCAGAGGACAAGGCTAAGCATACACGATCGGGACGTAAAGTACGTTTCCCTGCACGATTCAAGTAACGTTGCACTAGGAGGGGGGTACTGCAGTATCCTCACTGCTGAGTCAAACTCAAAAACGACAACTGCCCCCTGACGCAGTTGTGAGATTGAGACTGCTACTTCAATTTCTACTTCCGAACTTTGAACGGAAGTGAACAGTAGTTTCTTTTTTGATATAAACAAGTTCGTTCACGAGATGTTGTTCATCTGATATTTTTCTCTCTCTCGATCGTCAGCGAGATATGTTCTTATTTCATGTAACCTTTTATTATTTTATTTTAAAATACATTAAAATGTAATATATTGGATTAACTACTATTTCATTTCTGCTGCATAAAAGACAGGATTGGACTTCGTGATCGGGTCTAAACCTGTAATAATAACATTTTATTGCTGCAAGCCACATCTTGAGTTCCATTCCAACTAACAATTAATTTGAAAATTTTGTGGGGGAAAAGAGTTATTATTTTTTCTCAGCGCCATCTGCTGACAGTTTTTATTAAGAGAGCTTGGAACAACATTGTTATTCATGAATATTTTGTTTTGTTTACAAATTCTTCTAAAAACTCATCTGATAACTTTTTGGTTGTTTAAAATAAAATATAAAAAGTAAATTCTTTGACTTGAAAGAAATGCAAAGTTTTCTTTAATTACTAAAAGCATTCCAGACTATACTTCCTTATACGAAATCTTTGTTTGAAATGTATTGAGGCTTCTCTTGTAATTTATGCAAACATAATTGTCAGAATCTCAACATTATACTATTCTATCACTCCAAACAGTATAAATGCATTTTGATTTTTTTTAAAAAGTTATCACATTAAATTAGGGGTGCAAGAACCTTTTTAAGTGAAGGGCCACTTGCGCAGCAAGTTACATAGTTACCACAGTTACAAAGGCTAGACACATATTTAGCCGTGTTTGTGGCAAATATGATATTTATTTAAACATTAATGATCTAAGCACTAAATATTTTTTATAAAAAAAACTTAGTAATATATTTACAGATAAATAAATTCTTTTAATTATTGCTATTCATTCAAAAAGGAAAAAAACTAATATTTTTTCTAAAATTTTTTTTATCAATAATTAATTCATCTAAAAAAAGTGTATATATATATATTGGGGGGAAATTACGAATTCTAAAAACAACAAAAACTGTAATGCTTACAGAATGAAAGTGTAAAAAAAAAGTTTTTCCATTAAAGAAAATTTATAGTGTTTAAATAAAAACAAAATCAATTTACTGCAAAATAAGATTCAATATTTATTTGGTATTATATTTCAGATATTATGATATTTCTATTTCTTGAATTATTAGAGGTTTTAGGAATTTTTAATTGCAAACTTATTCAGTTTTTTCCTCAAAAAATCACTTGAACTACAAAAAAAATTGAAACAAAATGAATTAGAAACATTGAACAATTTAAAAATTCGTGTTTTCCTTCAGTTTGCGAATTTTTCATGTTGCTGTTACATTGTACTAAAATACCGGGATTCTAATTCCTCGTTCCAATGCATGGCACTAAGTACCGAAAAAATAACTTATAATTACGATGAAATATGCACAAATAAATAGTATCTAAAAGTGATTATTTCAATGCGCAATTCGAAATTCTTGTGTCTTAATATCATTGTAGTTAAAGTAAGTAATATCAAAATCACGTACTAAAACATCAAAATAGCAAAAAATATTTTTAAAAAAGCTAAAATTTACGATGAAATTAGCATGAATAAAGGGTGTCAATAAGTGATGACTCATAAGTATATGGATAAGTGACGACTCAAATGTACTATTAAAATTTTTCGACATTTAAAAGAAGAAAAAAAATTTCATGGTGTTCAGGAGCTCTAGCGGGCCACATATCAGGAGTCGGTGTGTCGCAGGTTTTGCACCCCTATTAATAAAATTTTTTAATTTTTAAGTGAATTTTTCTTATAAGAGTAAAAGCTTGACTATAATGTCTACTAGTGTTGATTGTACGGGAATTGGCAAATACAGCTTTTTATATTGGTATTGAGAGCATGAGGATTAGAAGATTAAAAAAACCTTAATATGTGATATTTTTTGGAATATAAAATTTTTAGAATTTATGTAGTAAATGCTTCGTGTTTGTTTTTATGTTTTCCTTTAAGTATGTGAAATGATTTAAAGTGCTTTAAAACTTATCAAAACTTTGCATATAAAAATTTATGAAAAAAAGTATTTAGTATGTGGATAGCCATTATTATACATTTTTGGATTTTTAATTTTAACAGATTTTTTTCTAATTTTAAATGCCATCTGCTTTCATGCTTAGGGCCAGGGCTTTGGGAGTGAACCTCTAGGACTGCAAAAAATCTGTTTATTACTCTCTTTTAAATTTTAAAAGTGGGAGATTTTGATACATTTTATGTTAGTATTATTTTTATAAGGTTGTAATGTAATTAGTAGAAATTTCTCTACTGAATTTGCAATGGTTTGTGGTGCCCGACATTTAAAATTACAGCTAATGACATTGTGTTTTACTTTCGGACGCTTAGACCCTAGGCACATCCCTGGTAGTTTGTGAACACCAAAAGAATTTAAAAAAATTTTTTTTTGTTTTGTTATCTAAAATTATATAAACATAATAAGATTTATCTGTCTTTTAGGGAAATGG
Source organism: Parasteatoda tepidariorum (assembly GCF_043381705.1). Classification (NCBI taxonomy): domain Eukaryota; kingdom Metazoa; phylum Arthropoda; class Arachnida; order Araneae; family Theridiidae; genus Parasteatoda; species Parasteatoda tepidariorum. The sequence goes on along the minus strand of NC_092212.1, from coordinate 47,004,492 downwards.
AAGAAGATGTCAGTGTCCAGGAGCAAATTGAAATAAAAAATGGTATGTACACATCTTATTTTTATTCAAGAATGATATGCAGTGCATGGTTAGATGGGAAAAAGCTTTTTACTTTTATTAACACCTTAAACTCACAAGTATCATCTTCAATTTCTAATCCTCATTTTCTATAATTATTATTTTTACTGCTTCCGCATTGTTTTTTCACATGGTAGAAAAAATTAATTTTATAAGGAAATTGAATCTAATAGTTAAATATTGTATATTTAAAAGGATATTGACATTAAAAAATTCAATTTATGAAATATCAAAATTCATTTTTTACTTCAGTAGCAGAGTAAATACATAAAATTTCTACTTTAATTATATTTACATTTTTTTCTACTGTAAGAACATTAATATTTGGGCTCCTATTGCAAAGCTTTAAATGCCTTTCTTAATGTTTCATTTACTGACTTCTGAAGTTGCTATTTCAAGTAAATTATATGATTTTAAGGAACTGAACAAAATATATCCTCAAGAAAATCTACTTTATCAACAAAAAGAATTTCCAATAGTTTTATAGAATACACCCAGGAGGAAATATAAGTGTCTGTTTTGTTTTCTAATAATTTATTTTAAAATTTTTGGTTGAAATACCTAAATATTTATTAACCTTTTTGTTACACACTTCTACTGTTATTATGCATGCTTTCATTTCATTCTTATGTTAGTTTTTACTCTGTTTCTTACTGGTTGTGGCTGCTGGGTTTTGGTGCTTTTTGTATGAGATTGTTTATTACTTTCCTAACAGGTGACTTACCAATTGCAGCTGAACTAAAAGAGAAAAATAAAGGTAAAGATAAGAAGGAAAAAAAAGAAAAGAAAGAGAAAAAGAAGAAAGAAAAGAAGAAAAAAGAAAAAAATTTAGAAAGTGGAGATAGTGGGAAAAATACCCTAAGGAAGAAATTATTTAAATAAAATTTAGATTTTAAATTATTTAGATCAATTGCTAAAATATTAAGAATAAAAAATATTAATAGTTGTGTTTTGAAATATTTAGATAAATTACCAGAACACTAATGATAAGAAAATGTGTGCATAATGGATGCAAAATTAATAGATATTTTAGAATTAAATTAAATTATAGCCTTTCCTCAATCTCGTTTAGAAAAATGGTGCTATTGTCCTCCTTTTGAATAGAGCCTTTTAACTTATAAAACTACTTAGCTTAATATCTTTTTAATGATAGCTTTATTTTTTGTTTTGTTTGTATTCCATTTATAAAGTCATAAGTGCAACTTCTAAACAAGAATTTTTAAATTCATCTTTAACCATATACGAAATTCATTCGTAATCATTTTATAGAGCTTAATGAGGGGAAAAACATGTTAAAACAGTTTCAGATTATCAGTTTTCGAATTTTACTCATTTTAAATTGTACAGAAACACCAGGAACCTTCTTTTTTTATTTATTTATTTAATTATAATAAAGATTTGGCAAAAAAGTTAATCCTGTATGCTTTCATTTGATAATAACATGCTTTTAAAGCTGAAAAATTGAGTGTTTACAAAATGTCTCATAACATGTTTTCCCAGAAAGTTCTTTACTTATTAAAGTTGTTTATTCATTCCAACACTTATTGCTATTTGTTCTTATCATTTGCTTTATATCTTCATTCCGAGCACTTTTAGCATTTCATATTTTTCTCATTAGAGTATTTAAAGCTTGCATTATTTTTATATTAAATATTGTGAATTAATTTTGTATATAGAACTCAATCATGCTAACTAGAAGTAAAAATTATTTAGACTTTTGAAATCGGAGTCAGCAAAAAGTTATGAATGGTTACTTAATTTCTCAATTATTGTCACAATTTTAATATTATTGTCACAATTTTAATAAGTGCACAAATTATTATATATTTTTTTTATAAATTGCTTTGATAAATTGATTGTATTTTAATTATTTCAAAATTATGTAATATAATTACTTTTATCATTTTTGTTACATTGTTGTGAAAAATACTAGTCAGTGTTTATGTTTTTGTTACATATATATTTTTATAAGAAAAGTATGGATAAATTTGTTTAAAATCTCATAAAAAATTTTCAGGCCTCCATTACTGATAAAAACAATGGAAGATTCTAATTATGAGTAAATTTAACTGACCCTGTAAAAATAAAATGTTTCCACATTTTAGTGTCAAATTAGGAAGCCATATTTTTTGAGAAATGTTCTTTTTTTCAGCTTATACTTTGTGCTGCTATATATAGTTTTTAAGGGAAAAACTGAAAAAGCTAAAGCAAATTTTCATTTATGTTGATTGTGAATTATTTTTATAATGCTATTTGTAGATGTGAAATAAAAGTGAGATATTTTATTGTGATTGTTTCTCTTCCATACAATACAGTGTTTGCGATTTTAAATTTTACGGCTATAGTATTAAAACTATGATAAGGAAATTTTATAATTTATAGAGGAATTACATTTGCCAATGTCAAAATTTTTTTAAGAGGAACAAAGTCTTGTTAAAGCCAAGTGTAAATCCTAAACACAAGTATCAGGTGATTGCAAAAGTTATACATATTATTATTCTATGCCTCTGAAAGTTCTACTGAATTTTGAATTATTTTTTGTAAAAAATTACAGAGTTAATTGCCAAAAAATGTTTTCATGACAAGGTGACCACAGAACTGAGAAAATTCAGGGAACTTTATCAATTTTAAAATGTAATTAAATAGCCAAAAAATCAAGAAAAATGAATTTTAGTTTAAAATTTCTGAGACTCTTGATATTTTTTCCAAAAAAAAAAATGGTCTTTTACTAACATTTTTCTATAAGAATGTTTGTTTTCAACTTGTATGGCAAGTATAAGCGTTTTAAAATATATTTTATACATTGAAATATAGTAAAACTGAAAATTTATTAATAAAATCTATACCATTTGAATCGTTAATTTTTTTTTCTGAGTGTTTGTGAACAACTTAAAAGATTTTGATTTTATAAAAAAAATTATTTTGCCAAAAACTGAATACATAAATTTCTGGATGAAAAAGACCAGGTAAATAAAGGAAATTTCTTTTTGTGATGTTGTCAATGCAAAAATATACTATTTCTTCTAACATCCAAAAAACTAAATTACTATCCTATCTAATCTTTTTCTCAGTAAATAAAAATCATTAATATAATCCGTTTTTTTTTTATACCATAACCTTGACTTCAGAATAAAATCTATTTTTAGAGATTCTCTCTACTCTCTGCCTGACACATTTGTATAGAATTTGAAAAGCATTATATGGTTGCTAAATGTTTTGAGTTCATTAAAATAACTTGTAATAATCTCTCACACTATCTTCTCTGCCAACATATTTGAATGTGTATTGAGAAGAGGAGCCTTGGCAGTCAATTAATAGCCAATACATGAATTCCTTCACTTTCCTTGATGAAAACTATTCAAATGTATTCTTCAGTTACATAATTGATTTTTTGATGGATGGAGATGTCATGTAGGGCTGGGCTTTGCAGCGACACCCTCTAGGGCAGGGATGGCGAACCAAAGGCACAATATTTTGGGAACTCCACCGATCACAATTGTTGTTACACTATGAATTGTTATTACACAAATGTTATGCTATGAAGCATGAGTAACAAATCAAAATTCACAAAAAACAAACAAAACAATTATTAATAAAAAATACTAAAAAAAAAAAAAAAAACAATTAATAACCGTAAAAAACAAGCTAACAATAAATAACTAGCAAAAAAATCAACAGTCCTGCTTAAACTAACATCTTACAACCTAATATAAGTTTTTGGTCATCTAATCTGCAACAACAGAAGTCACACTGATGTTACTCTAAGTTGAATTACGTGTATAACTGAGACATTGCAAAATGTATTTTTTTTCCAATGTAAATAAAGAGTTTTGAGTTGATAGTATATTTAGTAATATTATTTATAGACGGCATATATATAGTATAGACGGCACGTCTATGACCTCATTAAGCAATTTTTTTTTAGAGAAAATAGCACGTTGGTGTATAAAGGTTCGCCACCCCTGCTCTAGGGCATTTTCAAAGTTTATTGTGTAGTAAAATATACATATATTAAAAATGAAGATTAAAATATTTTTATTATTTTTTATATTTGTTTCTTCATTAAAGCAGTTTATAATAGTTAATATATAATTGCTTGCCTATATCATTTTAGAATAAGATATGAACAATTGAAAATGCATCATCAACTAAGAAATAAAAATGGTGCTTAGAGTAAAATTTTATTTATAATATAAAACATGAATCATAAACAAATCAACATATAATTAACTACAATACAAATAAAAATATTATTTTCACCCTTGAATGTGCTGTGCATACCTAATGAAAAGGAAGAAAATATATTTTATTAATGAAAGAAATTAAACTAAAACAAAATTACTTTCATATTTTAAATTATATAATCATTGAATATTTTTACATTTAACTACCTGAATTCAAATCTTATTAAGACAATTTAGAGTTAAAATTAAGATTTGAGCATTGTTAGTTACATTAAAGACTAACGATAAATACTATTAAATTTTACCAGAGAAAATATCATGGTACTGAAAATTAAAAATTGTATCCCAGTTTCAATAAATTTTAGAATTATCCTTTTGAGAAACATTTCAATTCAATGTAAATCATTAATATATGTGAAAGATTACACTTATCAGCACGCAAATTATTTACGTAAAAAATCTTATAAATTTTTGATTGCAGTACGACTTAGCTGACAAGTGTCATCTAACTTCCTTAAGGGCGCCTTTAGTAAAAATGTAATAGCGTACTTAATCTGGTTTTTCAAAAATACATATGTTGATATAGAATCAGGGGTGATTGTGAGCCCAAGTCAAAATTCCGCAAAATTTCTTGAGTTAAAAAAAAAAAAAAAGTTAAACAAAGTTTTTTCCTTTTTCTCAATATTTCTTAATTTACTTAAAATATATTTAAAATTTTACACATACCTATACCATTTGCACATACTTATGATGACCTGGAGAAGTAATTTAAATTTACAAATATGTCTTTCTTGAGTTTATGATTATAACAATTATTTACTGATAAAAAATGAATATAAGCTTATAAAGTATCTCTCTGGCTCTCCCTTACAAACAAATAAAATAAACTGTGTTTTTAAGTTCCACCTTTGAAAATTAGATTTCCGGAAACTTTTGTGATCAATGATTTTTTGAAACATCTGAACCTTCGATCTCCGGAAACTTCCGGATCACGGATAGCGAAAAATCCGGATTTTTTTCCTAAGCACAATCAGCCCTGTAGAAGGTGATCATAATATTTGAGTCACATAGAAAAAAGAAGTAATTATAGGTTTGTAACTATTGGTGAGATTCAGCGACATTTGGGCAGTTGAAAACTGGGAATGTTGGAGTTTTTTTAGAACGCACATTTTTATTGAAATTGATTTTTAGTGGATTTTTTTACCCTAATGTATCAATGTCTCACATCATTAATTTAACACAATTGTGCCTAGGGCTCTTTTAAAAGGATGTTTCCTCTTTTTCCACACAGTTGTTTCAGTGTTAGAATTTATTTTGTAGAAACAAAGCACTTTTTTTAAACACTATTCTTGGTAAATTATTATTTTACTACTTCAGGTCATTTAAAAACTACATAATCATTACAATGACGCTCTTAAGCTTTCTTGGATAAGAACCTAAAAAATTTATTTTTCTGTTCATTTGCACTCAAAGCTCATTTATAGGAAGTTACATTAATCCAATCTCTTCTCTTGAATGTTGTAAATTTTTTTTATTAAATAATAAAGTAATTTTTTTTTAATTTAAAGAACAAGGGGTTAAAAAAAAAGAGTGATAATTTTTTAATCAAAATGAGAAATAGAGTTGAAAGTAACCACACTATTAAGTGAATAAACTGCAAACTTGAAACCTGATAAAACAATACTTTGTATACATACAGCAATTTTTTTCATTCTACTATTTGTAAATACTACAGATGGAAAATTTATGTCCTTTTCCTTTAGCTGAGTGCAAAGAAATTAAACTATTTATCTTATGGTGACAGCCAATTTTTTTTTAAATAGAGAAAATAATGGTAAGAATATCAGTTGCACCCAGTTAATGGAAAAGTACCAAAATTTTCGTTATATATTCAAACATTCGGCCATATTCTTTTGTCAAGCAATTAAATTGATTACCAAAAATATGATAAATTTCAGCACAGTTTTAGTTAAAACTTTTTATTAAACATATATTCAAAACTTCATACTTTTGCTTTATCATTGAGTGGAAAAATAAACTCAAAATGCCAACTTACGTTAAGTATTAAATTATGTTAGAATCTTCTTTTTAGGCAGCTTTTCTTTTTCTATCTTAGACAGAATAGAATCCCACAAAATAAACTGTTTTGACAGAGATAAAACCTAACTGAGTTAAGAACAAAGCAATTAAATATTGGTTTATATCAGTTAAGGTAAAAAAAAATTTTATTGATACACATAAAGCCAAAGATTAGTATGATATTAACAATCAGTGTAAGTTCCTACAGCTAATATAAATCCATAAGCGCAATTTTAAGTGAAAATATGAAGATCAACTAGAATACCTACATATAAACACAGTTTAGGGAATTGCGACCTACAGATAGAGTGTTGTTTCCAATGCCACTTGCCAATACCAGCAAGCCTCCTTGGTCAAACCAAGCAATTTTAAGGCAGAGAGTGTGTTTCTTGTTTTTCAGTGGTGCCATCGATGGCCAAGAATGCCACTTCAGCCATTGGTACATTGACCCATTCATACATCCACTGATCGTAATTTTAACCTGAATCGGAAAATGATCAGTCTCTAATTCAGTACCCCCAAAGGTATATGTTACTGGAACATGGAAGACTCTGTGACTCGACAGATTTAACATGCACCAAACACCATTTATTGCATATTCTAACAGTCTGAACCCTATTTAATTTTTCGGTTGCAGCGTCATCTCTGAAGTAAAATGCATAAACTTACATAATAAAATAGATAAGTTAAAAAAGATTTTTTATAAATTTTTTTCTTTCTTTTTTTGAAAAAAATACTGAAACATTTTTAGTTTTATTTCTTTTTATTTTCTATCTGATGGGTCTCAAGTTACTGCAATTTTAAACAGTATGTACTTGGTTACAGCATCATCTTTGAAGCAAAATGCATAAACCTACATGTCAAACAGGGTCACTTTTTTCAGGAAAATCCGAATCTGCAATAAAAAATAGGTGTTTAGATATCAAAATTGCCCTCCAGAGGGGGATGAGATGAAAGATCAAGTTCAGCATTGGATAGCTTTTAAAAAATATTAAACATGTCTAGCTTCACTTTTTGGTCCTACATATATTTTGCTAGTTATTTGACAATTTTCAAACTTATTTTTTTATCCTACAAATATATGCAAATAATACTTTTTCAGCAATGCATTAATAAATCAAGGATACAAGATCATCATAATTTGCAATGAGTTGTTTAGTTTCCTTGGTCAGCTCACCAGCATGTTCCTAAATAAAAAGTCAAAGAACATTTAATATAAATAAGATCTATTTCTTTATATTGATACATTTTAAATTACTTTTACAAAAAAATACAAACTGATCTGATGAAAAAAGCTAAAGTTAGATGACTTTAAAGAGTTTTGTATTGATACATCCCTAGCAGCAAAACATCATGGGCCTTCATTGGACCGCATTCGTGAATCTTGGCTCAATACGGATTCAAAGGGCCATTATTATTCCGATATTGTCTCTATATAGCATTGTCGATTCATCCAATATTTTACAGCCACTTAACAAACATTATCAGCCCTATATAAAATTGTCATATTCACCTGATATTTTACATTCATTATTTAGTCAATATAGTCCCTATATAGACCATTCTAGGACCAATATTAAAAAATCTAGACATCCCAATATTGGTGCCTGTTGTTATAGGATTATATTGAGCCCAACTGGAGCCATGGTCAAATTGTTGCTTTAAACAATATTGTTTACTTAACTTTAAGCACAATTATTGACTCCTACGACTCTCTAAACTCCTTAGTTAGAAATTTTGCATGCATCTTTATTAGAATCTTCAACCCTGATCTGTGCAAAAAGTTGAAAATAACAAAAATATAGGCGTGCTTTTTATTAAACTTAAGCATGTTACTACTAACAATATGAGTTTAAGTGTTCCTATTGCTGAAAAGCAAAATTAGGTTTATGTTAAATAAATTTTTTTCTACTTTTGCTGATTCATGCAGGAATAAAGTATGACCAGTGACCTTTACACTTTATAAATGAACAGCACCTTTTTTGAATATTGGTTTTAAGGCATTCTTTAAATTGTTTTAAAAAAACACTTAGCAAAATAGCTATTAAAAACAGAAAGGAAAGTATTTAGATTTTTAATCCTTCCAACTTGACTGAACACCATGGTACACTGCACTGTGTATTTAAATTTATATGTCTAAGATACAACAATCATAACATATGACCTCTTTGACAGTAGTTTTATTGCTAACATACTTAAAAGAAGTTATATTATGTATGAACAAACAGTACATATAATAAAAAATGTATTAGATATAAAGGAAAATACATATCAAATATAAAGAAAATAATAATTCTAACTATGGGTTGCTGAGTTTAGTTTTAATAATTCTAACTTGTATCAAATACTAACTTAAGTTTTCATAATCAAGCAAAAATAAAAAATAATAATAATTGTAATTACTTCTAGATAAATAAGAAATTAACTCACTATTTAATAGTAACATTATCATTTGGTAAACATCAAATAAAAGAAAAAAAACTTTATGAAAAATGAGTAAAATAAACTTAGCAACATGAGAATTTTACCTATTAAAAGTAAAATAAAATAAAGGAACAATCAAACTTACTTGCAATTTAATTTGAATCTGACTCACTTCATATAGTTTAGGACAAAGAGATGGTACAACTGCAAGTAAGAAAATTTAGAAATTATTACAACAGAAAGTTTCAACTTTTATGACAAAAAAGATTTTCGCACATTTTCATTTATTTATTTTTTAATTTAAAAAAGAGCATTAGTATTAACTTTCAGTTTTAACAATTCAGGGATAAATGAATATTTTAATATTAGTTAATTTTATATCACTAAATATGTTTTTGAAAATAAACTTGACGTAAAATTGTTACAAGAATAGAAACAATGTGTTAATAATGCTCAATTTCTATTTATCAATTTATACCAGAATGAATAAAATATTCAAACTGTAAAAAAGAAATTATAATTATTATACACTATTCATATTGATACTGTATCTCATTATTATCATTTCATACATAAAAAATTTCATATATTTGATTGACTAAATAGCAATAATTTAAGTAATAAATAAAATCTCACATTATAACAAATGTACAAGATTTTTTAAAGGTAAGATGAAAAATGAAACAGAATTTTATATTTAATATGGAACATGAAAATATGTCTTCATCAAAAGGTAAGACTACTTTAGTTGGGGAAATTTTTAAATAATAAAGTAGTTTTATAAATCAAAAGTTGGAAGAAAGTCTATTTTTAATAAAGTAGTGAACTGAAAAAGTTCATTTCTTTAAAAGATTTTTAAAAAAAGAAGAAAGAAATGTGATAATACAGCTTATGTTTGGTAATGCTTTTCTTTTTAATCGATAAGGATAAAGCTGCAATTTTTAAAACTGAGGATGAAAAACAAATGTGAATAGTTTGCAAAGAGAATAGTTTATCTAAATGAATAGTTCAGGAAGCATGTAGGAATTTTTTAAGCACTTATTGTAAGAAAACCAATTTTAATAAATAAACTAAGCAAGTAAAATGCTCTCTTTTTTCCGTAAAAATGAAATTAAAATAATACATCCTAAATTTGTTGTCAATAGGTGCAGATTATATAAAATTATGAGTTCATTCAATATGAAAAATGTAGCTTCAACAAAAACGCCTGAATTGTTAGAACCTGTGCAAAAATCTGGGTACTTTGATATTTACTAACTTTTGAGTTCAATATTATAAGGTATATTATTAAAGCACCTTTTAAAGCATTTTTCTAAATTCCTAGAAAGACCTTTTATCTTACAATAAATCTTTTTTAAAAAAAAAATGCTTATTATTATCAGTTTACTACGATACATTTGTAATATGGAATATAAATGTATAATGTAATATAAATTTACAATATACACTGGTGGACAAAATTAAGAGATGGAAAGCATTTTCGAACATTCATTCACACATGCAAGATACCCGCACACCGCTCCATGTGTTTGACAATGGTTCCGTGAATGCCCAGAGGTACAGGCAGGAGGTCCTAGAGCCCTATGTGAGTCTTTTCAGGGGCGCTGTTGGCCCTGAGTTCATTTTTATGGACGACAATGTGCGACTACATAGGGCTTTTCATGGTTGATGAGTATCTGGAAAGCGAGGATATTCAACGAATGGATTGGCCAGCCAAATCCCCTGACCTGAATCCTATTGAACATGCTTGGGATGCTCTTGGGAGAACTATTGCGATGCGCCAACCTCCCCCAGAACCATTCTGGAGTTAAAAATTGCTCTGGTGGAAGAATGGGAGGGTCTTCCACAAGTCATCCTTAACTCCCTTATTAACAGCATGCATACTCGTTCATGCTGTCTGTCTGTCAGGGGTGACCACACACAATACTAGAGGCAACACACACTGTACAAGCCTCACTTTTATTGTCATCTTTTATCCTTAAGTTCAGACTACATTGGATTTATTGGCAATAGGTCTTGCCAGTGAATGGCACTTTCATTTTTGTTTTGCATACTTTATTGACATGGAATAAGCTATATCCATACCAAATTTCATTTATTTATATTCAGTATTTTTTGAGATATTTCAGAAAATGTCCTCCATCTCTTAATTTTGTCCACCAGTGTAATTTAATGTATAATAATAGACATACAGTATATTAGTATACATTTAAAATGACTTATGTCATACAAAAACATGTTATACCTTTGATGTGCTCACTATCTAAATACTGCATTAATTCTTTCACTGTTTGTAAAGAATCCACTGCATTCCTTATTCTATCTTCCTCTAGAAAAGAATATGGAGAAAAAGTAATAAATTTGTAGTAAAAAAGAAGAAACATTCTTAAGACATCTTTTTCAACACTTAAATTAAAAAGAAAATTCATGAAAACATAGCTTCAGTTATATAATCAATTCTCTTGAATAAACCACATTAGGATTTTCAAAATAAAAGTAAGAAAATGTTATATTTAGATGATTATTTAATAATTTAAAAGTTCCTTAAAGGAAAAAAATATCTTTTTGAATAAAATGTAGTAATGTTCTCAGTCGTCTGCCCTGTGGCAGAATTTTTGTCGAGTTCTCTGCGACAAAACTCTAGCAGTAATATCTTTCTGCAAGATATTTTTTATTTTAGTACTTTATTTATATTTATTATATTAATATAATTTACATTTCACTAATAACAAGCATATATGTTACTAATTCAAAATAACAAAAGCGCTGTGTTTACAAAAAAACAAACTATATACAATTTTTTTTAAAATTAAACATGTAACAATTTTTTATTCTAATATTAATATAATGTATTATTCTGATATTCTCGCATTTTCTTAGGGGGGGGGACAAACTCATTCATTATTTTCTACTTCGTATTTTGTAAATAATGAACACAATAAAAAAAACAATTAAAAATCATGATATTCATAGCAGTAATTGCCGATAAAAAGATCGGCGACAAAATCACGCGAATCAGATTCCTCAAAAAGGGATTACTTAATTGTGTTTCATTTCGAGATTGAGTTGGTGTAATAAACAATATTGTACAAAAAATATTGGATTTAAAATCTATGGAGAAACCAATAGCAACAACAGCCAAAAAATGGATAGAATCATGGTCTTAAAAAGTAAATACACAAATGCTCGATTCGAATTTCTCATATTGTTTGAAATATATCGAGATATTTAAAAACCACGTAAAAATCAAGATCAATAATTGCCAAAAATGCAATCAAAACATAAGAAACTATCTACGTAAATTGAAAGAGCCAAAAAGTTATTGATTATCTTAATGTATGAATCAAATTTTATGTGTTAATTTCTGTAGAAACGAAAACTTTCTGCAAGAACTCTGTAATGGTCTGTAACAATGTCGCTGCGATTCTGCCACAGGGGTCATCTGAATTATCTACCAAAATACCACAGACATAAAATTTTTAGATATATTGGAACAGAAACTTAACAACAGAAATAGGATCAAAGAATTTTAATAAAATGTCATAGGTGGCAAATGTTTTTATTTTTTCTCACAGCATTTTTTATCACATATAATGTGTGTATTTTCAGTGTATTTCAAACATTTATTTTCAAAACTTTTGAAGAATATAAATAAATAAAACTTGGTATACTTTATTGCAACTTTTAATTTTTTTTACATTAAATATTTTTGCAAATAAATAAGTTAAAAAAAATTTCACTTTAAAACATGTTTAGTAATATTCACTAAATATAATTAGAACAAAGCAGATGCAAACTCACCTAGAAGAACCAAATTCGTTTTTACTGGGTCAGTTAAAGTCACATTCTCTTTAAAATCTGGATTTAAATATTTTTCCAGATCATCCACTAAAATATTGATTTTAATTAATACAAAATAAAAAATTATTAAATATAAGCAACATTTTAGGGGCTGCAATATTATCGAAAGCTATCTTATAGTAAAAGCTTATCTGCTAGGTCAATACTGTGTCCCAAAAATGATGACAATGTGAAAAATCAATGAAAGAAAAAATGAAAAGAGATAGAAATGCACATTTTAATGTGTTGTGCTTGGATAATCAGAATTTCTCACAAAGTATCAAAATAAGTTACAGAGTTTGTCAATAGATGGCACTGTAATGGAAAATTTCCAAAATAATCACCATTTGCATCAACAAGACAGTCTAAAATTAAAATTAATAGATGCCGTTCAAAGTATTTAAATTAGAATAGTGTGACAAGAAAAAGAGATTTGAATTCTTCCAGCCAGAAGAGGTACCTATATTTGTAGAGGTATTAGTAGTAAAGAAAGAACTTAACAAAAATGGAGTAAAGGATTTAACAAAAATGGAGTAAAGGACTTAACAAAAATAGAGAGAAAGGACTAAACAGAACATAACAAACTCTAAATTTCTATCTTCTTTTATTTTTCTTTAAACTGCTTTTCAAATAACCCATCACTTTTAGGACATCTGGTTACTCTAATAGTTGGAGAAAGTAAATATTTAAAAAAACACTGAATAGTAACTCTTACATTTAGAAAATACTGTAGTTATCTTTTCTCTTCCAGTGACAGCAGACTGTAACTTGTTTTGAACATTCATTAAAGTTTCCACACACTAAAAATAAAGAATCAAAATAACTATGGATTTTTTTTTCTTCAAATAATCAGTCTACTTATATTAAAGAATTTTCTTCCGGAAATTAATTAACTAATTTTAATAAACACAAACCCTTCAAAGGAGTTGCTTTTTTCAGATGAGCATGTGTCCTATAATCTTGGAATACCTCCCATTGACATTTCTTCTTTCTTTGTTATTATTTAGTTTATTACAACAAGTCATTTCGTCACCTTGACTTTTTTATTATTGTTCCTAAAACTGCATCTTAATCTATTAAACTCAACATTCATTAATTCAACTTAACAAATATGTTGTTGATTAAATTGTAATATGGGAGTTATTGAAAATATTGTAAAAATTTGCAAGGACTGTATTAAATTTCGAAAAAATTCACCAAAAGTTGCTATACACCCTTGGATGATCCAGAATATAACTAGGAAAGAATTTATATAGATTAAGTTAATTTCTATAATTTTTTATTGTGCGTTGATGCTAAATCTATATTTCTAGTATCAATTTTTAAATGACATCTTTTCTTTTCATGGATTTCCCTAGAATATAATGGTTTCTAACAATGAAATTATCTTTACAAGTGGTGAATCCAGTGTATCTGCTACATTTTAGATTTTCAAATTCATGACTTTTCATAATTTTCCATGAGTAATTCCAGGAATTTTTCATGACTTAAAGAAGTTACTATTTTCTCCAAATGTAACAATAAATTTAAAAAAGCATTATAATAACTGAAATGATAATTATAACCAAAACTGTTATACTCTACATCTTCATATTTATAGATTTCAAATTTAAAAAATAGAGTAAAGAAAGAGTTGAAGCAATAAAATAGCTGGGGAAAAAAATACAAAATCAAAATTTTTTTTCTGCAGAATTATAAGCATAAGATACTTTTCTTGTTCATCAGAAAAGGAAAGAAATACTCCTTATTTGTCTATTCTCATTTCGAAATTAAAAAAAAATTCGCCAATGATTGGCTTGCTTCGGCTTGAAATTTAAATTGATAAAAAAATTAATAAATAATAAAAATTCTTAAATCACAGAAGTTTAAAAGATAATTCGCTCCAGAAATTAAGTTTTTTCGTTCATTTTTTGAAAGAACACCATAATTTTTAAAGAACACGATTAAGACATTTTATATTCTAATAAAATATGACTGCTAGTAGTGATTTTGTTAGGAATTCAGGTACTTGGAGCAGGATGAAATTGAGGAGGGGGGGATTTCATTTTAAAAATTAGATTTTTCAGCAACCTAAATCCATGACTTTCCACGATTTTTTTTTAAAAATAGTAAAAATCATGACAAAATTTTTTTAATACTGAAATTTATGACTTTCCATGAATTTTCATGACTTTCCAGGAGCGCAGGTACCATGTATATAACTCCAAGTACAGTATTTTCCAATGCTTCATCGCACCTGCCATAAAAGCCTTAGTACAATGAAATGTTTAAATTTTCAAACATCAACTAGAATCAATATCCAGGGAATCAGGAAGTTTATAAGAGAAAGTGCACAGAATTCTTTATTGCTATTGTTCTACACTTACTTGAGGAAACTCTCCAGCTCAACTAAACCTATACGGAAAGTTTCGGACACAATTAAATGCTATTTTTCCAAATCATTTTCATAAGTGAAAAGTTTTTACTACGTATGTGTGTTCATTCCAAGTGGGGGAGAGAGTTCAAGTGTATATGTATCAATACAATTCCGAAGTGTGGAAAGACGGAATTGTAACTCGCAGACTGGATCGCACCATTACATTGTCAAATTGGATTCAGAGGACATATTCATAAGCGCCACATTAACCAGCTAAATTCTATACAAGTACCCTCATTAAATATTCCAAGCAATTCTTCAGATTTGAATTCCGAAGCAAATGAAGGTTATTTTCAACGCTCCCACAGGGTAGATTTCCGTAACGTGATCTGCGGCAGAATAACCGTAGCAACCCCCGGGCAAAACATACACATATTTTTTTTTAAAAAATTTTCAAGCTTAAAATCTATTTGTCACCGTGGCAATTTTAGTTGGCACAACAGATATCCCCTCCCACTCCACTGAGGGAGGTGCATGTTCAAGTGTCTCAAGATGGGACTTTGAGTGCAATAGAATACCTAGAGATTATCATTAATATTAAACTTTTATGTCACCACCATGGGGAGATTTCCGTATCGTGATATGTGGCAGAATAATCGCTAAGTCTTGGAAACTTCCGGGCAGTGGCCAGCAAGAAACTAAGAAAAACATCACAGGAAAGGACCAACTGGAAAGATATAATTCATAGCCACCCCACAACAAACATCTACATGTCTTTTTTTTAAAAAAAATTTTCCAGTTTAAATTCTATTTGGCTCCTTGGCGATTGTAGTTGGCGCGACAGATCACAATACGGAAATATCCCACCTGGGGGTGGGGGAGAATTCCCCTTCTTTAGATCATCTGTTATGTTGTACTCTCAATTTGTTTCTTTTCCTATTAAAGCTTAATGTTGTGTTTTTCAAATCTCACATTATTTCCAATTATATTATACATTATTCCATTCTCATATTCACGAATTCATAAGGATACAACAATATTATTCATGCATTGTAAAGATTCAAAAGATTGAATTTATTTAAGTCCATTTCAGAAGTTAGAACATGAATATTAGCATTAAAAGAAAAAATTGCAAACATAGAAATGTCTTTGAAACTTAACTTGTTGAACATTGTTTGATTTAAATTTAAACACTAAGTAAAAAATTACATACTTTATTCTCAGAATCTGGAGCTGAATTTCCATATACGAGGTCTTCTAAGCTTTTTATGCGACTTTCAATAGCCTCAATTGTATCAGTATCGTGCATTTCAAACAATAATGAACGGAAATCAATTCAAATCAAATATTTAATTAAATATAATATTTATAAAAATTGAGTTCTGTAAAAAACCAGCCGAACTGTTGACTGTCAAAAAATAAATAAATAGAATTAAAAGGACAAGAAAGCGCGGTTGCAAAAAATATCAAACTGTCAATAATTTATTTATGAAATACAGATTAATTTTATTTTTCAGGTGAGATTGTGTTGATTAAGTACGCTCACACTTTATACTTATTTTTTTACGAGTTTGAAGCATTGTTCTGGGTCATTTTCTGAGAAAAAATAATTATAAAAATTACATTCATATTACTGGAACCAAGAAGAAAAGTTTTATTGTTTACTAAATGACGATTTGGCGCATGCTCTGTCGAAATTGTTGTGTGCGCCGCCATATTGTAGATATAGAAATGTTGTTTTTCTAATTGTGCAGCTTATAAATTGGATTTATAAATGATTGAAACTGTTGTTTGCATATGTTAAATATGTGCACATTCCGATATTTCTGCTATTTAGTATAAGTATTTGTGAAATGTCCACTTTTTCTTGCTTTCATTGTTAACTTTTTTTTTGTATAGTTAACCCAATGAATTTTCTGTTTTCTATTAGTGAAAATTTGTAGATATGGCGTGTCTGAATAATTTAAAACAGGACATTAAAACTTTAGAGACTCTTTTCCCAAAAGGACATGAATTGTTCCAAATAACTGCAGCTTCAGTAGATGAATTAACATGCAGATTTATATCCCGCAACGGGAAAAAGTATGACATTCATGCAAACATTACAGTAAGTCTGGCAAATAATTTTGATATTTTTTCTATCGCAAAAAGTTTTAATTATTTTACTTTTCTTATCTTAATTGGGTCAGTTGCTTTCATTTTTACGAATAAAATACTTATTTAAGCCATATGGTGAAAAATTATATTTCTAAAGTTCTCTTGTGAAATATTCGGAAAAATTGTTTGCATCGCAATTTTTTTTTCTTTCTATAAATCCTGAGTATCTATGTTTGTACTGAAATGATCAAATAATAAATGCCATTTTAATCCTTTGTTATATGTTTATGTTTGATATATATATTTTAAGTAGGCCAGTTTTTATGATTTCATAATCACGACCTAATAAGGTACGGGCGAGTTTACTTGTGATGTTAGTTGATTGTTTGGAATAATATTTACAAAGTTAGTCCTTGGAAAAATTTTATTGTCTCATCTGGGAATTAAGGAAAATTTTATTAGCAGACAATATCCCCGAAGATCTATTGATCGGTATTAACGATATTACTGAAATCAATGAATATGAATTTCAAATCTTTTTTTTATTTTTTAAAAAACTTAAGATTATTGAGTAATAAGAAATTAATAAAAATTTTACATTTCGACGAATAATGTTGGCAAAATTGATAAAGTTGCTTATTTTATTGCATTGTTTATATTATAGCTTTGCTCTAAAATTATATAACAATGGAAAGATGTTTTTCATACTTGTTTTAGACTTCAGTGTGTTGCCATCCTTTGTTAACTATTCTTCACCTAATCTATTTAAAAGAAGATTTTTGAATTATTTTATCCTGTTTTGTCTTTGGTTGTGGTATTACACTAGACCAGTGTTTCCCAAACTTATGACTTTTGTGTACCCTTTCTTAGTTTTTCATAATGCTGTGTACCATTAATTAAAAAATGAATGTATTTTTTACTATAAAAAAACTACACAAAAGTCAAAAATCACAACTGGCTGTTGACACCACTAATTATTACCTGTTAACTCTGCAAAATAGCCAATAGAAAAATATGTAATCGTACATTTTCATGGCTAGCTTTGTTTTTAATTCAAATGTTTTGAAATTTTTGTTTGTTGCAAGATATTTCGCATAAGAATGCTTACCCCCGCTGAACTGTTCCCGTACCCCTGGTGGTACGCGTACCACACTTTGGGAAACACTGCACTAGACTTAGTATTCATTGACGTAGCTTGAGGGGGGAGCACTTTTTGTGTTTAGGAAAAATTTTAACTTTTATGTATACAATTATTTAAAAGCATGGATAGCCTGGTTGGTAGGGCACTGGGCCCATGTCCAAGAGGTCGTGGGTTTGATCCCCATCTGCCATAGACTACCCATGTAGTAAATGGTGACTGCTGCACGTTAAATGTGTCGTGTCACTAAGTCCTCAATGTTCCCATAACAAATCATACCTCTTGGGCGTACTGATCCAGGAGTTTCCTTGTCTTCTAGATTGGGTTCAAAATTATAAGGCTTTGGAGTTGAACATTCGTAGTTATAAACCCAAAATTGGGTCAGCTGTTTAACGAAGGTTATAAAATAAAATAAAAAACTATGTGAAATAAACATCTATATAACGAAAAGTTTTCTGAAAAGAAAGGTGTTCCCACCTCATGCTATGCCTTTGCTAATAATTTAAAAACAAGTATCCTTATCACTTTTTACATTACAGCTTCAAACTAATACTTGGAAAATATAAATTTGACATGCCTTTTTTTTCTTTAAATTACATGCCAAAAGGAAACTTTTTTAATGAACAAACATCATTTTTTGAATTCATATTGAAAGTTCCTGAACTCTTGTTTTTTTTCTAAACTTCAAATTTTTGAATAACTAGTATAGTTGATATAGAATTTGCCATGCATGAAGGACTTTTTCAGCAGTATAGCATTCTTTTAAATACCACTTTTATTTAAGCATTTTTTCAGGAATGAAATAAATTGAGTTGTTGATACACTGTTTAGGGTTCTAATGTGTGATTTCTTGACTAATATGAAATTCTTGTTCCTGTCAGATTTAGTTGATAGTTTTTTCTCCTAAAAATCATGGACTAGATTTAAAATTGAACTCTATACCACTCTCAACAAATACCACTCTCTCTGTTTTCAGATAGCAATTTTGATAGTGAAGTTTCAATTATAAGTCATAGTCCAATGATATTTAATTCCACAAAAATCAAAAGAAGAATTTAATAATATTCTTTTATTCTATAATGTTTAGATACATATTAGTGAACAATATTTGGGCTTTGAAACAGTTGTCAAATGTTTTTTATTTTTTGAGTTTGCCATTTTTGAATGAATCTTGTAGTTTTTATGAAATTTTAGGAGTTATTGCCAGTCTTTTCTTCTCCATTATTAATTCTTTTCTCCTGCTATGTGTGCAATTTCGGAGTAAGTTTAATCCATCAATATATTTGGAATATATTGATATTTATTTAGTAGGTCATGTATTAATTTAATATTTACTAGGTAACCGGAAACTAGCCAAGTATAGGATTCTGTTTTTGCCAGGTACCCGAGTCGGCAAATTTTTTTGAAATGATGTCTCTAATCTTAACTCAACTTATCTTACTAAGAGCATTACCCAGCAAGATTTACAGCATTATCAAAGTTTTGATCTACACTTATAATGTAGAGGAGAAATTGAGCAGTGTTTTAAAATCTGTATACTATCTTACGATTTATGTTAAAATAATTCTTGGTGTCATTTACACTTACTCCAACTCTTATTTATTTTTTAAATAAATTAAAAATGACTATTACAGACATGACACAGTATATTACGCCTATTGTAACACTAGAGTTTTTAAAAATTTCTATAACTATGAAAGTTAATGAAAATTGGAGTAAATGTCACGAAGCACTATTTCAAAAAAAATTATTAGAACTACTTATAAATTTTTTTGACTTGAGGTATATACACTAATACTTATTCATTCTAATATGCTTAGATACATATTAGTGATCAATATTTGGGGTTTGAAACAGTTATCAAATTTTTTTTATCTATTGAGTTTGATATTTTTTGATTGAATCTAGTAGTTTTTAAGAATTTTGGATTTATTGTCAGTCAATTTGGGATTTATTGTCAGTCTTTTCTTCTTCTTTATAAATTCTTTTCTCTTGCTATGTGTGCAATTTTGGAGTATGTTTAATCCAACAATATATTTGGAATAATATATCCAATAATAGGCTAGGTATTAATTTAATTTTTACTATGTACAGAAACTAGCCAAGTATAGGATTCAGATTTTGCCTGGTGCCTGAGAAGGCAAGTTGTTTTGGAATGATATCTCTAATCCTAACCCAACTTCTCTTACTGAGAGCATTGTCCAGCAAGATTCATATCATTATCGAAGTTTTGATCAACACATATAATGTAGAGGAGAAGCTCTATGGATGCCTCTGCTTACGATTTTTGTTAAAATAACTCTTCGTGTCATTTACACTTAATCAAACTCTTATTTATTTTTTAAATTTCTTTTTTTTAATAAAAAATGACTGGCTGGCATGACAAAGTATGTCATGCCTATTGTAACACTAGAGTTTTTAATTTTTAAAAATTTCTATAACTTCTGAAAGTTATTGAAAATTAGAGTAAATGCAAATGTCACGAAGCAGCATTTCAAAAAAAGTATTTATTCGAATTACTTTTAAATTTTTTAAACTTGAGGTGTAAACGCTAAACTTCCGATAACAGCTACCTCTAAACAGTGGCAACTTCCAAAGAACTAATGCATGTTTATGGTACTGAACATCTATCATTCTGGAGAACCTCAGAACTGTGACTTGTGAACAACATGCAGGGCTGGCGCTAAAGACATAAAATTAGTAGCCAACAAATTAGCTAAATTTTAAAAGTCTTAGCCAAAGGCAAATTTCAACTATTTTTTATGATTAATTATTTTTTCATGGAAATCTTCAAATCAAGACTCATTTTATTATTTTTATTGGAAAGGAGAAAATGAGCAATGAATAAGAGGGGATGGAAAATGTCGATGGTGTTTTGTTGTCTTTAAGAAAAGAAATAGGCTGTAGTTAATTTTTGATTACTTAGACTAGAGCAGTATTGTAAAGATAAGCCTGAAGCAACCATTGATTATTTTTTTAAAGATTCCGACTATTTTTAAACACGTTGACTGCCGTATCACCCGTATTCGGTTGTTGAAAATAAAAATACAACAATTGTTGAAAATAAAAATACAAGAACAATCATCTTATAAAAAAAAACACAACAGTCATCTGACTCATTTCAATTTTCATTTACACCCATTTTAACTACTTTCCCCTAAGCATGCATTTACAAAAAAGTAGTTTTGAAGTGTTTTGGCTATTTTCAGTTTAGTATCAATTGAATTGAGGAGTCTCCTAGGAGCAACACTTTTCTCCCGGCCACCAGGGCTGGGGCACCAAATTTTACACCACAGTGTAAAATTTGGTCTGTCTCAAATAGTAGTACGCTATGGACTGGCCTTTAGAATGGATTTTGCAACCGATTCTCGGGAGAGACAGAGAAGTCGTCTAGTTAAAGTATAGACATCGACTAATGAACTACCTCGTCCAATACAAAGAGTATACTTATTGGAGATCCCCACCTCAAATGGTCTTCCATATTTGTAGAACATAGTCATGGATCATTCTGAGGAATCGAGGCAGTTTAATGACTCAAACATCTAACACCTACCGAAATGTAGTAAATCTCGAAGGAGACTAAAGGTTCCAGAGAAACTGAATTTGTAAACTGTAATAATCATGAATTGTGACCGCAGGCAATCAAGTCACTCAAGCAACTGTTAAGTTTTTTTTTAATTTATTTATTTTTTTTATTAAAAAGTTTTTAAGTCGTATGGATTGTATGTGGTTTATTTATTGAGCTTCATTGGATTTTACTTATTTTTTGGTGTCTGTTTTATTTAAGTTGATTGGATTTTACAGAGGTTTACATATTTAATTTAAAAATTAGTAGTTTTGTTGCTCTACTCAAGTTTTTGCAATTGATGATTTGTAAATAACATGTAAGCTTTTGTAATTTTTAGGAAACTTACCCTTCAACACCACCTGTCTGGTTTGCTGAAACTGAAGAACCATGTATAACGAATGCAGTTCAGATATTAATAAATACGTCAGGTCGTGATAATTTGGTGAGTTTTTTTTTTTTTTTAATATTTAAAAAACTATCTTATTTATAATTATAATAATAGCTGCATTTTTTTAAAAAAAAAAAATCTTTTCTTTTGAATTCTGTTATCCTTTTAACATAGAAGAGATTTCACTTTAACGTGGGTGGTCAAATGGAAATCTCTTGACCGTCCTGTTAAAGTATAGTTACTGTTCCTTAGAGGATAATTGAGTATAATTTCTGACATATAATTTTGTTTCTTTAATCATTCCATTATTATTTATAGGTTCCACAGCAAGTTAAGCTGCTAGTTAGTGAATTATGCAGATTGCATAATTTACAAGAACCTGTGGAGTTAAATCATCTTCAGCCTACAGTTGTTGCACAAGTAGGTTGCATTTAATTCATTTAACCTTATGAACAATATTGTAACTACAAAAAATTTTACCAACTTTTTTTGTTTAGTTGAAAAGTTGTGTAGTAATTTAATTAGATGTATCATAATAAGTATGTGCTAGACATATTTATGTTTTTTTTAATTTCTAGTTAATATTATGAAATTATTTTCTTATTAATAGTTCTATAATTGGTTAATATTGATTGCCAGGGCTTAAAAAATCTCAAATTTTTCATGCTAGTCTACGAAATAAATCCTCAAATGGAGCTTTTTATCTTCAACTTCTTAAGTAAAAAATATTTACAGAGAGAAACAAATTATGGAAAATGTTTACATTTATCGAGTTGTTTATATTTTATCGAGTGGTAGACAATTTCAAAACTAAAACTTACAGAATATTTGATAATTTTGCCAACATTTTAAAAGCTTAACTACGAAAGAGTTGGAGCAAAGTGGCTTTTTATATAGGCTTTTGAATCATTTACTTTGGTGAAAAAAGTAACTTAAAATTAAATTTATAAAAGAAAGAATAATACATTGAAGCCTAAAAACTTAACTACCTCTAGAAGAAATTCTTTCAAAAAGGGTAGAAGTTTGGCAGGCTTGCCATTCTTTTTGTCCGTGGTCTGTAGTAGTGATTTCCAACTTGTGGCCCGGGAAGCCTTTTTTTTGTGGCCCGCTAACTAAAATACATTAGTTGTCATTTTTTTGCGAACAATTTTTGTAAAAAATCTATGTGGGTTTAAAATACTTTTCTCGTTAATAAAAACCTAATTTCTTCTTTTCTGTGAAATTTATCATACCAACGGTGCAAAAAAAAATTTCTTTCAGGTTTCGCATCCAAGAAATTATTTATTCAAATACAAAAATAATCATGTATGTTGCTCTTTTTTATTTTTTTGTATTTTGTGAATATAATGTAACATGTTTGTATCAGAAATTTTCTCGACGAAATTCTCTGATTTAACTTTTTGAAATCACTCATTTTGGACGAAAATATTTACACACACATTTGTAAATTTTAAATGTAAATATCTGTTCTCTGGTGGTTGCAGCAGACAAACCTCAATTTTGTCATTGATCATTTTGTGAACATTCAATACTAACCTTTTTGAAGTTTTATATCTTAACAATTAGATATTTGTTGCACATTAATTGTTTAACAAATAGGTGCACATTAAAGTTATTGTAGCCAGAATTTTTTAATATGCAATTAAATATTTTTAAAAATCTACTTCTTATTTTAATTTGTAATTCAATACTTTTGTTTTGTACAACTTGATAAAAATCTGACATTAATATTTAATGTTCCTTCAAACATAAAAGAGTCCTAAATAAAATTTTGTTAAAGTTGCGACCCGCCATTTGATTTGTGTTTTTAATTGTGGCCCCCGGCCTCATGTAAGTTGGAAACCCTTGGTCTATAGATTCTGTATTTCTGTTCACCTATGGATTCTTCCTCAAAATTGGTAATTAAAGTTGGGTTATAATGAATTTTTTTTTTAAAAGTGTTTTTGCTAGACATTTATAAATATGTTTAATGTTTTAGGTTAGTGAAGATGAGATAGTGGATAGTAATTCTGAAGATGAAGAAGAAATAGATGATGACATTCATATTGAGATGGAAGAAGATACTAGGTAATTTTCAAGTCTATTATTTTTTAATATTCAGAAATTCATTAAATTTCTTTGGTTGATGTATGAAAACAATTAGATGTTCTAATAGAATTTTCATCTGCGTCAGGGGTCTGTCCAGATATTTTGAGAAAGGTCCTGTTTTCCTTAAATTGTTAAAGAATTACTCATAATTTGTGAATATAAAATAAATGTAAAGTCACATTCTTTCAAACAGGGTCCTGCTTTTATGAATTTGTGCAAATAGGGTCCTGTTATTGCAAAAAACTTCTTCAAGGAGTTTTTAAATTTAAATAGATACAAGATTATACTCAACACTGTAAAATTTTAATACAAAAAAATTAAATTTTTAAAAATAAGCAGCAATTGCTGCTACTAAATTAGAGATGCAACTTGCAAATATTTGGTATTTAGACTATACTGCTGAACGCAAAATATTCATTTCAAATGAATAATGGAAGAAACGTTTGCCTAAGACAAAACTTAATTCGTTTACATAGTTTTTCTTTTTTTCCCCCTTGGGAAGGCTTTATATGATTAACAAAACAATAATGAAGATAGACAAATTTGTGAAGGATTCGATTAAAAGATAAATTATTTTGTGAAGGGTCCCTTTTTAAGTTAAAATATTTTGTGAAAAGATATTTTGTGAAGGGTCCGTTAACGAACTCAAATTTCTTTTAAACAGACCCTTTGTGTATTTCAGTACATTATCATGGTAGTCTAAGAGCTGAGAATTTTATTCAAAAAATAAGGAAAAAATGCTTAATCTGTCTTAGTGGTATTTGAAAGTTATAATTTTTTCCAAAAATGCTGGTACTAATAACATTTTCTGATGTTAGAGTTTGGTTAAATTTATGTCAAAAATTGATATACTAATTATTTATTTATTTATTTATTTTTTTTTTGCTCATTTATATTTATAGCCTTACAAAATAATCTAAAAATTAATAGACATCAGACAGTATTTTTATGTTAAAAGTTTATTTGACATTTATTAGAAAATATTGCAAAGATTTTCATCAAAAAACTTTGACTTCATTACTGATAGTTTTAATTTCTAAATCTTTTATCTAAAAGTATTCAGTCTTTATTATAATTCTAAAAATGAAGCTCATTGAAAATAGCATGGTAAATATAGCTATATAATAGGGCTTCGATGACTATTATTCATTTTCAATTTTTATGGGTTTTAGAATATCATTTGTTTTTAGTTTCAGTTTGTTAATCTAAGTGAAGTCTTTTTTTTATAAATCGTATTACTTTTGACTTTTAAGAGACTTATCATGTAATGATAAAAAAGATAGAAATGTGAAAAGTTATTAATAAAAAAAAAGTCATTAATTTTTATTGGCTGACTGTTTCTTATTTGAATTATGCAATAAACTAAATGTAGTGGATAATAATTTATTAAATTGCTTATTTATATACATTTTGTATTTCTTGCTATTATTTTAGCAATGTTTTATCACGTCTTAATACAGGGTGCGTAGCGTTTTTAAAAGGTGCTTATTTTCGTTTTTTAAAAGCCCTTAGAGGTGGTTTTTTTCATTGGGTGTTTTAAAAAAGTGCTTAATTTTCCCTTTTTCGAAATGAGATTTTTCCCTTTACCATGTTGATTTTTGCTACGAATTATGCAAAAAGCCACTGTTCACATTGTTCTATCCAACCCAATCTATTTCGGTGTATTGTCAGTCTGTAGCGTATGAAAACGCCGTTCGTTTTACATGATTTAAAATTTCATGATTTTTCACAATTGTCAAAAACAATGCCGTAAGGTTTTTTTTTTTTTGTTGACATAAAACGGTTTGGTTAAAACAAGATAAAACCGTCAATTGTCAAAAACATTCCGACCCTGCCTAATTATGATTTTTTAAGCGCTTAAAAAGATTTTTTTAGTGCTTAAAAGATGCTTATTTTTTATTGAATAATCAGAGCTCATTCTAGGCAGGGTAAACAGGGCGCAGCACCCTGTTGCCCTTTTAATCAAAATAATCCACCCTGTTGCCCCTATAGTAAATTAGTGCCCTGATGTAACAGACTCCATACCCTTTCTTTCCTCAACCATTCTTTATTTTTTTCCCCAAACTCTACAGTGGATTTCTTAAACTTTTGTTATTTTTAACTCTTTTTATTTAGTTTATCATTGCTGTCAATACATAGATTTATAAGGGAAAGGAAAGATGGCCATGAAACCCCCTTGTTGCACTTGTCTTTGAAAGTTTGCAGTTACTTCCATTATTATTAAATCATAATTATTATTAATCATTTTAATTATTAAATCATAACTACAGACACCTAAGAACATACATTTATTATTTTATCAATGTATGCACGCATTTTAAATAAATTACTTGTACTTAGCTAATTAATTCGATAGATATGTTAATTTATTAATAAAAATTAGTAATTAATACAATTGCTTTGCTACTTTTTGTAAAGTAAAAAAAAAAAAATTCTTTTACTAATTGATAATGTTTTTTAATAGAACGTGTAAAGCCTATAGGACGAAATTATTGCTTTTTTAGAATAATAATGCCCTTTTTTTAAACTTTTGCACCCTGCCCTTTTTTCTGCCTAGAATGAGTTCTGGAATAATTTGGCTACACACTCTGTAATAGGGTGCTCCTTTTTTAGTGTTAAAGATAACATTCACTTAAAATTATTTTTTTCACTTTGCAGTCCAGAAAAAAATAAAGATGAAGGAATCAGTAGTGAACACACAGCTACCCTAGAGAGGCTGCGCCAAAACCAACGCCAAGATTACCTCAGAGGTTCTGTTTCAGGATCTGTACAAGCAACAGACCGTTTAATGAAAGAGCTTCGAGAGGTGTATCGTTCTGAAAGCTTTAAAAAAGGTTTTGTTTGAATCTCCTTGTATATGTTTTAAAAATATTTAAGTATTATTCTTTATGTCAATAGCCTGTTTATGCAACACATCCAATAAGTAATTTAAAAACGTAAATTTCTTATGATTTTAAATCTTCGAATTAATTTTGAATATCCTTGAATCTCTTTTAAAAATAAGGTAAAACTGCGACAATTTAAGACTAAGCTGGAAAAAAGAATCTATACTTCTTGAGATAAATTTAAAATTATAGTTTTTTTTTTCCGACATAAATTTTGATTGAAGATGTCAATTTAAATTATATCCATATTTTATGTATTTAATTTATTCTTTTTTATTTTAGGCGTATTTACTGTAGAGCTTGTCAATGATAGTCTATATGAATGGAATGTAAAACTTCTTAAAGTTGATCCTGACAGTCCTCTTCATAATGACCTAACACACCTCAAAGACAAAGAAGGAAAAGACTGTATTTTGCTAAACATTCTTTTCAAAGTGAGCTTTTCTTTATTTTTCAAACTATTTCTAGGGAGAACTAGAATTTCTAAGGGAGAACACACCAGCCGTAAAATATATAGATAAAAGAAAAATGCCTGAGTTCTAACCTTAAACAGGTTGAATTGCATTTGAACTGATTTCTATATTGTATTGTAACTTCAATTTTACTTTTTTATACTGTAGTCAAACCCCGTTATAGTGAACCTTCAAGGGACCGAAATTTCGGTTCACTATAACCGGGAGTTCACTATATAAGTTCTTCAAAAAATTTTAACTAATGGTTAAGAACTCCTTTTTTTTATTCTGCATTATTTAAATAAATGACCATTAAACTGAAATACAAAAATGACTGAAAAATAATACGTAGTAACAAAAAATGTGTTAACTTATTTTTATTTTACATTACTCTTCGTCTTGTGTACGAAAAAGAAATTGCAAATCTTTAGCTGATGCTAAGCTGATTCAGGAAAATTTTTTTCCATACATCTGCCTGAGTTGGTCTTATTTATGGATGGGAAAGTGAGATAAAAGTAGCAAATAAGAAAAGATGCTTATTGCTATATCATCAGTATGGATCCACTCTATAGATGATTTTAAAAATCAGTATAAGTATTTATTTTGAAGTAGACATTTAGAAATTATTACAAAAAGATGAAGAAAGAAAATCAGTCGAAGTCAGAAAAAGTTCATAATATCCAACTTCCCCACTTTTTGGTTCACTATATCCACAAAAAAATAACATACGTGCATAGCTAGGCACGGGACCGAACATTTCGTTCACGATATCCTGGAGCTCACTATAAACTGTGTTCATTATAGTGGGGTTTGACAGTAACAAATTTAGTTATATTCACTTAATATTTGTAAATGCAAATTTCTATTACTACGTCTAAATCCCAGTTTTTGAGACATTAATTGGCTGTTAGCATAGACATTTACTCATCCAAGTCCTGATGGAAAAGGTAATGCCTACATTTGATTATAAAAAATATACTATAGTGTGATGCCATAATTGGCATTACATATTTATTTTCTATCCTTTTAAAATATCTTTCATTACTTAAGCTTATTTTTTTATTAATAGAATTATATTTTAAATAAATCACAAACTTAATCTTTTTAAAACGAGCATAAAATATTGATTTCTTCTCTTCTAGATCAATGTAACGGATACTTTTTTTATTTCATTACTAGGCAGACATATTAATTCACTGTCGCCTATAATCGAAAACAAAAATCTATTTAGAACTTTTTTTTCTCATTTTCCAACGGCTAAATGTTTCGATTGCATGGTTGTAATAATTCACATAAATTTGTTGGCGACTCATGATCGCCAAGGTATTATTTTAAACCCATATTGATATGCTAGTTGGCTTTGTTTTGGCTATGGTATATTGTGATTAATCGCCAATTTTGGATCTCCTACCCATACTTTCTCTGTCCGTTGAGAATAAATATATTCACTTTTAATTTCAAAATTGGTGAGGCTGGGACCCCTTTGGGGGCCTCCCCAGTCTCAATTTCTAACGGTCAGAAAATGTATTCTGGCTGCATGATCTCTCAATAGAGAGTATTTTTCTGATTTCATCCCTTTAAGGGATTTCCTATTTTTGATGAAGATGTGGCCATTGTCGAAATCTTAAATTATGATGAATAAAACCTAAATTTACATTCAACGATTTGTACATTATTTCCTGGAAACTTAATTGTTTTATTAATTCAATATTGGCCCAAATGAACATTCATATATTACACTATACGAATAATGTGCAGCTACTGATGGAGAAACAAACACCTTTTTCTCCGTCACATATAGTGTGTCCTAATTTAAAAATTTTTTACTAAATTTACAAAGTTAAATGGTGACAAATTTTTTATCAGCTGTATTACTTTTAAAGACTAATTATCCCATGGTGCGCTCGAGTCCAATATTATCCCATGCCATATGCATACTCTTTATTCCGATTTTAGGTGTTAGGCCCGCAGCCTATCAATTTCTTGTAATTATGATGGTCTAGTATTGTTCAGGCATGTGATTCTTCCCTATTTTGCGAAATTCCGCGAATCACAAGAATGCGGATTTCCGCGAATCAATTTTTTTTCCTATAAAATTTCCTCAGTGCTCCGCTAATTTAAAATTTATATTTTAGTTACAAGACATTTATTCCGCCCTTACCCCACACACCATTTTTTATCTTCAGGTTTATGTGTGATGACTTTTATTTAGCCAGATTTGTTAGGAAAAAACGCAACTTCGGAAACATGAGACATAAAAGAATTCCGTAACTTCGTCTAGAATTAACTACTGAAGCAAATATAAAGGTATAAAACTGATAATCTAAAAAGTAATTCCTAAAGGGCAAACATTTTAAAGATCATTAGCAAAAAAAATTTGTTTGTTTTTTTCCCTCTCTTTTTTAAAAAATAAATAACTTTAATAAGTAGCAATTTTGTTGCAAATTTTGTAACAGAATTATTTAATAACTGATATATTTGTCCTCTTTTTTTTTTATTTGGCTACAAGTAGATAAGTTTTTAATGTGACATTACAATCTTGAAAATCACATTTAATGTCACCTCTCCATCTTTCATTTCCGTAATCACTTTCGATCTTTTATTCTTTTGCAGGTAATTCGATCAATTGGTCTTCGAAATTCAGATATTATTATAGCACTCAAATTTTGAATTGCGAATTTGAATAATTATTTTTTGATACGCTCCATTTGCACAAAACCTATGCAGCGTTTTGATCAAGCTTTTTTGGTAGTTATTGCTGTTGATTTTCACATGATTCTTGAAAGTCCCTATAATATAATATTGTGATACAGGGAATTTAAATCTTTAGCCTGCTTGTGTATTCACTATTTATCTTGTTTTTTTTTTTTTTCAATCAATTTTTCTGCAGTTATTACGGATGATTATTGTATATTTTTTAAAATCTTGTTATTTTTGATACAAAATTATTTATTGCAACACCTCTGTCTCGAGACATACATATAATTAATTTTATTTATTTATTTTTTTGCGTGCTTGATTCTTTTAATTTCATCATCCATCTTTTTCAGTCATTGCCGTGAATCTCACTGCTTATGAAGTTCGTAAAAAGAGGAATATCTAAAAAAGTTTCAATTTACATATTCTTTTATGTGTTGATGAGGGAAAAAATTTGTTTCTCACTTTAAATTTTGTAAATATTGCTCTTGTGCATAAAACTAAGCCTTTTATTTATTTTCTGAAAATAAATAAAAATTTAACTATTAAAGCAAATTCAGATATCTTCCATCAATTACATGCCTGATTGTTATATTGGTCTAGTTTGCTTAGCTCAGAAACCAAATAATACAATCAAAAGTTGTATTATTGTATTTACCCAGCTTTAAGTTAAATTGATCAGGAGAATATTGGATCCATTAACAGACTAGTAATGAAAAAAATTATCTTTGAAATGTACCCTTCGCATAATATCAACAAAAAAAAAAATGGATCATTCGCAAAGTATTTTACTAATATTCCCTCCACAAAACTTTTCTTTTAAAAATCAGACCCAATCATGCTTTAAATTCATCATTTTGAACCTAAAACTGCTTAAAAGAGATCCCCTTGCAAAAGAGACTAGATTTTACCTATTCCATACACCTGCCAAGTCTCCTGTTTTTTAACGAAGACTCTATTTTACGACTATCTCCTGCTTACCCGTACATTCTCAAATTTCTCTGTGTTTGTTGAAGAAATTTTTTAAAAAATTGCCTTTAATCTATCCACTGATGGCAAGAATACCTCTCTTATTCCTTAACAGATGGTGCTATTGCCAGCACTGCAGTAAGTTGAGTGTTTACAGTTTAAGTAATTATAAATAATGGTTTTAAAAAAAATCTTCTTTAGATAAAGATTTATATACATATTTTTTTACTTCGGTAAATGTTACGTTCGGTGCTTATGTTATTTTCAATTTTGATTTTCTCTTTTTGATTACATAATTATGCATGATGTATCAAAACTTTACTCATAGCCTAAAAAATGTCACTAGTAAAATCTTTGTTATTTTATTTCTCCTATGTTGGCGAGTATGCTAGTCGCAGAATTATGAGTAGATTTTTCACGTGTCACAAAATGAGTAAACATGCAGATAATTTCTCACGAATTTATTAAATTTTCTTTTAAAATATACCTTATGTTCTGTTCTTTTAAAAAATAAAAAAAAGTTCACTAGATTAGTTTTAATTGGTGAATTATAAAATGTATATTTAAAGTCATGACCATTATTTTACAGGAAGCATATCCATTTGAGCCTCCATTTATTAGAGTCGTTCACCCAATGATTACAGGTGGATATGTTCTCGGAGGTGGTGCTATTTGCATGGAATTGCTCACAAAACAGGTAATTATTTTACTTTAGTGATAGAAGGGCTCTTTCATACAAAGTTGTGGAGTATAAAATCTCTCTTAAATTGTAAATCAGGGTACACCTTTTTATGTGCAGGGTTTATGAATTGAAATAAAAGGTAATTTATTTGTAATGTTTACCCTATAACAAGTAAAGTATTCTGAAGAAGTTAAAATAACTTTACGCCTAATAAATTATCTAACTTAAGAATTAGAATTTTGTCTAATAAAGTATATCTAGATAGGTTGCAGTAGGATAGGAATTTTTTAATAAGTCTTTCATAACATTTTGTAATTACTCCGTCTATGCTAAATTTAAAATTTGACCTTCTCTAAATGTATATTTTCCTCTTTTTTTTAAACATCGAAGCAATAATTTAATTATTGCAATTTTTCGGACATAAAGTGAAATTCTGTTAGGATACGTTATTTCCCATGTTAATTATTTTCAGTAATTATGCTTTGAAGAAATAGATTTTTCTAGTTGGTTGGTTGGTGTCGTGTCCATGGGGAGACTCTCGATGTCAAGGGGGAGGGAATTCCCCAATCTAAGCCATGGATCTTAAAATGGCAGGGCAGTCAAAAATATGTTTTGGTGTTAATGGAATATCATCACAGTTACTGCAGAGACACTATTTTCTACCAGTGTTTTCACTACAGAGCAAGAACGCGAGAATCTCGCTTATTTTTTTTCTTTTCTCGCATTAAAAACTTATTAACGCGAGAAGATCGCGCACTCTATTAATCAATTTCAAAATGAGCGAATTTTGGAAAAAATTTCGTCTTCTGCTATTTTGAATAAAATCCGTTTCACTTTTCTTCCTTGATCTTTCATTATTTGCAACATGGATCCCTGTTATCTAGCTTCCCTATTTACCTGTATTGTTCAGAACCGGTGAGAACAGCAGAACACAATGCCCNTTTAAGACTTGGCTGAGAAAAAAAATCTGTACTTGAAATAAATTTAAAATTATAGTACAGTGTTCCCTCGCCACTTCACTCTTCATGTTTTGCAGCTTCAGTGCTTTCAAAAGCAAGAGTGCTTCAGCAAAAAAAGGTAAAACTGTTACAATTTAAGACTTGGCTGAGAAAAAAAATCTGTACTTGAAATAAATTTAAAATTATAGTACAGTGTTCCCTCGCCACTTCACTCTTCATGTTTTGCAGCTTCAGTGCTTTCAAAAGCAAGAGTGCTTCAGCAAAAAAAGGTAAAACTGTTACAATTTAAGACTTGGCTGAGAAAAAAAATCTGTACTTGAAATAAATTTAAAATTATAGTACAGTGTTCCCTCGCCACTTCACTCTTCATGTTTTGCAGCTTCAGTGCTTTCAAAAGCAAGAGTGCTTCAGCAAAAAAAGGTAAAACTGTTACAATTTAAGACTTGGCTGAGAAAAAAAATCTGTACTTGAAATAAATTTAAAATTATAGTACAGTGTTCCCTCGCCACTTCACTCTTCATGTTTTGCAGCTTCAGTGCTTTCAAAAGCAAGAGTGCTTCAGCAAAAAAAGGTAAAACTGTTACAATTTAAGACTTGGCTGAGAAAAAAAATCTGTACTTGAAATAAATTTAAAATTATAGTACAGTGTTCCCTCGCCACTTCACTCTTCATGTTTTGCAGCTTCAGTGCTTTCAAAAGCAAGAGTGCTTCAGCAAAAAAAGGTAAAACTGTTACAATTTAAGACTTGGCTGAGAAAAAAAATCTGTACTTGAAATAAATTTAAAATTATAGTACAGTGTTCCCTCGCCACTTCACTCTTCATGTTTTGCAGCTTCAGTGCTTTCAAAAGCAAGAGTGCTTCAGCAAAAAAAGGTAAAACTGTTACAATTTAAGACTTGGCTGAGAAAAAAAATCTGTACTTGAAATAAATTTAAAATTATAGTACAGTGTTCCCTCGCCACTTCACTCTTCATGTTTTGCAGCTTCAGTGCTTTGCGGGTTTTTCCAAAATATTCATCAGAAAATAAAAATGAAAAATACATACAGCCATGTCGGCAACTACATTGATGAAAGGAGCGTTGTTTCATGTTGATGCACGAGAGTGTAGGATCCCTGCATGTCAAACAAAGAGATGAGTTGACTCAGAGTACATATACTTTCATAAAGGCGTGTGATTGGTTGATTAATGTTTATTACTCTATTAGGTTTTGTAATTAACCTTATTAATTAGCATTGACATGTTTAAGTAAATATGTATATTGTAATTTTTGTCTTAAATGTGTAAAGTATAAATACTGTTTACATATTTAAAACATTCGTGTAACCACATACATGAAAATTCTTAGGGGCAAATCCTACTTCGCGGTTCTTCAGCTTTCGCGGAAGGTTCTGGTCCCTATTAGCCGGGAAAAACGAGGGATCGCTGTATTTTATTTTTTCAGAATAAATTTTGATTTAAGATGTCAGTTTAAATTATATCCTTATTTTATGTATGTATTTAATTTATTTATTTTAATTTTAGGCGTATTTACTGTAGAGCTTGTCAATGATAGTCTATATGAATGGAATGTAAAACTTCTTAAAGTTGATCCTGACAGTCCTCTTCATAATGACCTAACACACCTCAAAGACAAAGAAGGAAAAGACTGTATTTTGTTAAACATTCTTTTCAAAGTGAGATTTTCTTTATTTTTCAAACTATTTCTCTAATCTGTTTTAATTCATAATATCATTTGAATATGAATTCCAATCAATTGAATATTAATTATCTGGTGGGCACTATAGATCGTTTTTCCGTTGTACCTTCTCTCCCTGATGCATAGAATTTCTAAGGGGGAACACACCAGCCGTAAAATAGAAAGGGGGAAAAAATGTCGTGAGTTCTGACCTAAACAGGTTGAAATTGCATTTGAACTGATTTCTATATTGGAACTTCAATTTAACTTTTTTATGCTAGTTACAAGTTTAGTTATATTCACTTGATATTTGTAAATGCAAATTTCAATTGCTACCGTCATTCAGGGCTACTTTGTGCAGGATTTCGCAGTTTTTGAACTTTGACACGTAAAAAAACTATGTTAATTCAAACTATAGTAAAATTTATTGATATTATATTCATAACTGGACTCAGACGAGTGAATTTGATCAATATTGACATTATTTGTATGTAATATTTACGAATAATAAGTCAAAACATACCTTGCACAAAGTAGCCCCCAAATGGGGCTACTTTGTGCAGCGATAGGAATTCAGTTTAATAATCATGTTTTTAGTAAAATACGTATTGATATAAAATTTTTAGAAAAGTTAATTGTTGACATTTTTAAAGACAAAAACATCAAGATGTGTAAAGATATTAGTTTGAAAATAATTTTCAGCGCTAAAAAAACATTTTTTCTGAAGAATTTTTTCTTTAAAAGAAAGTTTATTTCAAAACATTTGAGTTTAAACAAAAGGAAACCATATACATTGTTACTTGTAAACAATGGCCAAATGTATTTCTGTTTCCCTCAGCTAGAAATAGGGTTGTATGATCACATTGTTCATCTGAATAAGTGCCATAATTGCTCTTATTGAATTCTTAACAGTATTATGAATGTTTTTTGTTTTTTTTTTACCAAAGAGTATTTTCCTTTCTTTAATTTTATTGTGAGTATTTTTAAATTGTGTATGTTTTTTTATAAAACACTATTGTATATGTTTTTATATTCAATTGTTGTTCCTTTAGAATTTGAGCTATAGAGAAGAGATATCAATTGGACATTGGTCTTAGCAATAATTAATGAAAACAAAACGTTTAATTTTATAGAATATTTCGAAAAATAGTGTGGACTTAATATGAATTTAATATTAGGGGATCAGAATTTTGAAATCTCAGTTGAACTATTACTGCCATTTTTTGATAAAGCGGATAAAAAATANAATGTTTGTAGTAATAGAAGAGACTTCTATCTTCAAATTCCACACATTTTTAACGTGAAATAAACATAGTACTGAACAGCAGCACTTGAAAAATGCCAAATTCGAATTTGCACAAAGTAGCCCCCGCTGCACAAAATAGCCCCGAATGACGGTACTTCTAAATCCCAGTTTTTGAGACATTAATTGGCTGTTAGCGTAGACATTTACTCATTCAAGCCCTGATGGAAAAGGTAAAGCCTACATTTGATTATAAAAGAATATACTATAGTGTGTCTTAATTTACAAAATTTTACTTAATTTACAAAGTTAAGTGGTGACGCATTTTTTTATCAGCTGTTGTATTACTTTCAGAGACTAATTATCCCATGGTGCACTCAAGTCTAATAAGCCCAAGCCATATCATATGCTTACTTTTTATTCTGATTTTAGATGTTAGGCCTGCAGCCTATCAATTTTTTGTAATTATGATGGTCTAGTATTGTTCAGGCACGTGATTCTTCCCTATTTCGCGAAATTCTGCGAATCAATAATTTTTTTCCTATGAAATTTCCTCAGTGCTCCACTAATTTAAAATTTATATTTTAGTTGCAAGACATTTATTCCGCCCTTACCCCACACGAACTTTTTTTCATGGTTCACCTGCGTTTACTTTTATTTAGCCAGATTTGTTAGGAAAAACCATAACTTCGGAAACATGAGACAAAAAAGAATTCCGTAACTTCGGCTAGAATTAATTAGCTATTGAAGCAAATACAAAAGTATAAAATTGATAATTTAAGAAGTAATTCCGAAAGGGCAAGCATTTTAAAGATCATTAGCAAAAAAAATGTGTTTTTTTTCTCTCTTTTTAAAAAACTAAATAACTTTAATGAGTAGCAATTTTGTTGCAAATTTTGTAACAGAATTATTTAATTACTGTGATATATTTGTCCTCTTTTTTTTTTATTATTTGGCTACAAGTAGGTAAAAAATTTTAATGTGATATTACAATCTTGAAAATCACATTAAATGTCACTTCTCCTTGCATTTCCGTAACCACTTACGATCTTTTTTTCTTTTGCAGATAATTCGATTGATTTTTTTATGGTCTTCGAAATTCAGGTATTATTACGACACGCAAAACTTGAATCGCAGATTTGAATAATTATTTTTTGATGCTCTTGATTTGCACAAAACCCATGCAGTGTTTTGAACAAAGCTTTTTTGGTAGTTATTGCTGATGATTTTCACATGATTCTTGAAAGTCCTGATAATATTATATTATGATGCGGGGAATTTAAATCTTGAACCTGCTTGTGTATTCACTATTTGAATCGTTAATTCTATCGTGTTTTTTTTTTTTTTTTTTTTTTTTTTTTTTTTTTTTCAATACATTTTTCAACAGTTATCACTGATGATTATCGTATATTTTTTAAAATCTCGTTATTTTTAATACAAAATTATTTATTGCAACAGGTCTGTTTCGAAACGTACATATAATGAATTTTTTTTTTTTCTGCGTGCTTACTTGATTCGTTCGATTTCATCATCCATCTTTTTCCGTCATTGCCGTGAATTTCACTGCTTTTAAAGTACGTAAAAAGAGGAATATCTAAATTTTTTCAATTTACATATTCTTTTATGTGCTAATAAGGGAAAAAAATTTCTTTCTCTCTTTAAATTTTATAAGTGTTGCTTTTGTGCGTAAAACTGAGTCTTTTATTTATTTTCTATATAAAAATAAATAAAAATTTAACTATTAAAACAAATTCAGATATCTTCCATCAATTAAATGCCTGATTGTTATATTGGTCTACTTTGCTTAGCTTAGAAACCAAAAAATACAATCAAAAGTTGTGTTGTTGTATTTACCCAGCTTTAAGTTAAATTGATCAGGAGAAATTTTGATCCATTAACAGACTCGTAATAAAAAATTTTATCTTTGAAATGTACCCTTCACATAATATCAACAAAAAAAATGAATCATTCACAAAGTATTTTACAAATATTCCCTCCCCAAAACTTTTCTTTTAAAAATCAGACCCAATCATGCTTTAAATTCTTCATTTTGAACCTAAAACTGCTCCTGCTTACTTTATATTCTCAAATTTCTCTGTGTTTGTTGAAGAAATTTTAAAAAAAATTGCCTTTAATATATCCACTGAAGGCAAGAATACCTATCTTATTCCTCAACAGATGGGCTATTGCCAGTACTGCAGTAAGTTGAGTATTTATAGTTTAAGTAATTATAAATAATGGTTTTAAAAATAGTTTAAGTAATTATAAATAATGGTTTAAAAAATCTTCTTTAGATTAAGATTTATATACATATGTTTTACCTCGCTAAATGTAAGTGCTTATATTGTAAGTGCTCTAATTTTGAATTTCTCTTTTTGACTTACATGATGATTATGCATGATTTAAATCTTTACTTGTAGCTTAAAAAATGTCTCTAGTAAAATCTCCGTTATTTTATTTTTCCAATGTTGGCAAGTTTAAAATGCTTTATTTTATGTTTTTGAGGTAATCAAAATGTTTTTAAATTTGTTTAAAATTATTGCATAGCTTAAAAATTCCTCATTTCTTGTATGTGATGTTTTTTTAAAATTCGATTTCAAACAATATGACATGTTATAGAGGCCCAAAACATTTCTGCGCCCTGATTGTAGAGTTTTTGATGAGAAATGTTATATTTCAGATTGTGGGTGATCTTCTTAAGCAGAGTGTAGATGTCATGAGTGAATGGCAGGATAAAGTCAATTCTGAAGTAGAGTATGATAATTCCATATTTTTTTCACTTCCTGCTGAGTGGGAGGAAGAATTTTACACAGACATGGAATCCTTAAATGCAAGTAATGCTTCCAGTATTTCATTTGAAAATGAACGTTTCCAAAATGTATTTAATTTCAGAATGAATTTTTATAATAAGTGTATTGAATTCGGTAATGCATAGTTCCAACATGTATGATTAATTTGTGAATGATATCAAGGAAGTTTGTTGAAAATTCAAAATANGAATTTAGAAGACATAAATTTAAGTGATTGTATTATATTTAGTGACAATCAATCGGCAATTGATTTTTCTCATTCACCTATTGAAAATAGTCGAACGAAACACATCGACGTAAGGTATCATTTTTTAAGAAATTTAATTTATGATAAATTTTTTGCTGTTAAGCACGTTAGGAGTAAATTTAACTTAGCGGACATTTTTACAAAACCTTTAACCAAGTTAGAAGTGGAAAATTTCTGTTCAAAAGTATTTGTGAAAGTTTAATCTTTTGGGTGGTTTCAGGACTGAAACAGCTTAAGTATTAGTGTAAGGAAATTAAATATTTCTTTAGTTTAT
Source organism: Parasteatoda tepidariorum (assembly GCF_043381705.1). NCBI lineage: Eukaryota > Metazoa > Arthropoda > Arachnida > Araneae > Theridiidae > Parasteatoda > Parasteatoda tepidariorum. The sequence continues at coordinate 46,965,358 of NC_092212.1, read as the reverse complement.
TGAGGAATTTGATAAACTGTATATGTGTTTTTTTTTTGTAAAAGTTGAAGGCATGAGAGGGGGCCGCATGTTAGACAAATAATAGAAGTTAAAAGGTATGAGGTTCGATTTTCCGTCGTCGATCTCATGCATTCAACTTGCGTCGGTGACGTCATGGTCTGCGGGGATCGGCCAGTTTATTTTCATTTGATGTTGGTCGTTCTTGCGTGGATTAGACGTCACCTGCTATCTGTATTTAAGCTTCTATTGAAGCAGATCATTTTGTATTCTTTCTTTTCGTCACTTTGTTTGTGACATTCCTTATTACTAATGTTTTTAAATAAACTCATTTATTCAGAAACTTCGTTTCTCTTTTATTGTTGACATGACAAATATGATATTCTGCGAGAATCTCGGCTGTCACATTTAGCACTCAAAACCGAATTAAGACAAAATATCGTATACAAATAACTGATAAACATTTGAGCAACCTAATGAATGAGAAAAGCTGATGAAAAAGTAGATATAGAACGTTTTTGATATGATGATGCAGCAAAAATATTCAATGCTTTAAAAATTATAAGATGTTAAAAATGTATTATAATTAAAGAAATATTTTTTTTCCAAATCTATTCGCGCCTTTTTAATTTTTAGAAATCTCACTTAACTTTCTGAGATCTTACCCTGTTTTTGAGAAAGGGTGAGAATTTCTCTCTCATTTTTTTTCTGTAATGAAAACACTGGTTCTACTATCGCCATCATACCTCGATAGTGACCAGTTCTAAGGCGGATGATAGTTTTGGTGAGGTCTCTATTTGCATTTATTTCACAAATCTGCAAGTCTTTTTTTTTAAAGGTGTTTTTCTCTCAGATGAAATCTTGCGATCGCATTAACATCGTCAAGAGAGACCTTGACGATATTTTCATTATTGAGATTTCTCCTTTCCTTGGCAAGTTGATCTACCTCTTCGTTTCCAGGGATACCGACATGCGCAGGCAACCATTGTAGAATACATATCTTGTTTAGTTTGTCAATTTCTTTCAATTGGTGTTGGATATCATGGGTTAGCCTTGATTGACCTTTATTCAATACTTCTAAGGCAGCTTTGGAGTCACAAAAGATGACTAGCCCATTGGCTTTGTCAGTGTTGTTGAGTAAGATGTATTCATACCATGCATTATATATTGCTCTGAGTTCACTGGTGAAATTTGAGGCGATGGAACCAGTGCCCAAAGAATGGTTCATGGTTGTACCGTTGGGTAGTACAAAGTGTACGCCTGTACCGCCTTTTTTAATAGTTTCGTCGACTGAATCAACAGAATATTCGTGAACAAGACTATTTTCCGACATTGCATTGAGTGTTTGCATACCCTTTCTAAAAATAACTAATGTTAATTCCTTTTTGGAGCATGGAACAACGAGATTGGTGTTGATAGTTGTATTCTTGGGTAAGCATTTAAAGAGTGCAGGTTCTTCCAGGAAGTTAAGAGTAGTAGATAGAATAAATGATTATTCAGGGTTGAGAGTGGCCTGGAAGAATAGTTTTGAGAAGGCTGGAGCCTAACCTGGGCTATCAGACCATTGAAGAAGATTTATGCAAGTATATAGTCATTAGAATAAAATATTTGGTTTTGAAATGACAGATTTACTTTGCATTAAGTAAGTGGACAAAATATATATTGGATCAGCAATTGTTTCAAACTTTAAGACTGATTTACTATGTAAATCTAATAATATATTACAAGAATTGATGAATTTTTTTTCTTCATTAAATGATCATTTATTTAAATTGTTTGATCTAGTTTTGTTTTTTTAAATTGGCAAATTTCTTTAAATACAGAGAGTTACATTTTCAAAATCTAAGTTCCAAGAAGGTAGTTTCAGTTCTTAAGATTCGGTATTAAAAACTGTTGCATACTTATGTCTTTTATCATTAGTATATTATTGTACTTTACAAATGAGTAAATCGTGAAAAATGGCTTAAATGTGAAAATTTTTAGGGTTGGAGTAGTGCCTACACTGTTGAAGCTATAATTCTCCAAATTGCTGCCACTTTAGTAAAAGGAAAAGCGCGCATTCAGTTTGGAGCAAACAAGGTAAATATTTCACTATAGATTTTAATTTTGCTTCGGAACATTTTAAATATTGTTTTTATTGATGTAGTGTTTGTGAGAATGCAAAAAAAGTAACAATTTATAGCGTAACTTGTATTTAAAGATTAATTTGCTTTTTTAGCAGAGTCAATACAGTCTAGCAAGAGCGCAACAGTCCTTTAAATCTCTAGTACAAATTCATGAGAAGAATGGTAAGTTAAATGCTACATTTTCATCCATGTAATAAGATTGGTTGCAAAATGACTGTATTTTATCTGTGACTTCATTATTATTATTTTTTTTTTTTTTTGACTATTGGTGAATTTTTTTTTCTTCTTTTTTTGCAGAAATGTCTTTAAAATATCTTTTCAGTTCAAAAATTATGTAAGTAAGGAATGAAGGACTAACTATGTGAGGTCCTTCAGCTGTTTTGTCATGAATTACAGGGCAGGTACATATAAATGAGAAATTGTGGCCGCTCATTTAGCAACCTCAATTGCAATGTTGCCAAATGCAAACCATTGAATAGATTAGTTGTTTTCCTCATTTGTGAGTCTGTATTTTTTTGACCAAACTTTTGATTCAAGTATCCCATTCGATCTTCATTTTTAGTTTTGAATTCATTTTTTTCAGCATCCATCTTTAGAAATGGATAGTTCTTTCTACTAAAGAAGAAAAAAAAATCATAAATTTATAAGAGTTGTTTTACAGTTTTGATATTTTTAGAAAAAATTTAGTTTTTTCATCTGTTCAGAGACTGAAAAAGAGAAATTTCAGGAAAAAGACAAAAAATCATGATGAATGCATTGCTGAGTCATTAAAATGTAGTTGTAATGTTTTAAGCATCGATGAAGACGTTAGCATTGGTCAGAAAAGGCATTATTGCCTCTGCCATTGGAGAACTAGGGAGTGTGACCCTGATCCCAGCGGATGACTAAACCGTGCGAATATGCAGCAAGGCATATGTTTTTTTTATTTTTCCAATGGCAAGGCAAAAAGGTAGATATAGAAAGATGAAATAAATAACGAATACAAATGTGCGTAGGAGAACAAAGAAAGAAGTCATTGCCTTAAAAGTTCTCTTGCTTCCCAATATCTTGAGGACTCAGTGTGTCAATGAAAGGCGCGAGCATATGTTAAATCTGTTGTTGCTGAAAGTGGTGTGGAAGTTTGGAGCTTAGGAACCTCAGACGCTGTCCTCGTCATCTGACCAGGGTGAAAATTATATGACATTCCTGCTAAAAATATGGATAAGTGCTTGGTCATGTGTAGGTTTGTGAAATGTTTTTTGTGACATGCACGTTGTTCTTTAAACAGTTGCCTAAGAAAAATACTACGGTTGATTAGAAATGCCTCCAGAAGTAAAAGATAGTTTATTTTTCAAGCATTTGAAGTTTTTATACATTATAGCTTTTGTTTTTGATAATTTCTGTTAGCTCAGATTAAGAGCATTCTGATTTATTAAGGGAGTTATCTCAATTTCTTCATTCTTATTTAGAAATGAACTGGTGCATTATTAATACAGATATATTCGTAATTACATGAATTTAATTTTAGTTTAAAAAATATAAAATTAAAAACCTGTTTTTTTATTGTATAGGTGAGCAATAAATTTCAAAATTAACAAAAAAGATTATGGTTATTTTTACGATATTGAATTTTCTAAGATTTATATTCATACAACTTAGATTCTTACATAATTGATACAGGCATGTGATTCTTCTGCTAATTCTCGGATTTCTGCAAATCGATAATTTGCATTCCAACAAAATTTTCAGTGCGTGCGGAATTCGTATCACTATTGCTGAAATTCAAACCCAGTCCACCTCATTGCATGACAAGCACTCTATCTCCTGAGCCAAAGTATTATTTTTATTTTATAACTGTCGTTGAACAGCCGACCCAATTTTATGGGTTTACGACTACTAATGTTCAACTCCGTAGCCTTGTAATTTTGAACCCAATCCAGAAGACAAGGGAACTCCTGGATCGAGTATTGGGACAAATTTGCCTTTGTGGAGGACATTTTGATAGAACTAACCCGCATTTGCGTTGCATGGAGAGGAAGACCACGAGAACCTAGCCTGGCGACAAGGGGACTCTAACTCATGATCCGTCTTCCACTGAGGATATTTCAGGTCTGCACTGTGGTCGGTGCAAGCTGGATGTGGAATTTGTATTGACTGGGATTCGAACCCGGTCCGCCTCTATGGAAGGCAAACGCTCTATCCCTTGAGCCATCGCGGCTCCCAAAGTATTATTGTATGAATTATTAATAAATTTATTTGTGATAGACTGTTAATTTTATAGTGAAAATTCTTTCATTTTATCTAGGTTGGTTTACGCCGCCAAAAGAAGATGGTTGAAAAATGAAGATGAATTGGCTGTTATTTAGGACTTTTTGTAACAGGCAAATTTAGCATTAGTCCTTTTGTTTGATATCTTTTTTAAAAAAAACAAGGACTGTTTCGGAGATGCATACTCCTACAGTGCTTCATCAACTCCATGTGTCAAGGAAAAAAGCAAACCCACTGAAATGACGAAGCTGTCTGTAGTTTGCAATAAGGACATATATATATATATATCTATGATGCTAAGTAGCAAAAATAAATTAAGGATTTTTTTTTAAAGAAATCATACTAGAAAATTTTATCTTTTAAAAATTAATTATTTTGTAATTCCCCCCCCCCTTTTTTTCTTTATCTATCCGAGATGATTTTTAGTATTAATTGGTCCAAACCTGTTATTGTTCCATTTGTTAAATTATTCGTTTAATTTCATTTTTTTGACATATTTGTGAGTGTGTGTAAACGTGTAAAAATTTATTCTTAACTAATGTGCATGGCAAGTTCTGTGAAGTGTGCACTTAAGGAAGAAAACTATATTGATTGTACATTCAATAAATTGTTTTTCTTTTTAGTGGTCTTAATTTTTTGATATTGTCTAATATCTGTCCTTCAAATACTTCAATTCAGGGTGCATAGCCAAATTATTCAAAAAAAAATAATTTTAAGCACTTTAAAGAAATATCATAATTAGGCAGGGTTGGAAAGTTTTCGACTATTGACGCTCTTAACAGCCATGTCCAAAAAAAAAAACTTTTAGCGTTGTTTTTGACAATTGTCAAAAATCGTGAAATTTTGAATCGTGTAAAACGAATGGCGTTTTTACACGCCATTCGTCATGGCGTTTTTACACACAATATGCCGAAATAGATTGGGGTTGAATGAATTTAAAAAACATTGAATAAGACAATGTGAACTGTGTCTTTTTGCATGATTCGTAGCGAAAATCGACATGGTGAATGAAAAATTTCATTTTGTAAAAGGGAAAATTATGCACTTTTTAAAAACACCTAATGAAAAAAGCACCTTTAAGGGTTTTTGAAAAACGAAATTCGAAAATAAGCACTTTTTAAAAACGCTATGCACACTGTTAAATGCAAAAAAAGGAGAATCAGTATGTTTTTAGAGATATCTAGTGTTCATCTCCTTCACAAAATCTCGTAAAAATCTATTTAGCCACCTACTTAAAAATATCTAGGTGTCCTTTACCAAAAAATCTTAATTTTGTTATTAATATTTTTTGCCGTTTGAGTTTTTAAGGAAGGGAGGAACACAGATTTTGTTCAATCTTCATCATCTATAATAAATTCTTAGATGTCTAAACCTGAAAACCTCCGAGGAAGGGGAGTATCTCCAACAACTGATCGAGTGTTAGAAAATATAAGATGCTTTCTTTTGAAGAAATAAGTGAAATTGGATATAAAAATAAAGATTTCGGGACACATATTGGGTTCATGTGCATACATAAAACTGGAAGAATTTGAAAATTAGGTTCATTCTTATTAATTGCAGGTAAATACCTGAACACTTTTAACCCTATTTATAGCACAAACATTAAATATCATAAACTAATTTTCCTGTGCCAGTTCAGTTGAGAATTTATTGCTTTGATGTATTGTTACTTCAATTGCAGTTAAGTTCTCTTATATGTTACTAGATTAAGTTAATATAGAGAAACTTAATTATATTTGTCAATTTTATAAATTTAGTTGAAAAATAAACTATATCTGTTTGATTGCAAAAGTAATGAAAATAGAGAATTCCACACTTTACAACCTCATATATTTTCCAAGCACAAGATACAGTTTACTCCCGATATCTCGGAAACCTAGTTATGTCAAAAACATATTTTTCTCCTTGGCATGTTTTCCTAATGTTAATTTGGATTCCTATGTCGAATAGTTTTTCAAAACATAGTTATGTCAAAAAAAATTTTGGAATAGAAAATGAAATTTTTTTCGGAAAAATAATTAAGCTATCATTATTTTCGTCTTACTTTAAAAAATAAAATTATGATTGTTGTATTTAGACCTATAGTCAACTATCAATATTTATTACTAGCAGGGGTGGTTGTGAGCCCAAGTCAAAATTCCGGAAAATTTCTTCAGTTAAAAAATTTAAAAAAACGGTTTAAATTGAAAAATTTTAAAGAAGTTTTTTTTTCTTTCCTTTTTCTCAATATTTCTTAGTTTAATTAAAATATATTTTAACTTTTACACATACCTATGATGACCTGGAGAAGTAATTTAAGTTCACAAATATTTCTTTCTTTCTTGAGTTTATGATTATAACAACTATTTACAGATAAAAAAAATGAATATAAGCTTATAAAGTATCTCTCTGGCTCTCCCTTACAAACAAATAAAATAAACTGTTTTTAAGGTCCACCTTTGAAAATTTGATTTCCGGAAACTTCTGTGATCAATGATTTTTTGAAACGTCTGGACCTTCGATCTCCGGAAACTTCCGGATCACTGTTAGCAAAAAATCTGGAGCACAATCAGCCCTGTACTAGTTATACTCATGTATCGTCGCTTTATTTTTAGAATACATTTTTCTACTTTTTAGAACTTATTGTCTAGACATTTTTTCAGTGTCCCTTCAACTTGGAAATATCAAGAGTATACTGTACAATATAATATTATTTATCAAAATAATGTAATTTTGATGTGATTATACAAATATTCTTTTGAATTTTATCACCGATTGTTCTTGAAATGACTTACACAGTCAAAACTATTTGAAATCTATCAATCCTGCATACAAGCAATGCACAAGTGATAAAGATAGGTAAACAATAAATGCCTTATACTTCTTAATGCGTCCATTTATATAATTCAACTGAATTGATGAAAAAATAGAACGTAGAAACTAAGTCGTTTTAAGTTCTGATACAAGGGCGGGCAAATTGTTTCTGAAAATTATCTAATAATTTTGATAAATTGCTATGATTATAATGTTATGCAGTTTGAAGACAACTATTAAAACTTTTACGCCTTGCATTCTTGATATCTTAAAAGAGAGCGGTCTACCTACCAATATAACCTATTTTTAATTTTTGTTTATAGAAATAAACAGAGTTGGTTTGTCAGCCCCCCTTTTTTTCTTATTACTAATTGCTATTATGATTGTCCATATTTTTCTCAAATTCTACCTTTTTTAAGTTAATAATCTTAATTACTTTCTAAAGTTGCCGACCTAAAATAATATATTTCTGAAATTTTAAAGAATATTTTAATAACAAAATTGGAACACTTTGAATAGTACTAGAATTTAATCTCAATGACATAAAAAGTATAATATTCATCCTATAAGAAGATAATAAGCTTTTCTGGTTCTTATTCACTCTAAATATCTATAAACTTCAACATACTTTTTTGAGAACAATAGCTGCCCAAGCAAGCAGGTTCAGCAAGTGTGACTGATAACTAAATGTTAAAGACCATCTCATTTTGAGCCTATTAAAAGAGCTACAGGGTTGGAATGTGGACTAGTTGTTTTTCTGAAAGGACTAACTTTTATGCAGTTATCATCAAACTATTATGGGGACTGAAAAGTAATGTCGTTTTGGAGCATTAAATATTCGTATTAGTGATTAAAAATAAAATCTTAATATCAAATGCACCGAATTGACATTTCTTTCCGGTCCCCCTAATATATTTTTAAATATTTATATAACAGTTTAAAATAAATTCATTGAAAATGAGAAATTTTTTAGACTAGTTCCTATCTAATAAATTATATGAAGCTGTAGCATGAATTTATTTGCTTGTTAGTTCATTAAAATTAATTTTATGTTTAACATATCTTCCAATATTAAGACTGAATGCTGTTATAGATTTCGTAACAAAATTATTTCATAACCTTTAAGATGTACTATGTATTGCCCCTCTTAAAAATAACACCCAATTAAACCCACCAGGCTTGGGCTTTTCTTAATTAAAAAATCCTGGTTTTGTTTCAACCCTGTCTTAGGATGATTGCAGCACCCTTTTCCTTATTGAATCAAGACTTGTCGGTTTTATACGAAATTTTTTTTGAATAAAAAATAGTTAAACATCAAGGATATTATACAAAGCCTAACTGAATAGTGATTGCGAATAAATGTATAATTATCTTAAAACTGCTATTTTTGACTATGTTTAAAACAATATCTACGTGAATGTAAGGTGATGAAATAAGCATTTCAAATAAAAAAAACAAAATATAACAATAAAAACTTTATTTACAAATGTTTTCTATGAATTAACATAAGTTAAACATAGTGAATATTTTAACTTTTCTCTATATAGTACAACTTCTATTACATTTGCTTCTCCGAAAGAAAAAAAAGAAATTATTTAATGGTCACTTTAACATTTTTGGTACCATATTTTCCTGTTTCAGAATTTTATTAATTTATAAATAAATTCCTGAAGGAGAATCTGAAGATTCAAAAATTAAATATTTAATATTATTTTTCCGCGAGGAAAACATGGTAACAAATAACGTAGATTTAAGGGGTCTCCCTAGCGAAACACATACAAAGATTTTTTTTTTTTTTCCATAGAGTACAATTTTAAAAGTATATGTTTAAAATTTCAGAGTTATAATGCCATTCTCAACTGAAATACTGTTTAAAAAAACTTGATTTTTAGCTAGAGTAACGATACGTAATTAAGCTAATTTTTTAATGAAATTTCACCGGTTTGTTGCAAACGCATTTTAGTGTGAGCCAGAATCTAGTTGATAGCTTAATTTCAAAGAAAAAAATTTTGCTAAACAGCATAGCATTTTTTAAAAATCTTAGTGGGAAAGAAATGCACGCGATTTTTCTATTTTCATTTAAGAAATAACATATGTAGTGTTTTGATCTTTTTTTTTTCCCCCAGCAATTATTGCTACAAATTTTTACTTTTATTTATTTTTTTAATAAAAAATTCGGTGTGTAGTATTGCTCGGATACTATTACTGATTCGTTTTTTTTTTTGAAAAATTATTATATTGTTATTATTATTAAATATTATTATTATATAAATTATTATTACATTGAATATTATATATAGTTATTATTATATAAATTATTATATCGAATATTATTACGGCACACAAAGAAATCAATCCTTAACACTCCTGATTTGCACCGTTATCATTGTTTATCCATACTTAATCATTCTTTGGATCGTTATTGCTACAAATTTCCAATTTTTAAAAAAAAAATCCTCGATGTTATTTTAAACGATTTTATTACACGTGAAACTCGACATCACTTATTTGATAATTTACTTTTTTATTGCGACAATTCCAAATTTTTTTTGGGGAGTTATTGCTAGCGCTACCGAATTCCACGGGGTTTTTAAAATTCCAGTTATTTCTGAGTTCATATTATTTCTGCATGTAATTGCGCATTTAAATAATCACTTTCTGGTGCAAATCACAATTTACGCAAATAATGCAGTAAATCCATAGTGTTTTGGTTGTATTTTCGACAGTTATTGATATTGGACTTTCACTTGGTTTGTAAATTCGATGCTTTTAGTACGATGATTATTACAGCAACCAAATCTCGAAACAAAACACGAATTTTAGTAACCCCTTTTTAAAGAGACCGATTCGATTAATTTTGTCGTCGATCTTTTATCTTCGGCAGTTTCTGTAACGGATTTGACGATTTTTATAATGTTACGATGATTTACAAAATGCGGAAAAGGGAATAATTATTGCGTTTTTGCCCTTTAAAGAATATCGCTCATAATATTAAAAAAAAAAAAATTTGAACAACTTATTTTATCCAAATAAAATTGCTTTTTTTTGTAAACACAACGTTTTTGTCACTTTAAATTAGTAACAATTAATATTAAAGTATTTTGCAAAAAGATATTAGTACTAGAGAGGTTTGTCGCAGAAAGCCTGAAAACATTCTGCTGCAAGGGTTATAACATATTCCTTATTTGATTTGAAATAACTAAAAGCTTTGAATTATTACTGTAAATGATGCTTATTTCATTATTTAGCAGTACCAAAGTAAGCGAAAAATCTATTTTGATTGATTTCTTATTCATAAACTTTTTAAAATACACAAAGATTAGGATAAATCATGTAAACAAGGAGATTTAGAGAAAATGGCAAAACCCAGTAGTCTACAGCTATAAGAATAGCTGGAAATGTATTATCCACTTTATGTTTAAACCTTTTAGACTTACGTAATCAGAAAGTAGCTTTTATACATTTTTCAAAAAAATCTCTGAGCAATCATCACACAAGAAAATTTTCACTGGCCGACTATCGGGAGAACTTCTTCATAATGGCTGTTACTGTGGCTATGAAGATAAGTAATTTCAAGTAGGGGTGTTGAGTTAACCATTTCATACTTGATTAAATGAGGAGAGTCATGGTATTTCTTCAACGCCCCCTCATTAGAAACAGATTTATTCTTGCTTCCATAGCTAAAGACAACCACAGCCTTTCAACCGGAAGCAGTTCTCACAATAACTATACAGTACACTGATGCAAAAAAAAAAAAATTTTTTTTTGCACCTGTTACACCATGAAGATACCTTAAAAAAAAGTTCAAATAATACAATTTTGGAGTAGAAAAAGCACGCTTGTCAAAAATTAAGTTAGAACTACAACAANAAAAAAAAAAAAAAAAAAGATTATACATTAGTAGTTAAAAAAACAAATGATACATGACAGATAGTTTAAATAAGGATAAATAAAATAAATACACAACATTTGTAAATTAGGACTCCACGTGACTACTTATTTGACTAATAATTACACGCTGAAAATTCCAATTGACAATGGGAATCGATTATCAGCAGAAAACAAAAACAACTCATTCCCTGAACAAGGAAAAAAATAACACAGATTATACAAAACTGGCAGTGTTTTTGGTCTTAGTGTAGAAAACGTTAGTAAAACAATACAAGTGTATAAGGCATAAACTGTAAATGAACACCTTAAGATTTGCTGTAAACATGTAATTACAGGTAATTTTACAGCTGAGAGACCATTACAGGGCAACAATTAATTCTGTTATGCATATAAAATAACAGGCAGTGTTTACGAATGAGCTCTTTTATTGCCCTAGTTTAAAAGTCATGGTTTCACAAGTGTATAAAAAATGTGACTGTTAAAATTGGAGAAAATACTGTTGTGTTATATATTACATGATGAGGGTTTAGAATTAATTACAAGTATAATGCTCATTGGATTAAAATATTTAAAAAAAAAAGCTAAGCTAAAATAGCATTTTGATCCATAAGCAGAGTTATTAGCATCAACAAGGTATGCAATACCAACACTTTTGAATAAATTTGATTATTGAATTAAACATCAGCAATAAACAAAAACATTTGGTTTCATTTGATTGATAGTATTTGAAAGAATGAATGTTTCGAAATTTTAACTTTGAGATTACGCTGTTTAAAAATAGGATGCAAAGTTATTATTCTAAGGATATGAAATATCAAATTACTAGTTAATAGAGAGTTAATTTATTCACGCTAAACAGTACTTTTTTTAATTATAGTTCCTATCAGATTTTTTTTCCTTTCTACTATATGAAAACTGAGCAAACACAAATTTTTAATCTCAAAATAAAGTCACAAGTTATAATGAGAATATTTTGTGATGTAAATATAAAAATCTAAAAAAAAAAGTTAATAATTTAATTTTTATTGCTTCAATGAAATTCTAGTCCAATTTTTTTAATGTGGTACATTAAATAAATTTTTTACTATTTCAGTTTTATTTAGGTTTTTTTTTTCTTTCCCTTTGTGGAAGATATAAATTCAGTATACTTAATAAATAATATTCTTAATAAATATTTTAGCTACTGCAACTAATTCATATTAAACAAATTTATACAAAATCTATGTTGATTATTACCTCCTTATCAAAATCTTATACTTTACCTTGTATTTATTTCTAATTTTAAACTTGCTATTCTGAATTTAAACCAGTTACTTAAGTTTAAATCTAGTTGGTTTGATAATAACCAAGTTACTTGAATTTTAATTTAGTTATTTTGATTTTTACCTGGTTTTAGGCTTGGTAAAGCCAAAACATGGCTCCTGCATCTAAAATTTATATTATCAACCAATTTGTGACCGGTGTGATTTGTACAGCATTATTAAATTTTGCTTGAAAATAACTCATATTTTTTTGAAAAAGCATTGATGTACAAAAATTTACCCTGCATACAATCTTTCAAAAACTATGAATGCAATTTCCCCAGATTTCGATGAGACAAAGTAACACTTCTAATAATATCAATTAAAATTTCTGAGACATACATTTTAGATAAAAATTTGTATAACCTAACACTGTAATGGCACAAAGCAATAGTAATAATACAACAACTTAAAAATTTAACCTAAATAAGAGATAGACTTCAGGGGTCTGTCCAGGCCATATTTACTACCGTTTACCTTCACAAATTCAGCTTTACGAAAAACGGTAGTTTCACAAAATACTTTTTCTTAAAATTTTATTTTCTTATCCTGTAAGAAATGATAAATCCATATTTTTATGTTGACTTTTTAATATAAATTTCAATTTTTCACAAATTATGTCTAAATTTTCACAAAATACCTCACAAGGTACCTCTCAGAATAACCTAAACAGACCCCTAGACTTACTTCTGCAATTTAATAAATATGTATTTCAGGAACAATGATATAGAAACATGTTAAGATTTTTTCTAATAATCTTACATACTCTACAAACTAGCTCCCATATAATAAAAAAATTTAAAATTACTATTCATACGATTATAAATTACTTTTTATTTTAAATTGCAATAAACTTGTTGATAATTGCTGGCAAACACTTCTTAACATGATATCTAAAAACTAGACACATTTGATCTATTAATAGTAAATAGGATCAAATTATTAAGAAAAAGATTCAAGAAATCAGTGTAATAGATGCTTTTAATACTCAAAACACTAATGTTAAATATAATAATAAATAAATGATTAATTAATTGTGATTAATTTTTAGTATGTTACATGATATTTGTATTTTATTACGTAATTTAAATAATAAATGTTAAATATTTTCTGTGGTTTTAATTTTAAGAACGCATATATTTGAAAATAAACTACTTAAAAAAATTAGCATATGGAAATTGTTAAATTACTAATTGAACTACAATTTTCTTTATGTACAAAAGAAAGATTAAAATAAAATATAATACAGATTATACTTGCAACCTAAAATTTGTGAAGAGTTCAAACTTAAAACAGTATTTTAACAAGCTTTTATACAAGTCTGGTAAGAACTGTAACAGTTTAACAACATGTTATTTTAATTTATTAAAAATATTTAAAACAAATATACATTTATATACATATTTTTTAGTTTGCAAAAAATTAAATTTTAGGTAATGCTAAACATATCTTTAAAAGCAAATTTTTTTTTTTTATATGAAATTGTTCGAAAACTTTAAATTCTGTAGTTTTTTTTAACAAATAATAACAAACACAGTACTTGATATCTACACTAATTTACACAATAGCAATTCACTAAACTGATTTACCATTATAAGAATTTACATTTCTCATGGAGATATTAACAAGTCCATAAAACTTTCTCATTAAAACAAGCTTAAGCAAGTCACAACCTAACCAATATTTATACATGTCACACAGAAATCTACAATATGAATTAGAGAAGATCACTCCATTAATTAAGGTCAGAAATTAATCATTTCCCAAAAATAAGATAAGAAGTTTTTTGCCCACTAAGTTAGTTTACAATTGCTAACTTGTTCAATACTTGAGTTTGATGCAGAATTTGGTTTCACTTAGAAAAATGAAATAAACATTTGGCACTAAAAATTTTATTGCTACATTTTAATGTGAAACTAAAATTATCTTCAGACAATTCAGTATTTTTAACAATTGAGCTAAGTTACCATTTTATTTATTTATTGGAAAGATATAATAACTCTCAAATTAAAAAATAAGCAGTAAAAGTTGATAACAGACAGTAAAATGATTAGTTTTCTAAAAGGCTAAATACTTTTCTAAAAATTAATTTGCTATTATTTAGATTAAGTCTGGCCCGTCCAGTTTTTACAAAAAATCAAAGAAATATTTAATACTTGAAAGTTTCGAAATTTTTTTCCTCTTTTTTTTTTAAATCTACAAAACAATTAAAAACTTCAAATGCATAAAATGTCCAAAATTCAAGCTAGTTGAACTCCAGAGTTTATGACTGTAATATTTTAATACCTTTTAACTCCATATTCTAATGTTTTCATTGTTCTATAATATTAACTAATTTCAAATGAAACAATCTAGTAAACTTAATGATCAATTTCCAATAAATTACAAGTAATGGGAAAAACAGTTAGAACTGAAATCATAATAATTGAAAATTTTTTAACATAATTACTAAGTAATTAAATCAAACGTGGGAAGCAAAGCACCGGGATAGTAAAATAAATGTAAGTTTCAATAATTTCAATTTCAGGAGTTTAAAACAAACTAAATATGAATGAAATAGTGAAAGCTCTCTACTATTTCATTCCCTTCCTGTTAATAGTATCACCCATTACTTGGCAAGGAAAAAACAAGACAATTTAATTTGAAAGCATTTGTTAATTAAACATACATACATTAATTTATAATGTATGCATATATATTTAGTTGCGGATCTCTTCTACTGTAATAACAAGGATAGCTTTGGTTCAAAATATTAAATTATAAATAAAACATTCATATTAAGATTGTTCAAATTAATAAAATAATTCTTCAAATATAAATCTAGAAAAAAATATAGACCATCTTTTAATTTGTCAAATGTAAACAGTCATTCATAAATTGTAGGAAAAAAATAGATATTGGATTTGTATGATTCATAAAACTTTCTGTATTTTTAGAGTCGAAATTAAATTCCATAAAACCTGTAGAACAAGGTGCGTAGCCAGATTTTTCAACAAAAAATAAGCACCTTTTAAGTACTTTTTAAAAGCACTCAAAAAATATTTTTAATTATTTTCCTAAAAAATTCATAATACAGATCTGTGTAGTAATAAAACTTATTATAATTTTCTATTGTTTAAAGTTCTTAATTTATAAACATAAAATCAACAAAATTCAAAAATATTTTCAAAACATTTACGTAATCATGATAAAATAACAAGTTTCTGATAAATATTGCAGAGAAAATTGTGAAAANAACATAATTACTAAGTAATTAAATCAAACGTGGGAAGCAAAGCACCGGGATAGTAAAATAAATATAAGTTTCAATAATTTCAATTTCAGGAGTTTAAAACAAACTAAGGGAGAAATGAATGAAATAGTGAAAGCTCTCTGCTATTTCATCCCCTTTTTGTTAATAGTATCACCCATTACTTGGCAAGCAAAAAACAAGACAATTTAATTTGAAAGCATTAGTTAAATAAAACATATATATATTAATTTATAATGTACGCGTTTATATTTAGTTGTGGATCTTTACTGTAATAATAAGGATAGCTTTGGTTCAAAATATTAAATTATAAATAAATTCATATTAAGATTTTTTTAATTTAAAATTAACTTTAATATTTTAAGTATAATAATTAAAATTTATAAAAGTATTCTTTAAATACAAATCTAGAAAAAAAATATACACCATCTTTTAATTTGTCAAATGTAAACTGTCATTTATAAATTGTAGGAAAAAAATAGATATTGGATTTGTATGATTCATAAAACTTTCTGTATTTTTAGAGCGGAAATTAAATTTCATAAAACCCGTAGTACAAGGTGTGTAGCCAGATTTTTCAACAAAAATAAGCACCTTTTAAGTACTTTTTAAACACTCAAAAAATATTTTTAATTATTTTCCAAAAAAATTCATAATACAGATCTGTGTAGTAATAAAACTTATTATAATTTTCTATTGTTTAAAGTTCTTAATTTATAAACATAAAATCAACAAAATTCAAGAACATTTTCAAAACATTTACGTAATCATGATAAAATAACTAGTTTCTGATAAGTATTGCAGAGAAAATTGTGAAAAATCATGAATTTTTTGTAATTTAGAATGACAAACGATATGACAAAGAAAGAAAATCTTTTTTCAAAAGATGGAAAACTAAGCACTTTTTACAAACAACGAATAAAAAAAAAAGTACCTTTAAGGGCTTTTAAATTAGGTAAATCAAAAATAAGTACCTTAAAGCACTTTTTAAAAACACTACACACCCTGTAGTAGATATCTTTGCAAATAAAACATGAATGGCAAAAAATAGAAGCTATTAATTGCTATTATTACATAACTATTTAAAATTAAAAGATAATAAAGAAAAGCAAACCCAAAAGGAGTGATCTACAAATATTCAATATTGATTTTTAGATGTCTAAATACTAATCGTAAAACAGCCTGTACAATGCGTCCACATCATTAGTAACATAACCGTAGTCATCTGTCTTCTTCCATGCTGTTGTTGGCATTCTGAAGAGCGTTTTCAAAATTCTGATGAAATACAATGTTGTTACAAACTGGATGATCTGAGGCATGAGGAGAGTTTGTAATTTCAGGATTGCTGAAGGGCGGTGATATAGTTTGGTAAACTGCAGTTGAAGGTTCATCATCATTCTAACAAAAAAAAAAGTTTAGAAAAAGTAACAAAAATAGTAAAAAACCAAGAAAAAATAAGCTGCAATAAAATTTAGTCATTAGCACATGTTCTTTTTTTCTTTGAGCACTCATTAAGCAAATAATGTAATTCTAAAATATGAAGAAAAAAATTAGCAGATGTTACTAACCTGCTGCATCAATGACAAACTGATGTCATCAGCAGTACCATTATGGCAGGCTAAAGAATTATATGAACTAGCATCAGGCATGAGCAATGGATTAGAGATTGTAGCAGATGGACCATATAAATGACCAGGTTGTGATGTAGCACTGGTCACTATGGGAACATGGCTGAGGGGACTAGAATCATGATTGTAAGCAGACAGCTATTTTTAAAAAAAAATTTTAAGTTAGCATGTTTTAAAAATACAATTTGCTAATACATACAAATGCATAACTAATTTGTTGGTTTAGTATTTCGTTAGCGCATATAATTTTTAAAATAAAATTAACCTTTTTAGATTAATTAACCCCTAACTGCAGTGGGTGTATACATATGTCTCGGGCAGACGATGCGTTAACTGCCGCAGGCGTATATACGCTTTCCCGAAGTACAATGCTTTGCATTGCGCTGCTATAAATAGAACAACACCCCCGACTTGTGAATGCAGTAAAATGACCTTGGAAAGTGTTTGCAATGAAGGTATTACCAATTTCGGAGGAGGGGAAAGGGGTATGCAGGAAAAGTTATATCATAATATTTATTGCTTGTGTGTTTCTATTTGAGTAAGGTCGGGTTTATTCTTCTTTCGCGTCCCATGTATATTCGTCGAGAATATTGATTTCGAGATTCGTCGAGAATATTGATTGGTTTAATATTGATTTTTTTTCCTTCATAAGAACATGAACTATTTCCTATAACATAAGTATGTTATAGGAAATAGTTCATGCTTGCCAAATTGGTGACTTTTTTTGAAGAAAAAAAAAAAGTTTATAATTATTTTCAATTTTCAAAATGTTTTAATTTAAGTCTACTACAGTAGGGAACCGATTATCCGGAACGATCGGGACCATCGCTATTCCGGATAACTGATTTTTCCGGTTTTCTGAATCGCTACAAAAAGCCGTTTTTTTTATTGTTAAACCCAACTAAAAAAAATATATATATTTGAAAATAAGCTTAATAAGAAGAAAAAACGATGAAGTAATACACTAATGATTATTTCCAAAATGATGGTAAGGTAAAAATCTTAGTTTCATGCCTTTNTTTTTTTTTAAATGTTATGTTTACAAAGAACAGAAACATAAATAAACCATTCTTTAGAAAAGACACTAATTCAAACAATTATCTTCAATATTTTTATTAACACTTACATGAGGATAAACATCTGATTTTGGAATGGGACTACAAGGTATTGGACTTGGTGTAAGAGGTAAACTACTAGATCCAACAGTTGCCACAGGACTATGGCCAGGAATAGGACTTTTATGGCAACCATAATCCTAAAATAAACAAACAAATTCAAGTCCATAAATAAAATATTAATATTTTTACTTATGTCACACCTTTCTCCAAATGATTATCACTGATTACAGGTATACTACTTAAAATTAAAAAAAAAAAAAAAAAAAAAAAAAAAAATAAAGTATTTTCTAAACAGCTGAATGACAACAATAAATTATTATTTCTCCTATAGTATCAGATATTTGTGCAATCAATGTTTAAATGTAACTAGGTGTTAAAACTTACATTTTCCAGAATATTATTACACATATTTCAAAAGCTTTTCTGTAAACACTAACATTAATTTTCCGCAAAATCAAGTTTTAATAAAATTTGAACATTCAAGTTTTAATTAATAAAATATTTAAAATATGATTTTCTTTGTTTAGTTTAAATTAAGGACCATAAAATCTTTAAGCAACCTGCATGAAACATAGTGACGACCATTAAAACTTCTTTTTTAGCTTAGTTGACAGTTGATATTAGAGAAATATCTTGTATTATTTCTGATAAATAAATCTATTATGATGTTCGTTGCCCTTTTGATCCCTGTTGATTATAAAACAGGGGTGATTGTGAGCCCAAATCAAAATTCTGGAAAATTTCTCGAGTAAAAAAAAAAAGTTTAAATTGAAAAAAATTTAAACAAGGTTTTCCCCCCCTTTTTCTCAATATTTCTTAGTTTACTTAAAATATATTTAAAATACTACACATACCTATACTATTTACACATACCTATGATGATCTGGAGAAGTGATTAAAATTTACGAATTTGTCTTTCTTTCTTGAGTTTATGATTATAACAACTGTTTACTGATAAAAAATGAATATTAATCATGAATATAAGCTTATAAAATATCTCTCTGGCTCTCCCTTACAAACAAATAAAATAAATTGTGTTTTTAAGTTCCACCTTTAAAAATTTGATTTCCCAAAACTTCTGTGATTAATGATTTTTTGAAATGTCTGGACCTTCGATCTCCGGAAACTTCCGGATCACTGTTAGCGAAAAATCCAGATTTTTTCTGGAGCACAATCAGCCCTGATAAAATAATAGCTCGAGATAATTCTTCAATAACTTAAATTCCTAGATTCCTCTTTTTTAATTCTGCGTAAGATCTTTTCATTTTTATTTATTTAACAAACAACTTGTTACTAACTCCAAATATGAATGCCTTTTAACATAAGTCCCATTTACACTAATCATACTTCGGCTGTTGTTCAAAGATTTACCATTTTAACGAACTCAAATTGACAAAAAACAAAATTCTAATAATTTAGTCAAAACAAGTAAATACCTGTGTACTATGGACCATCCCATTATCATAGGACATGTAACCAGAATAGCCAGCTGTTGCATGATGAACATTACTTGGAGAGACTGGTTTGGCATGCATTACATTAAGTGCAGAGTATGGCAAATTACTACAACTTGCAGCATTCTCTGTACCAGGAAGCACTTTCAGACGCGCATTTATTGCAAGCAATGAATCTCGGCGATTAACTAAGTCAGATATTTGCTTTTCCATCTTCATATTTTCATTTTTTATTTCATAAAGGCATGATATCATGGACGCAACTGTAAGATATAAAAATATGATTGTTATGGCTAAAAAAAAATTTTTTTCTTAAAAAAAGTCAATTATTACTGTAATACAAATACAACTTAATCTCTGTCCATCGTTCCAGCTGAAGCTAAGGTATGAAATGATCCTGATGAAAATGGTGAAAAGGAAACACAACCAGTCCCATTTGCGGAAAGCCTCGAAGGATTTGAAACCATAAGGAACATTCTATATTCACTCGAACTTACAGAAAATTAACACTTACCTGTTACTAATGTCAAATATTTATTGTTTAGGCAGAGAATAAAAGTGATAAAATCAAAATTTCTATAAATTAAAATTAAAAAATTTGTTAATTCACCTTTGTTTTGAGTCATTTTTGCAGCTAGTACATAATTTTCTTTATTTAAAAGTTTTTGTATTTGTAAAATTATTAATTAAAACCATTATGGCTTTATTATTTCTCAGGCATTTTCAAGTCATTATTTGATATTTTATGTTGACCTACATTAATCGTTTTCTCATATCTATCGCTCAAATGGTCCCGTGAGAAACGATCAATCGAGGTTCTATCATATTCATTGAATTTCAACGAGTTTAAAGTTTTAGATACATCACACGTTATTAAAAGATTAGTTAGACTTACTGTCAAAATGTTGAGCCTGTCCAAGAAGAAAATTGGAAGTTTGAACCCACTGTTTTTCTAACAGCTCCTCTAGTGTAGAAGGAGGTTTTAAACTTTAAATAAACAAAAACATATGATTAAAATTAAAGTCACACAAAGCTATAACAGCATGCCAATTAACAGCCATTGTGTTAATAAAATGTTTGTAAAAAATTAAATCACATGTTTACCTTTCTTCAGAAAAATCTGAATTTTGCATTTGCTTAGTCATTCTGTCCATCAGATTTAGAGTATCTGGCATTGGCATTGTAAAAGTTTCTGAAGGAACATCAAGATTCTCTTGGTAAGGATGCTCCACTACAGTTTGAAAAAAAAATCAAAAATTGAAAATACATCATAATAAAATACTTATACCAGAGCATGAAATTTCAATACTTAAGATTTGCAATTTATAATGTCATATGCAATATATAAATATTTTCGGCGAACAAAATCATAAACGAATGTATAAACTTAAACATTTTTAATGAAATAATAATGCTATTAAATCAAAAATATGGTTGTCTCAAGGTATCAAAGCTCTCTGAAGCAATGATTTTGGGTGTGATTCAGCATCTTTTGTTCTAAATAGAGGGAAAACGCACTTTCTTGCAGATTTCAAAATACTTCCTCGGGTGCACAGAGGTAATAATTTAAGCACATAGACATTAATCTGGAACTAAAAATTTCAAAAGATGCAACTAACTTGCCAGTTTGAAGTACTTGATCGCCAATGGCGAGGAATTTAGCAGCATGCATACAATAAGAAAATTGTTTAACATCCTCTGAAGCAAAAAACGGCATATATAGAACAACAAATTTCAAAAGATAAAACAAACTTGCCAGTTATAAATATATTTGATTACCAATGGCGAGATTGCAAAGAAATTTCGTGAAGGAAATTTGGTTAAAAGCATGGCCTAATTCCAGATATTAAAAAATTGTTTAATTTTTTAAAAAAAAAACCTTTTCCACTGTACAAGCAGACTGTAGAATAGAGTCACACACTGTGTAAAGAAAGTTCCAGTGTTTTACGGAATTTTAGAGATAACCAGTATAAATTTATTAAAAAGAAATTTTTCTCTAGCATAACAGCTTTATCTATAAAAACAATTTATGTAAAATTACTGAACTAATAATACACTAAATATCTATAGCAACAACTTTAATATCTATATGTATGAATCTTTAACACTGATATATTAAATACCATGAAAATAAAGAGACAACTGATTACAGAAGAAACAGTCCATAATGAAACCAGTAAATGAAACTCCTTCCATTAAAAGTGATTCACTTATTTCTGATGCAATTGTGTATGATGATTAGGCATTTTGGCAAGTTGAGTGATTGGAATTTTGTATCAAGATCACAATTTTAAAGATTTTGCTGCTTCCTAACTGATCACTGAGAAAATTTCTCTTCCTTTCATTGATTCAGAGCTTTTCTTTTTCCCAGTTTCTCAAACTCTCAATTCATTTATTTTGAGATAGTGCTGTTGTGTTACAGTAAAAAAATGTTTTAATGCTACATAAAAATAATTTTATTCAAAAATATTTGTTCATCAATGATATAACACAGTAATCCCACAGAAAACACTTGATTTTATGCAGCCCTTCAGGCAAGTCCTATTTAAAAAAAAAAAAAAAAGCCTTACAGATGGGTAACAAATAACAATGAATCTCTTGGTGTTAAGTTAATAAAATGAACTTTAGAGAGTCTAGTGTAATTACCACTACAACAATACAATTTCAATTCACTTGTATATAAGACGCGCCAACTCGATTCTAACTCGTGGAACCTCTTAATACATGAAGATTGACGTTAACGATAAGACTTGTGCCATATTGGTGACCTTCGGACATGTTTTGAACATACTATCTTGAAAATAACATCAACCTGGATATGATTATGCCTAGTTTGATGGATGGACCACAGAGAACAGTTGACTTTCTATTTGTGACAGCGATGTTGTTTTCCTCGCATTGTTGCTTCTTAGTCTTGATCATATACATTGGGGGCCTGTACACAACGGATATACTCCGTTGCAAGTTAATAGAAGATTGCGGACAAGAAACAAGAAAGACCTAAAGCTTACAGTTCACTGATTTACAATTTAAACTTTTAAAGAATTCAAATATTTTAACATTTAGTGCTACTTACTTTTTATATCAATATTATTTATAGGTGCATCAATAAATGGAAGACCTTCCCCTTCAATTTGATCATCAGGAAGCTGTTTTGAACAAGTTGGCTTAGGGCTAGGAGTTCTTTCTCGCACTTCAGGTTCAGGCTCCGGCTCAGTTTTAGCAATTATTGCTTCATAACTTTTAGGTTCATCAATAGAACTAGAAATAATTTTCATTATTACTTTGTTGATATACTAGTATCAAAGCACAAGTCAGTAAAGTAAAACTTTATTTCTTTCCAAAACATTTCAATAGATAACACAAATAATTGCTCACTTTCAACAGTATTTCTTTCTTCTTTTTTTTTTTTTAAATGATAATGATTTTTTTATTTTTCTAGTTTTAGAGAATGAAATTTTCTTTTAAAAAAATTCCTTAGTTATTTTTTAAAATAACTTTTAAATAATTTCAACCTAAACTAAATAATTTAGATTGTCAGCTTAGGAATTGACAGACTTTTAACCCCTTAACGCACTTGCCCATGTCTGACATGGGCAAAAGTTACTGGCAAAGTTTCACATGAGCAATCTTGTATCTTGTGTTAGTTTATTTTGAATGTTGTTTATTCCTAATGAGATCCGTTCTAGTAAAAATGAATAGGCTAGATTATAATTAAATGTATTTACCATAGATGACACCACCATGTAGCATTTTTCTTGTGTAAACCACATGGTGAATTTTCATGAATAGAAATATAAGTTTGTTAGGAATTTTTTGTTATAAGTAATTGTTTGGTGTGGGAAAGGTAATATATCCATTTTTATTGGGTTAAACATCATAATAGTAAACAGTTAACCATAAATAAATTTTTAGTAACTGTTTGTTTTGAAAAAGTTTCCGATGATGAGTGACTCCGTTGGTTTTGAATATTCTAATTTATTAAAAAGTTTCAGAGATAATCTCTTGAGTTTATTTAATTTGATTTTAATATTTTGAAATTCGAAATTAAACTATAATCAAATTGTTTAAACTTTGTAGTACAAATTTTTTTTTATTTTTTATAAATTTTACACCAACCCCCGCTCCCTAGTCACTCCCACAACTGATTACAAAAAATAACTTACACTATACCTACATATTTATTTTCTGTTAAAAAAAAAAAACTCCTATAATTTTTTATCAGTTTTTCCGAAAAAAAATTGTGCTTTAAGAGGTTAAAAAATATTTAAACAAATTAATTAAAGATAATAACTTCAAGAACTTTAATCATTATTTATTTATCAAATCTAACTGCTTACTTATAAAAATATATTTGAAATAAATATTAAATATAAAATTCTATTTAGTAATTAAATAATAAAACTTTTTTAAAAAGATCTTTTTTCTACTAACCAAACCCAAAAGAAAGCAGATATCACTTTACAATCTCAAACCAAAATTCTAAAAAGCAATTAAAAGTAAAGATAAAATTAAGAAAAAGATTAATATTTACTTACACTTCCTCAACTGAGTGCACGCTTGTTGAAGTATCATGATTAAATTTTCTCTTAATCCTCACAATGGGAATATGGGGATTTGTTTTCTCTGGAGGAATATTTGCTTCGATAAGACTTTTCAGAGACTGTTCTTTCTTTGACTTACTCCTTTAAAATAAATATTGTGAACATTTAATTCCTTCCTGATTACCAAATGAAAATAAATTTCTTTAATGTAAAATTAAGCAACTTCCAATTTATTAAGTTAGAAGTTATTAAAAATATGTAAGAACCACTTCAGTAATATGTCTCAGAAAATACACAAATTTAAAATTTAGAATATTGCCTTCGGAAAATTAAGAAATACAGTTATAACATTAATTTCAAAAAACATCAATAGTAATAAAACTGCAAATCTTCTTCTCTGCCTTACCAAATATCATAGGTTTAAAAAAAATTCTTGCTTAATCTAATTTACTAATTCACTGATTTGTTACCGTTCCTCTTTTGTTCCATTTACTAAAAAAATTAATTCATTGTTTAAATAATAATTACACACTGATAAAATTATCTGTGTTGATAGGTTTAATTCTGATTACTATTACAAATATTTATTTTGTCAGGATTATTCACAACTGGTAAAATTTTTTATAAGTTTTCCTTTCTACATGGGATATATTAATGAATTTTTAAAAGGATTTTAAATTTAAAAAATATTTATCAACTACCTTTTCTTTTTTTTAAAAAAAAAGCATTTTTAAATCTTTATTTTCTTATAATTTCAAATTTTAATTACAGAAAAAAAGATTTCAAATTTATGAACAATCATTTCTTTTTTAATCTACTTTCTTTGAAACAAATTTGTGCTCACTGATTGACATTTAGCGTGCTTTTAATTATACTTTATTAACTACACATTTTTCTCTCTTTTTGATAATGAGTGAGAATTACTTTTTGAAATACACACCACACATAAAACAGTATAAGAGGGTAATTTAAAAAATGATCACGATCCAATTCAGTTATTACACAATATTACACATTTTGATAAATTTTTACAGTGTTAAGTGAGTGCCCCTTGTGAAGAAGCACCCTTTTTATTCTTAGGGAGAACTCTGTAGTGTGAGAAAAATATGCAAATTTTTAAATATTTTAAAGCTAACAAATAATAAATTTCAGAATTTTTAATGCAAGTTTAATTAAATTAAAGAATAAAACAGTATTTTAGGCAAAATTTAGGGAATCACAGAAGTATAAAAATTTCAAATTAATCCAAAAACTATGGTGCAGTTCAACATTAAAACCAAATTGAGTACAATAAAAAACAACCATGTAGGTACATTTTTTAAGATATAGTTTTAATTATATAACTGAATTAATAACTAATATTATTTACTGAGTTATAAGTGTAAATAAATTTTCTATACCAAACAAAAAAAAAATCTGACTTTTAATAAGTACTCAATGCTTATTTCAACTATAGTTTAAGAACAACCCTCTAAAAATCACTAGCACCCATGAATAACCAATAAACATACTAGCACCTCTAAAACTCTTTATTGCCCTCTAGTGAGCAATAGCGCACATGTTAGGTAACCATGGATTAAGTCTTAGCAGTGACCAGATTTCTAAACCATGATTTGAGGATAAATCAGCGGAGCGTTCTCAAATAATTTTATGATCCTAGGATATTCATATATTTATGGAAAATTTTAATTTATATGTGCAACAAAACTTTTTTTTCCTTCAAAAATACAGATACAGAACCATCTTTATCAAGGTCGATATCATTACTAAGCAGTTTTGATATATATAGGATACTTTTTCGCCTTTTGATAGTATTCTCTGAAAAACAAAATTATCTTATTCAATAAAACATGCACATTTCTGATTTTTTTAATATATATATATTTCAATGCATAAAAAAACAAGATATTTTTGGACAATTTGAGAATGTATATTAGGATTTAAAGTCAATTTCTGAGGACAACTATTGAAAACAGAGAACGTCGACATCTTAATTAGAAGACTATAATCTGTCTATGTAAAAAATTCTCCATGCCATTCTGAAGCAGTGGTGGTGACTACGGTTACAAGGTTCAACTATTTCAAGTCGGAATGTTAAGTCAATATTCAGTGTTTTCATCTCAGAAAAAAAGTGGGTGAGAATTTCTCACCCTTTCTCAAAAACAGGGTGAGATTTCAAAAATTAAAAAAAAAAAAACGCAAAGAAATCATTTCTTTAATTATAATGCATTTTTAACATCTTCTAATTTTTAAAACATTGAATATTTTTGCTGCATCATCATATGGAAAATGTTCTACATCTACTTTTTCATCAGCTATTCTCATTAGGTTGCTCAAATACGTATTTATTTCGTGTTGATCGTTTCTACCCACATTTGTTTCATTTTCATTTGTCCGTTTCGGAGTAGAAGNTGACTAGGGTTACAAGGTTCAACTATTTCAAGTAGGAATGTTAAGTCAATATTTAAAAAAGGTTTTGGCTTGGAGAGGCAAGAGAAGCCTCCCTCTTTGAAATATGCTATTTCTTGTTTCCAAAGCAACAAATGGTCTTGACTTTGCGGTTGAGGAGAGATCTTTTCATAGACAAACTATATATGCAATAGACTTGCATTTTTTTGTAGAAGTTATTAAGGAAATGTGTTACATGTGTTATAAATAAAGAATATGTCTAAAGTTATATAATTTACCTGGAATGTTTTGATTTCTTTTTCTCTGGCTCATCTGAACAATCTGCACTCCTTTTTTTCTCAGAAGTTGACTGATTATTTTCTGCTTCTTTAGCAATGAATGTTTCATACATGCTAGTAAAAGAAGGCGTAGAACTAATATCAGTCACCTCAACAATACAATCTTTATGATTCGGTGGACTTTTCTTGCTCAAACCAGATATACTCGAATCCTTGGATTTTTTCTTTCCTGGTTTAGGGCTCCCGTAAGCAGGACTTTGAGATGGTGTAGAGGTTGAGTCTTTTAAATTAATATTATTCATTTTACTATTGCAACTATTACTATTGGAATGAATAATGTCACCCTTTTTGAACTTAGACTCAGATTTGCTACACTCTGGTGCAACAAGCACAGTTCCATTGTTTAAACTAGTATTGCTGATAGTGCTTGCACTGCTATCACTCAAGTCCTGATCAATGTTCACAGAGTTAGACAAGTCACTATTGCTCACAACTGAATTACTAGCATATGCTGCCTGTTTTGCCCTTCTTTCACTCTTGGCACGACCTTTCTCTTTTAAATAACCAGGAGACAGTTTTTCAGGACTAGGTTCAGGAGTAGCATTGTCGGCAGGGATCGGCTTAAAAGCTGGTATTATTTTAATATGGCTATCCTTCCGCTGAAACAAAAATTTTCTTTTAATAAATATTATAATTGTCTAATAAAAAAATAAGTTTAAATCTGTTTTGCTATATAAAACCAACAATTTCATTAAATTAATGTTTTAAATGTGTTTTAGTATAAAATCCCTACAGCATCATTTTGGAAACGAAGACTAGAAACCAATAGATTAGGTAATTAAAACTATTTTAAATCTATTTCTTGTATTATCATATTTTATTATTTATTTTGAATAAAATGTCTTCTGAGGTATTTAGTTCACAACTCAGAAAACATAAATTAACCAGGCTCTTTAGAAATTCCAGGGTGTGTAGCCAGATTTTTCAATAAAAAATAAGCACCTTTTAAGTACTTTTTAAGGACTCAAAAAATATTTTTAATCACTTTCCAAAAAAAAAAAAATTCATAATTAGGTGCAGCTCATAAGTGCAAAGATAAAAAAAAAATTTCTATTGTTTAAAGTTCTTAATTTATAAACATAAAATCAATAAAACTCAAAAACATTTTCAAAAACTTTACATAATAAAATAACTAGTTTCTGATAAATATTGCAGTGAAATTTGTGAAAAAGTAAGAATTTTTTTTTTTTTTGTAATTTAGAACGACAAGCGACACGGGAAAGGAAAAATATCTCTTTAAGATAGAAAATTAAGCACTTTTTACAAATCCCGAATAAAAAACATAAATCAAAAATAAGCACCTTTAAGCACTTTTTAAAAAAGCTTAGCACCCTGAATTCTCTTTAAAATGTAGGACAATGAACTGACTAATCAAAATTAACCAGGAATCCATTAATTCCATATTGCAGCAAAAAAATTATTTCAATTTCAATTTTCATACACAGTTAACAAATAAAGAAAATAAAATAACAAAATTATTTTCTTATTTAATTTAGATCTATTGCTAAAAACATCAGACATTTTTTCCCTCTTAAATTTATATTGTAGGGGTTTTGTAATCAGTTATAGGATCCAACTGTACTTATTTTCATACATTTAAGAAACAAAATAAAATTGGTTTTTTTTTAATAGAAATTATATTGCCTTAATATGTTAATTATTATAGAAAATTAAAATATTTAAATATATAGAGCTTAACAAATTGTAAATGCACAATACTTAATAACAAAATATATTTCTGTGTTACCTTATCAGTATAATTAATGATTTTTCATAATTCATACTGTTTATAAGGAATTTTAAAACTTATTCTTATTTTAAAATTTGCATTGATTTCGAAGCATTCATTTTTCTACTTATTTAATTTATTAAAGTATTAACTATAATTTTAAACATTTATTAAATTATTATTATTAAATTTTATGCTCTTTCTTCCATTTATGATTTTTCCTATCCTTAGCCTTTACTAAAGATTTTCTAAAATTTTAACATGAATTTGACACTTGACATGTCAAAAACAGGTTATCATGCCAAAAAACTAATTTTAGAAAAAATAATAAAAATTACTTTGTTTACTTAATTGTTTACCAAAAAGATCTTGCTTTTTACACATTAATAAAAAAAAAATTAATAATTTACAAGACCAGTGGTATTCTTCTCTTCATAAATTATCGTATGTAATTTAGCAGCTATTAAAAATATAGCAATTAAAAACTAGAGATAATTTTTACCCTACTATAAAAATAAAACTATATTAAATAAGTATTATTGTTTATAAACACAGTAAATTTTATTTATGAAAAACAATCTAAACTAATGAAATAACAATTAGTGAAAAGCTTTGCAAAAACAAATTTAGAGTAAAACAAAGCATGGATAGCATTTTCAAGAAAAGAGTGATGTAAGCTCATTGTTCATTTATACTATTGGGCTATTTTATTCATTTCATTTAGAGCGAGCAGATTTATGTGGTGACAAAACCACATGGATTTAATATAATTGGTGCAAATTGAGCGGGTCAAATTAAATAACATTTTAACGACTAATGATAGAAGCTTTTAAATGACAAAGCATAAAAAAAATCATGTGTTTTAAAATTCAAGTCGAAATCTGCAGCAATAGATGCAAGATAAAAGATCAACAAAACCACATGGATGCATAATGGCATCTAGCACGTCAAAAAGTAATTATTCAAATACATAGTATGAAATCAGCACGGCAAAAACATATAAAAAATATCAAAATTTTAATAAGTGAAAATGGTAAGATAAATTGTGAAATGATGTGTATTTACAATGAAATCCGCACTAAGAAAGCATTTCTTTTATTGGGACATAATCAAGATCATAGGGCATGTGGGACCAAAATAATCTGTACTGGACAGGGTAGCCCTTGAACGCAATCTTTTCTTAAGATAAGCAATGGGCTTTATAAAAGGATATGGAGTTGATTAGTTTAAAATGTTTGTGAACTCTTTGAAATTGAAACACCATCCATCATACAATAAAATAAAGAATGAATTGTAAAATAAAGAATTAGTGAGGATTATTTTCCTCAATGCCGGAAGCTTTCCACCACCTTTTAAGAATCCATTCCAGTTAATAAATCAGTAAGGCATTTTTAACAGATTTTATTTAGAAAAATTAAACTAAATATTTTTTTAAACTTTATTAGCCACATTATCAAAAATAATTGAGTTCAGGGTAAACTTATTTTTTCGTATAACTACATTCCCTCTCTCTTTTTTTCTTTTTTGGTAAATTAATTAAATCGTCAAAGAACAAAATTGCTTGCATATTAATATCATAATTCTGCAGAGATAGGCTGAATGGGATTTGTACTTTCACTGATCTTTAAAAGAGACAGGGATTCCTGAGCTCTTTTTTTTTGGGGGGGGGGGCATTCCTCGATTGCTTTTGTGGGGGACGAATGTGCCACGCACTATGCCACATTCTTGCCATCTGCTTTTTACTTACATTGTTAATTCTTTAGAGTATGATAAATCCAGATATATTGCCACAAAAGATAAAAAGGAAAAGAATAATAATAAAATTTTGAAGATATCAATTCAACAAAATAGAATTTTCAATTACGAGAGCGAAAAGGGAAAATAAATCATTAGATAGGCCAACCAATAAAATATGACACAGGTACTAAAATTTCAGGTATAAAATCATAAACGCCAAGGTGTATCTCAGCAAAATAACGATAACATAAGAATTTAATATAGCATTAAGGATGACATTTAAGGAGGCAATTTTAATTTCATAACATTAGAAATAAAAGATTTGCTTTTTCAAAATTATTTCTTTTACTAATATTTCTAGAGTAATGTGTTAATAAATGAAACCAAGCCAAAAAATTACGTTTAAAATAAGCATGAGTATGCTTGGTCTTAGCTATTACAAGTATATTTTTGTTATAAACATAACATGAGCTATTTATTCCAGGGACATAAACCAACTTTTCAATTTCTACTTTTAAAAAAAAAGAATTTTTTTTTTTGATTTATCCAACTAACTGGAATGGAATCTTGAGACAAAATAAATTATTAAAGTTACAGCTATACTTACCAATTTTAACCGGCAATTAACAGGTTGGCTACTTACCAGCTTCTGATAATGGTATATACAATATCCACAATATTTCACATTATCTTCATAGTTCCCAGCTTCTTCACACAACAGCCCAGCTGCTTGAGCACTGAAATTAATCATAGTAATTAGATTGAAACATAGTATAACTGTGATGCCACAATAGGTATTACATATTTCTTAGCTTTTAAAATTTCTTAAACTTATTTTTTTAATCATTCTTAATAATTCTAATTCATTTAAACTAATTATTAAATTTTCATTATATTTTATAAAAACGCTTACTTTTTTAATCATTCTTAATCAAATTCTAATTCATTCAATCTAATTATTCAATTTTTATTATATTTTATAAAAATGCTTATTTTTTTAATCATTCTTAATCAAATTCTAATTCATTTAAACTAATTATTCAATTTTTATTATATTTTATAAAAACGCTTATTTTTTTTAATCATTCTTAATCAAATTCTAATCCATTTAAACTAATTATTCAATTTTTACTATATTTTATAAAAAGCTCTAGAAATACTAAATAATAGTTTTCATTTTCAACTGTCATTTTCATTATCCAGTTTTCATCACAATCTTCAATTATTCAACTATACCATTCAAATCAAACCACACCTAATTTTATCATTATAATAGCTAAAACACAATAAGTAATATTGAAAGCGAGTTTTTTTTTTAAAAAGTCAAACAGAGTTGGATATTTGCGATTTCTGGATTGGATTGGATTGGATTGAATGTAGAAGTTTTATGGCACAAGATCCAAAGGAGGATATGCTGTGCCAAACAATTTGTTGAGTTAGATCTAATGGTAAATTGCACACAATAGTTTCATTGTCATAAAATAAATGAAAGTAATAAAATTATTTATCTCCAGAAACGTATTTTTAAAAGTTCATAAAAATCATTAAAAAGCATAATTCTATAAAATACACAGAAAAGGTAAAACGGTTATTTGAGATTTCTGATTTTGTTGAAATTTTCAGGAAATGTTATTTACGTAAAATTATTAAACATGTGTTTTAATAGGGATTGATAGGAATAGTTCAGTTCAGTAACAATTTAAACCTATTGGACAAAAAATACATTGAAATCCATACCTTAATTGCCTGAATAGCAATACCAGAACAGTAAATATTAATAAGTCAAAACTTGCTCTGTTTCTATATTAAACTTTGAATAACTTATTTGCTATTAGATATAACAACTTGGATGTGATTTCATCTGATTCAAAATAAAAAATTATATCAGAAACATCATTATCTTTAGCCAAGATGTATACAAGTAAGTTTTGCTTCTACCCATCAGTAAATTATAGAGACCTCGAGAGTTCAATTCGGGGTAGGGCATTAACTTCAGGTATTTATATTAGGCTTGAATCACATTTTTTTTTTAAATTAACAGCTTTTTCATAATTACTTCTGCATTCAATTATTCAGGTAAAAACCTCTACATTTAGAGCCACGTCATATAAAAAATGAATCAGTTACCATAGATCTCTGAATCAAATTTCTTTCTGCTCATTTAAGGTTTCTTTTCTGGTAAATTTCATATTTCTAATTCAAATTTAGTCTAAATTTTGTAAAGGCAGTTAATTACATTGAAAGTTGTGCAAAATACAGGTTTCTTGCGGCTTTCAGGTCACGTAAAAATGTACATCACATATATGCTGATTTTTTTTTAATTATTACTCATTGGTGTTTTTACTATCAAAGTCTTAAAAAAATTGCCTTATTTCAAAGATTTTTAAATTACCTTTGAAGCAAAGGTGCACTGCTAAGAATTTTCCTACTAAGAATTTTCATTTTCAAATCAAGATTAATTCTATAAAATTTTAAAAAATTTGATGAAGTGGTCAGTGATTTTAACACTTTTCCAATATTTAATTTGAAAATAATGAAAAAAATCATGAACATTTCAGAATGCATTTCTAATTACAGGGTATTTCTTTCAAAAAATAAAACTTGTCAATTTTCAAACATAAATGTTAAAAAGTATTTTCCATATTTTGATAGCTTTACAGAATTCTGTTTACTTTAAAAGATTCTGTTAAAAGATTTATTAAGAACATAAATTTAGAGTTAAAAAGTTTTTGTTAATTTAATATGGAATTTTTCATAAAAGAAAATGAATTAAAAATTACTAACAAATACATTGGCAATAAGAAATGTGCCAAGAAAAATTGACCGATTGAAAAACTTTTAGCAAATAAGTAAGGATTTTTAAATTAATATTTTTTTAAATTAAAATTTTACCCTTTTAGTAATATTTTTATTTTTTTCGACAATTCTATCTTTAAATAATATATTCACTAAACTGAAAATAATACCATACATAAAAAGGTACAAATTTAGTTAAGAAAATAAGGAAAACAAAAATCCAAATAAAAAACAACTATAAAAAAAAAAAAAAATTTAAAAATTAAATGTAAAATTTTTTTTATTTTCTTGTACTACAATAATCTTATCTTGAAATCTTATTAGGAAAAATATGAATAAAAGGGGTAGATTAATAAAAATAATGTGTAGTTAAATATTGAGGATAATTAAGCGAATACAACAAATTCATAGACCCAAGAAACATTGAATATCAAATAAAACAATTCTGTAAAAGCGGTGATTATTAGAAATACTCATATATTCGACATCAAAGGCTATCACCATAGAAAACAAAAATCTGCCAAGCAGACTGATCACATTGCAACAAAAAAGAAGAAAAATTTGCTTTACGTTTTTGTAGATAAAAACAAGACCTTTTCCGCCCCCGCCCCCCAAATTCAAAATAATGAAAAAGCCCCCCCCCCAAAAAAAGAGCCACTGCTGATTATAAAATACCTCAATATATGAGTATTAAATCTAAATCTTCAAAATGCTGACACTTTTTTAAAAAATAAAAAAATCGATGTTATTAACGCTTTTTGCTCAAAAGTCGCTAAAGATTACCAAGTTCGAAAAGCATCTCTAATACTCAACAGTGACAACCCTAAGATAGATACCGAGAACATAAGAATGTAGAGCTTAACGAGATACAGTCATATGCTGATAAGTGATTAGACATTTTATAATTTTTTTCCCTACCATTAAAAAATAAAAGGTGGCCAAGTATCAAATTTGAAATAAGTAAATAAAAAATAACTTACCAGGTGACATGAAAATATTGCTTACAGCCAGATTTATTACATTGCATGCAGGCTCCAACGCATGCTTTCGACTCCTTACCTTGGTCTTCACAAATATAACACAACTAAAAGAGAGAGAAATCCTTAATGACTAAAAATTCTGTTTTTCTCCTTTTTGAGTCAAACAATACATACATGCATTATACTCATGGTTATCTGTGGTCTGATGCCAGGGCAAAATCTAAGATGTAAAAAATATGGGAGATGCAATTTTTAAAAGCTAAATTATTTATGCGTAATATTCTGTCTCACAAATTTTTGCCTAAGTGGTAGTTAGAAAGAATGACCTGTGCAATATTTTTTTAATAGAATTTGTATTGCAGAATATTTCATTGGAATGAAAATCTACAAAATATTTTTCTAACAGGAAATTTCATTTCCAGTTATATATTTTAGATTCGTTTCCAGTTATATATTTAGATTCAGTTATATTTTTACTGAGGACGAAGTTTTATTATAAAGTGTCAACTACGTTTTTTTTAAAAAAATGAGCATATAAAATATGCTGACGACATTTTGGACTAGTTAATTGAATTAATTGAGGTTATAGTGTCATTGGAAACCACTGATAATCGGGAATCTAGTATCAAAAGAGGAAAATTAATCCACTGCCATAAGTTATGAAAGTCAAATTTGCATAAACACATATGCAATATATGTGAGTATAAATTATATTAAGCAAAATCAAGCAGTCTAAATAAAAATATATAATGCATAAAAATGTATATATTTTATACACATACATGCAAGCATCACAATTTTAGCTACACCAGCACAATAATCAAGACATGTAATAATTTTTGCCAATAAAACATTCATCACGATTTTATAAAAACAATGTCATAAATTCCTTCTTGTATTTACAAGAAATAATATTATAACAAAAGAATTGATACTGCACTAATATTGTGTTCACTATTAACAGATACCTGATTTTGAAAACTGGGTGTGCAGACACATATTAAGGAACAGAGCATATCAATTGCAGTAAAAGTTAAAATATATTACCTTGTTGTATCTATCTTGAGGGACCAACTGTAAAATAATAGGCTCCATCGTTGTGACATTTCCAAAACGTACTTCGGGTATGTAGAGCGCGCAAACAACATGAGCCCAACCTATAAAAATTTAAAAACTGTGATTCAACCAAAGAAATATAGCTTAAATTTAAACATAAAAGTTTCTTTAAGCATAGGCTTGATCTGTTACTTTCATTATAAAACTGAATATGCCCTCAGTTCTTTTTAATTGTTAACCATAAACTGAATTCAAGGTTTAATTGTAATCTTTCCAGTACAAAAGAAAATTAAATTTTCTAAGTATAAGTCCATGAGAAAAAGGTGCAGAGCCATTAATTTTTCTCCCACAACTCCCCTGAAGTAAACAAAGATCGAACCATAAAAGCTGACTGTTAAATAGGTGTCTGAAAAAGCAGTGCGGTAAAAGATCTTACAAAAAAAAAAGCAAATGAAAAAAATTATGAAAGATTAAAACCTAGCGGTTTAAATCATAAACATTGGTGAAAACAGTAAAAATTTACATTTACATTTTTAAATATAAATTTCTACCCCCTTTGCTTATTTGTCAAGCCTTATTTAACAAGCTTTAAAAAAAAAAAATAATAAAAAAAAAAAAAAAAAAAAAAAAAAAAAAAAGAACAAGTTTTGTTTTCAATATAAAAAATCTCAAAATGCTCTCAAAATCAGAATTTATTTCCAGTGCACAAATTTTAAATACATAAGATTTAATTATAAAAAACAACCTATAGGAATTACTTTACAAATTCTTTATTAACAAACGACAACATATTTATCTGATATTGCTTCATTTAATTTTCACCATAAAACACTTTAGGCATTAAATTTTTCAATATCTGTAATTTCTGTAGTTTTCAAAAAACAGTATTTTTGTAATAACACACAAGCGTAACTGACGAGTAGTACATGTCAGTGTTATAAGCTAAGTTTATTCCTTAAGTCACTGGAAAGGATTTAACATTGTACTCCATTTTTTTTAAAAATAATTATTTGCCTCGTTGGAATACTAAAAAAAAAGGTTAAAAAAATTGTTCGCTAAAATTTCACGTACTTTACTAGAAAAAATACTATTTTTCTTGTTGAATACCAAATCTTGTAAAATTTAGGATCATTATAAGAGGATCTTACTGAATTGCATTGCAGACAACTGAATTAAATTAAAAGAACAACAAAAAAATAATTATAGAGCAGCTTATAAAAGTTTTCTATAAACCATTTTTTTATAATTATATCCTCTACTTTAGATTTAAATGTCAGAGAGACTAGAAAAAGTTAAATGTTACTTATTTATATGTTTTTAAGAACAATAAATAGGATTCATAAAAGCATTACGTTTAACAATATTTATAATGAAATATACCTCCACTGTCTGTTCGTTTTAGCGCACCATCCTTCGAAGGACAAAGTTCACATCTCTAGAAAAAGGGAAAAACTCAATGGCATTAAAATCATACAAAATATTACAATATAGAAAAACAATACTCAGTTCAGTAATACTAATAACAGCACGATACAGTAGTAAGGCAATTATGAATTCAATTTGCAAAAATACACCCTACATTACAAACGAAGAAATATTTAACCTAAATTTGCCTACAATGTGTTTTGTGATTCAAACAACATTTATTTAATTGTACTGCATTTTTTTTTTCAAAATTTTACCTTTCTTTTATTTCTCATGATTGAATAGCAACATCAAAATTTACTGTCATTTGTACACAGATAACAGGAATCAGAGCAACACAACAAAAAATCAGCCGTTGAGATATGTAGAGCCAGTGTATTGAGGAAGTCTGTAAATGATTTTGAATATTTCTCTCCCTTTTCTGATTATTCTTTTTAAATTCCACCTTTATTTTTCTTGACAGCAATTTAGCAGTACAAATCCGAAGGCGCAAACTAAAATTTAGACAATAAATAAAAATAAATAAAAGACAAAAAATTTATTTAAGGGGAAATTATTTTTAAAAAAATATGAGATATAATTTTACATAAAAAAAGGAAGAAAAAAATTTATAATATATTTGGATTTGTTTAAAAGATTAATCACTTTTTTCTGACATACAAAAGTCATTAAATATGTCCATTAGGTTAATTAATTATCAGAACTTATTCATTATTATATATAAATATTAAAATTTAAATAATTATATTTAAATTTCTTGTACATAGATATTGAGTTTATGTTAAATATAAAGTAATAAAAAAATAAAGTATAAACTAATAAAAAAAAAATTTACCAAGCAATTCAAGCATGAGACAAATTAAACATACATATAAGAAAACATTTTAAAATAAAAATAAAAAAGAAATTTAAACTAAAAACAAAAAGCAATAAAGAGAGGCGAGTAATTTTTATAAAAATGAACAAGAAAGTAAAAAGAAATGACTTTAAAAAAGCTTTTAACTCCATATAATATATATATTTTAAAATGCAGAAAATTTCAATAACTAGTTGTATTCATTATATAACAAAAAAATGCACCATTAACACTACATAAATAAAACATACAACACCTAGAATATAAGTCTTAAAGGGCTACCATAATCCCCATGAGAATACAATTAATATTAATAAAATTTTATTCTGAATTCATAAAATTATTCGTAAAATAAAGTATGCATACAGATAATATAAAGAATAACACTCACAACTCTAGCGCTTCTTTCTTGAGATTCACATTTTCTACAAAACCAAGGTCCTGTTGGCACTTGCACTATTCCATAACAGGCTGCAATAAAAATAAATTCATTTAAATCTTTTAAACAATATGCAAAAGAAAAATGTATCTAACAACCATAATAGCTAACTATTTTAAATAAAAAGAGTGTTTATCTATTCGGCAAAAGATATTTTTACTTTGGCATCTTCTTTAGCTATTTCAAAATTAAAAAATAATTAAAAGCATTTTACAAAAATATAACTTCTTTAAATCACAGAGGCTTTAAGCTTTTAAATACTTGCAAAAAGTCACATGATCACACGTTATATTGTTTAAGGCAGGGGTCTGTCTAGGCTGAGAGGTACCTATTTTGAGAAAATTTAGACATAATTTGTGAAAATTAAAAATTATATTAAAAAATCAACACAAAAATATAGATTTATTGTTTTTTACGGGATACAAAAATATAATTTCATGAAAAAGTATTTTGTGAAACTACCGTTTTTCCTAAAGTTGAATTTGTCATGGTACCGCTGAACGGTAGTAAATTTGGCCTGGACAGATCCCTGTAGTAAGGGAAGGACCGGTGTACCGACCTTAATATGGCAACTAATTTTTTCTGACAAACGGGTCAAAGACACATGAGAAACTAACAATAATAAAAAATATTTTAAAAAAACTAACACAGAAAAGGATAAACTTGATGTCAGTATAGATATTTTAATTTTATCATAAGTACAAGAACAAGGCAAAATTTGGCAACTTGAACCTTTGGATTGAACGAGTATTGATCCAGAAATATCATTATCTTATGATATATATAAATAAACTAAAAGCTTACATCACCTGGAATTTAGTATTTATAGCTTCAATGAGAATATTATTATTATTTAATGCTGCAGGCATGTGATTGCTGGATGAAGAGATTATCTGAAATTTTTTTTTCTCATTGTGCAGTTGTTTTGTTTTTAAGTACTTAATTTTTCTTATACATAAAAGAGAATCAGAAGACTGTCATTTTTATGTCAAAAAGAAACGTCTATAAAATTTTTAAAAAAAAATTATTTAAAAGAAAAAAAATTTATTTAATAAAGTTTTTCTCATCAATCTATAAAAGAATATATACAATGAAAAAAATTACTCATATCTCCTTTTTCTCATCTTGTGAGTCGTCATCTCATAAAAAAATTAATAAAAAATCATGAAATCTACAGCAATAACTAAAGCTTGTTGATAAAACCACATGCAATTATGACAAAATCGTGCAAATTGGGCAGTTAAAAAGGGGTTAATTAAATAAATTATAAGAGATTCATGTTTTGA
Organism: Parasteatoda tepidariorum; assembly: GCF_043381705.1. Lineage (NCBI taxonomy): Eukaryota > Metazoa > Arthropoda > Arachnida > Araneae > Theridiidae > Parasteatoda > Parasteatoda tepidariorum. The sequence continues at coordinate 46,925,958 of NC_092212.1, read as the reverse complement.
GATAAAAAATATTGTTTATATTCAGATTTTTTTTTTTTTTTTAAAAAAAGGTGAAAATCAGTTATGATAATTGCCGAAAAATTTATTAAAAGAATCGATAAAATCATCACATCAAATAGCGAATTAGCAGCCAAATGGACAAAAAAATTTCACTAATTCTACACTAAATCAATTAATAGCTTAAAAAAAATTACAAATATATAGTAAATACTTACATCAAAAACTATCCTAACGTAAGTAATCATAACTTTTAAGCTAACATTTTCATAAGTAACATGCTACAAGTAGCAAAACTACTATAGTTGCAATTTTTTTTTGTAATTAGTAGTATAGTGAGCTTTTTTCAAAAAAAAAAAAAAAAAAANTCTTTAAAAAAAAAAAAAAAAAAAGCAGTGTAGTAAGCAATGCAAAAAAAGAAGAAAAAAAAATATTTGTAGTAAGGTTGAAATTCATATTCGGCCCTTTTGGGGAAAGTTTGGCAAAGAACTTTCTGTAAAAATATTTTTCAACAAAGTTTATTTTTCAAAGTTTATTTCGTGCGGACGGCTGACTGTTGATGAGCGGCCCACAAAAGCTTCTGAACACAATCGAAAAAAATTTACAAAAATAACAAACATTTTGAATCACACATTTGAGTTGTCACTTTTTGACAAGCTTAATTTACATAGATTCTATTATAGATCTACGTTTCTCAATTACTTTTTCCGCCATATTTGTTTTGGAATTTTGCATGTTTTTTTTAAAAAAAACCAATACTTTTAATACGATTATAAGATACACGAATTTCGAAATTTGAATAATCACTTTTTGTCTTGCTTTATTTTTGCCACTTTCATCTTAAATCCAAGTGATTTTTTATCCTTTTTTTTCTAGTATGTTTATAAATTTCATTAAATGGTTTTTAAAATTCCGATACATTTAACACGATACAATAACAACTTATGAGTTTTAAATTGTGCATTTAATATTTTATATATTTTCATTGCGTCCTATTTTACTATCTTTATTTACGCCTATTTCATTCGTTAAGCAAAAATTTTTTTAAAACTTTTTTTTTTTGAAAGACAGTTTTTGCTACACTTTTTCATGTGATTTGAAAATGCCAAATTTTCCCTTAGAGATCATTATGACACATTTAAATAATCACTTTTTGACACGCTTTGTTCATAACGATTTCTCGTGAATGCAAGTTGTTTTTCACTTATTTTTTGGCAGTTACTGCTTTACATTTCCACTTGGTTTTAAAAATTCTAAATTTTACTACGATATGCAAATTTAAATAATGCATTTAATATTAACTTTTTGACACACTTTGTTCGTGCTGATTTCATCGTAGTTTAAGCTTTTTTTTTTGCAACTATTGCAATGTTTTTCCTCTTGATTTTGACGATTGCATTTTTTCCAAGTACTATATTACGACATGCAAGTTTTCATCACTTTTTGATACAATTTTGTGTCGAATTTCATCATCAATCTAATTTATTGTTCCGTCATTTTTTCAGCAATTAGAGTCATATATTCCAATATTTTAATACAATGTAAAACAGAATTTCAGTACAATTTAATTGCAACGTGAAGAGTTTGAGAGGTGTCGGAAATCGTAAATTTTTAAGCTGCTCACTGCTTGTGATTTTTTGTAACTTCAGTGATTTTTTTCTAGAAAAAAAAATTAAAAAGAAAACTTTTCCTCATTAAATTTCATGAAACCACTAATAATTCAAGAAATAGAAATAATGTTTGTGCTTGATATATAATACGAAATAAATAATGAATCTTATTTTGGTTTATGGTTTTATTTTATTCTTGGTTTTTGTTTAAACCGTACAAATTTTCCCGAATTAAAATATTTAATTTTAATTTATATTTACTAATCAAAATATGTATTTATTGATTTATTTCTTATATTTTAAATCTGTGAAGATTCTGCTTTTTTTAAAGTTTGAATTTATTTTAAAATGATTTTTGAACCAAGTGATATGACAAAAAAAAAAACCTATTTCTTTTATCCAATTCTTATATTTTTTTAAATTTATCAATTTTGCTGATCAGGTTGCCGTGTGGTTAGCGTGTCTGACTGCGGAGCCATTGGCAGCGGGTTCGAATCCTGCTCAGGGCATCAATGTTTTTTTTCTCTCTCTCTCTCTCTGTGTTCTACGTCCTTTCTCCTTTGTGTGAATGTGACCCGCCCTATAAACGGGTTTGTGGCAGGGTTTGAGAAAACCCAACCCGCTCGGGTTTTATTTGAAAAAATCTGGGGGAAATTGGTTTTTTTCATTTATTGCTCATAAACTACTTAATGTGAAAATATTTTTTTGTATTAAATGGTGATGTATAAATCCAAAAAAAGTTATATAAAATATATATATTATAATTAAAATAAGTTTAAAGAATGCACTATCACTAATACATGTTTGAATCTTTATTCTTAAATACATAACATTTCACAATTTTTAACTGAAGCACTATAAAATATAAATGCAACAGTAATATAAAAGGAACAAGTTTATTAATCTTTTTGTTTTCGTTTGTTGCTTATGTGTATATATATATTACTTATTACAAATTTATAATCAGTAAAAACTAAAATTTAATTAATAAAATTAAATTGGAATACGTATTTAATGGTCTTCCATGTTTTTATAATACGATTAATAAAAAGTGAAATTAAAATTACATTTAATTATAAAGAGTATCAGTTACTTGTCCCATTTTTTAAATGCTTCACCTGCATTTTTAGAAAACAGACTGCATTTTTAGAAAAAAAGACTGCATTTTTAGATAAATTTTAACTTTATAATTTTAAAAAACAAATTAATTTAAAAGTTACAAAAAGCATGCATAAAAAGTTTTAGCTTATTTTTTTAAACCAGAAAATAAAACTTTGACTTTGTTAATTGTTGTTTAATGTATCACTTAATAGAAAATGTTTTTTTATTTGTTTTCAATATTTTTAAACATGATTAAAAGAAAGAAAATAAATTATATTGAAATAAAATCTTGAAAAGAATATTTAAAAAATCTTAAAAGTAATATTTTAATTTTTAACTGTTTTTTAATGGTGATAAACTTTCTCCAAATAGTTAAAAATTGTCAGCAGATGTTAAGAGTTAACTTAAAAAAAAGATCCATTTTTTAATTTATTATTATTATTATACAGCAGATTCAAAGTGTCTACATTTCTCTCTTAGATGGTGATACACTTTTACGAGTTTTGTAGCTTTATTTATTCCTAATCTATTTCGTAGTTTACTCTACACCAAACTAAAAGTTGAAAAGTGTCTTTCGATATAGACAGAGAATGCTGGTGCTGAGTGTAAAGAAAAAAGAATTGGCAGAAATTTTGTGGAAACTTGGATTTTTTTTTGCCTTAATTTTCCACTATTTTTCGATGAAAACTGTAGAATAACGGCGTGAAGCATCATTGATTTTGGAAAGTATTCAGGATCCGTAATTTTGAATGCCATAATACCTGGCAGAAATTCTGGATGATGCTTAGAAAGACAGTTTTCTGCTAATTGCTCTTGTTCATCATTTAAAAACTGTCCCCTTGTTTCTGGATCCAGGATGCATATGCTAATAAATGAGGTGGCTGAACAGCCTGATGGAATCTTTTTTTACAAAATGTTTATTCCAATTCATCACACGATAGTACGTTAATTCATAACAGCTACTGAAATTGAAATGTTTTCTGATTGTAGCTTTTTTTAAAGCGTTAGAAACAATTGATATATGTTTTTCCAAATTGATAGTTTATTGGTAAAACCCAACATTATTTAATATTTATGACATATAATTATTAGATTCATTTTGATGTTCAAGAGCTATCTCTTGATACTTATGATAATTATTGGCAAAAGTTTTTAAGCGGTCACAATATGAACTCCACCTAGTATCATTTGGTAAATGGGGCATCAAGCAGTTTTTTTCATTTGCCCATCCATGTGCTTGATGCACATTTCTAAAATATTTGTTAACTTCCACGATGTGTCTAATGATAGTATTAGGAGATAATTATTTTTCAACCAAATTTTAAAGAAACAATTTGTGAAAAAACCCACCAAGTGGGTTTTTTCAAGGTGAGCCCACCCAATAAAACCCGGGCGGGTTTTTTCAAAGCGGGCCCACTTGGCGAACCCTGGTTTGTGGTTGTGTGACGTGGGAGACGCTGCTCCACCGCCGTGGCTTTGCCACAGGTGCCCACTGGGTAACGAGAAAAAGAGTAGCAGCTCTGGCATTCCTGTGGCCAATGGGGCAGTCCCCAAGTGCCCGCCATTAAAAAAAAAAAAAAATTATCAATTTTCGATAGAATGAAAAATTTCCTTTATTTAAAAAAAAGTATGACTTTTTTTGATTTTCAAATGAATTTTAATAATTAAAAGTATTTTTAAAAATTAAAGTATTTAATTTCTTAAAAATATTACTGATTAATTCCAGGTTTACTAATAAAAAAATTGCAGTTTATGTTTACATAAAAATTTTGTTATTTGCCTATTTGCCACATGTGTCTAAATATGCATGCGGCAATTTGTTATCCTACCTGCTCTGCAAGTAGCCCATTCACTCAAAAAGTTTGCGCACCCCAATACATTATTAGAAATAGTTTTGATTAGAAATAGTCGAAAACCTGTTAATTTATATTCTGAAGAAAAAATATATATATACGTATTTTGAAACATTGAAACTAGATTAGTACTTTCAGGGATGAGATTAGCCAAAAGGCAAAAAAGCTGAATTTCCACGATAGTAAATTTTACGTAAGCGCAGCCCTTTAATAATAAATTCCAGACAGTTTAAGGTAATAAATAATGTGTTGACATACAATTGTGTACTAATCTANCGTCGGTGACGTCATGGTCTGCGGGGATCGGCCAGTTTATTTTCATTTGCTGTTGGTCGTTCTTGCGTGGATCATGACGTCACCTGCTATCTGTATTTAAGCTTCTGTTGAAGCAGATCATTTTGTATTCTTTCTTTTCGTCACTCTGTTTGTGACATTCTTTATTACTAATGTTTTTAAATAAACTCATTTATTCAGAAACTTCGTTTCTCTTTTATTGTTGACATGACAAATATGATATTCTGCGAGAATCTCGGCTGTCAAACACAATCTAAAAAAATTTTGAATCGCACATTTGAGTTGCCACTTTTTGACGAGCTCAATTTACATAGATACTATTATAGATCTACGTTCTATTATTCTATCATAGATCAATTACTTTTTCCACCATAATTGCTAGGGAATTTGGCATGCCTTTTTTTAAAAAAAAAAACAATACTTTTAATATGATATTAAGATACACGAATTTCGAATATTCACTTTTTGTCTTGCTTTACTTTTGCCAATTTCATCTTAAATCCAAGTGATTCTTTATCCTTCTTTATCTAGTTTGTTTATAAATTTCATTATGTGGTTTTTAAAATTCTGATACATTTAACACGAAATAACAACAACTTGTAAGTTTTAAATTGTGCATTTAATATTTTATACATTTTCATTGCGTCCTTTTTAACTTTCTTTATTTACGCCTATTTCATCATAAAACAAAATGATTTTTTTAATAAACTTTTTTTTGAAAGTCAGTTTTTGCTACACTTTTCCATGTGATTTGAAAATGCCAAATTTTTACTTATAGATCATTACGACGCATTTAAATAATCACTTTGTGACACGCTTTGTTCATATCGATTTCTCGTAAATACAAGTCGCTTTTCACTTATTTTTTTGGTTGTCATTTCCACTTGGTTTTAAAAAATCTAAATTTTACTACAATATGCAAATTTAAATAAGGCTTTTACTTTTTGATTTACTTGATTTTTTGATTTAAATTACTTCTTGACACACTTTGTTTGTGCTGATTTTATCGTAATTCAAGTTTTTTTTGCCCTTGATTTTGACGAGCGCATTATCACTTTTTGATAGAATTTTGTGTCGAATTTCATCATCAATCTAATTTATTCTTCTGGCAATTAGAGCCATATATTCGGATATTTTAAAACAATGTAAAACAGATTTTCAATATTTTAATACAATGTAACTGCAACGTGAAGAATTCGAGAGGTGTCAGAAAACATCGATTTTTAAGCTGCTCACTGTTTGTAATTTTTTTAAAACATTTTTTGTAACTTCGGTGATTTTTTACAGGGAAAAAAAAAACGAAAAAGAAAAGTTTTCCTAATTAAATTTCATGAAACCACTAATAATTCAAGAAATAGAAATAATGTTTGATGTATAATACGAAATAAATAATGAATCTTATTTTGGTTTATGGTTTTATTTTATTCTTGGTTTTTGTTTAAACCCTATAAATTTTCCTGAATTAAAATATTTAATTTGAATTTATATTACTAATCAAAATATGTATTTATTGATTTAGTTCTTATATTTTAAATCTGAGCGGATTAAATTTTTTTTTTAAAGTTTGAATTTATTTTAAAATGAATTTTGAACTAAGTGATATGACAAAAAAACCTTTTTCTTTTATCCAATTTTTATATTTTTTTTAATTTATCAACTTTGATAAAAAGAAAAATTTCCTTTTTAAAAAAAAAAAGTATTAATTTTTTTGATTTTCAAATGAATTTTAATAATTAAAAGTATTTAATTTTTTAAAAATATTACTGATTAATTCCAGGTTTACTAATAAAAAAAATTGGAGTTTATGCTTAAATAAAAATTTTGTTATTTGTCATTAATGTGTATAATTATGTGTGCGGCCATTTCTTATCCTACCTGCTGTGCAAGTAGCCCATTCACTCAAAAAGTTTGTGCACCCCTATACATTATTAGAAATAGTTTTGATTAGAAATAGTTGAAAACCTGTTAATTTATATTCTGAAAAAAAAATATATATATACACATTTTGAAACTAGATTTGTACTTTATACTAAAACATGAATTTTGTTCTGTTGATTTCATTTTTTTAAAATTACATTTAGGCAAGTCAATTTCGTCATTTATTCAATACTGTTTTGTTTTAAGGATTGTACACTTTGCTGTTGCTTTTTTTCGTTTTTGCTATTTTTTGTTTTAATTATAGAGCACCATTTTAACGGGGTGTTTCTAATAATTTTCATTCTTTTATTATCACTTTTTCTCATATGGTAAGACAAATAATCAGTAACACAGAAAACTATGATTCTCAAAGTTAAAGTTATATTTCAGAACTGAGAAGAAAAAAAATTTATTAACCTTTTGATTACAACACAGAATTTTTTAAAGAGCGTTTCTAATGAACATTATTCTTTTATGGTCACTTTTTTCTAAAAAATGCAGAAATTTGAAAAGTTAATTTGAGATTTTTAGCATTAAATTTTTTTTTTAAAAATTAAGAACAATTTTTGTTTTGGTTTTTATTTAGCTTTTTCTGTTTTAAAAAACTTTTCTTATACATGTTTTTATTACTACGCGGCAACTTAGAGGGTAACTATTAGAGTTGGGCAAAACGAATCATCAAAGTGATTTGAATCAATAGAATCAGTCTACTTAGGTGATTCAAATCATTTACTGACTCGAACCTCCTGTTGATTCCAATCACTAACTGCTTCAAATCAGTGTGTGGTTCAATAATAAATTTGATAAAAATGATTGATTCACAATTTCCGGCAGTATTCATATGCTTTAATATCATTTTATTGTCTTTAGAAAAGCATGATTATTATAATTATCCCTCGTATTTGCCTTTCTGTTGAAGGGAGGGTTCAAAATTATCTTTTTAATTTTAATACAAATATAGTGCAAAAAATATTAAGATGAGACCCTGCTCGCTGCATTCACCAATCCTCGGAATTGCTTTTGTAGTTCCTTCAAATGGCTTTTTTAATACTAACACATTTTAGTCTAATTGTTTATGAATAGTGGTACATTTTTTTATATAAATTCTTTGAAACCTCTTTTCGGATGGCAGCAAAAAAAACTGCTTCAAATCAGTGCGTGGTTCAATAACAAATTTGATAAAAATGATTGATTCACAATTTCTGGCAGCATTCATATGCTTTAATATCATTTTATTGTCTTTAGAAAAGAATGCTTATTATAATTATTCCTCGTATTTGCCTTTCTGTTGAAGGGAGGATTCAAAATTATCTTAATTTTAAAACGAATATAGTGCAAAAAATATTAAGACGAGACCCTGCTCACTGCATTCACCAATTCTCAGAATTGCTTTTGTAGTTCTTGCAAATGGCTTTTTTAATACTAACATATTTCAGTCTAACTGTTTATGAATAGTGGTACATTTTATTATATAAATTCTTTGAAACCTCTTTTCGGATGGCAGCAAAAAAAATTTGCTGCTTTAGAACCTACATAAAGACATTATTACCACAATTAATTGAGCATCCTTAACACCAATAATAGCTTAACAAGCACCGACCACAGTGCTTCGTATAATATTCTTAGTGGTAGACAGATCATGGATTAGAATACCCTTGTTGCCGAGCTAAACGCAGGTTTTCCTCTTAGTGTAACGTTAAAACAGGTAACTTTCATCAAAAAGTTCTCCATGAGAGCTAGTTTAACCCAGGAGTTCCCTTAGCTTCTGGGTAAGGTCCAAAATTACTAGGCTACGGAGTTGAACATTGAGAGTAAAAAAATACTACCTATTTTTCCACCCATTTTGTAAAAAAAAAAAAANGAGCATGACTCCATCTCAAAAAAAAAAAAAAAAAAACCTCAAAACATTAAAAAAAATAAAATGAGAACTAAAATAGTATTGGTCAAGAGCTGAAGCAGGAAAAAAAAGGGAGGGAATTTTTTTTTTTCCTTGAGCGGGAAGGTATGGTTTGCTGACCTATAGTATATAAATTATGGTCACTCTTTTCATCGTAACCAGCCAATGTTCCTCTTTTGTCTCACACAAATCATGCGATCCAAATCATTGATTCGTATCAAGCGATTTGGATCACTAATCGAATCAAGTGATTCAGATCAGGTATTCGAATCATGCGTTTCCAGATCATTATACGAATCATCGTGTGATTCAGATCATTGAATCGAATCAACTGATTTAAATCACGTTTCGGATCACTGATTCTAATGAAGCGCTTCAGAACACTGATTCAAATCACTGATTTAAATTATGTGACCTAAATCATATGATTTGGATCACTATACAAACCAAGTGATTCAAATCAGGGATTCGAATCATGTCACTATTCGAAACAAGAGATTGAGATTTCAGATCAGTGATACATATCTAGCGATTTGGATCATTGATTCTTATGAAGTGATTCGGATCACTGATTCATATCATGTGATTTGCATCACTGATTTGTATCATACAATTTAGATCACGATTTGAATCAAATGATTCAGATCACTAATTCGAATCATGCACTTCTGATCATTATTCGAATCATGCTATTTGGATCAATGATTCGACTCAAGTTATTCGGATCAATGACTCGACTCAAGTTATTCGGATCAATGATTCTTATTAAGTATTTCAGATTACTGAGTCTTATGAAGTGATTCGGATCACTAATTTAAATCAAGCGATTCAAGTCATGTGTTTCGGATCAGCTACTCCTAGGAAGTGATTTAGATCACTGATTCTAATCGTGTGAATTGGATCAATATTCGAATCATGCATTTCAAATCATTAATCGAATCAAGTGATTCAGATCACTGATTCGAATCATGCGATTCAGATCAATATTCGAAACAATCGATTCAAATCATACGTTTCGGATCACTGATTCTTATGAAGTAATTAGGAGCACTAATTCGAATTACATAATTTGGATCACTATTCAAATCTAGCGATTTAGATCAATGATTCGAATCGTGCGATTCAGAGCACTATTTGAAGCAAATAATTCACATCACAGATAATCAAGCAATTCAAATAATGTGATCTAAATCATGATCTAAATCATGCGATTTGGATCAGTATTCGAATAAAGTGATTCAGATCAGTAATTTGAATAGAATGTTTTGGATCAGCGATTCCTCCAATCACTATTCAATTCAAGTGATTCGGATCAGTGACTTATATCAGTGATTCGAATCAAGTGATTTGGATCTTAATTCTGTTCAAGTAATTTGATTACTAGATCGAATTACATGACTTAATTAATGACTTAACTGTGAATCATGAGATTGAATCAAATGCTTCAAAAATCTATTCAGCTTTTGACTTACCTAGAACTCTTTTTCCTGTAACAAAATGTTGATAGAAAAAAAGTTATAATAAACAAATAGCTTAGCTGAAACGCTTTGTTAAAAAGTGTTATATTAAAAAGAAAAAAATAGCAAAAATGGTACGTAAAAATCATTCTGAATTCTTAGAACTAACAGGTTTTTTTTATTTTTAAACACTGGAAAACAAGAACAATCGCACTGCCTAAACATCCATACATCAACAACATTTTCTTCAAATATGTTACTAAGTTTACTGATAAAAAAAGTTAACTCTCAGAACATTGATGATTAAATAAATATTACTATATATTCCGTCAACATTTCTAAATATGCGTGTGGAGGTTTGTTAGTCAAGTGGCCCTTCAGTCAAAAAGGTTGTACACCCATGCAAAGTCAAATTACATTCATGATTTAAAATCCCTCATCGCCATTCATATTTACATGATTTAAGATCGCACAGCCTGTTTTGTATTTTCACAATTCTATATCAAATAGCAGCAGAATTCGTATTCACATGATTTCAAATTCAAACATCGAGTTTCATATTCACACAATTTTAAAATCAAATATTGATACTAGTATTCATGTGATTTTAAAATCTTAAATCGAGATTTGCACTCACACAATTTAAGTAAATAAAAAAAAACTTCCATCGATATTTTTATTAAACTGCTAATAACATTTGCATTATATTTTTCCTCCTCAAATTTCAGTTACTTTAGAATTATTTAAAAAGTGCTTCAGCATATAACATTTCTGGATTTCTATTTTCAGATTTTTTTTCGATCAAAACTCCCTGTGGTAAAAATTAATAAGGAGTTTTATAAGAATTAAAATATTTTTAAAACAAATCTGTGATTTTCAAACAAATTTCACCAAACGGGTTACAAGTTATCTTGCAGAGGTTTTTGAGATATTGTATTAGCAGAAAGTTTCTCTTTTTATCTAAGTCTGATGATTAATATCTATCTAAAATAGATATCTAATTCTATTCTTTTCACAAAAATTTTTTTTTAAAAAGGTGAAATTTTTTTTTTTAATTCCAATCACTTTGCACAAAACCATCATAGGGGTCTGTTTAAAAAAATTACAATTTTAGTTTTTAGAATCTTTAAGGTAGCAAATTTTTAATTTTTTAAATTGCTAATTTTTTTAAAGAAAAAAAATTCAAGGTATAAAATCCTTGACAGGGGTCTGTCTAGGTTTTTCTGAGAGGTACCAATTTTGTGAAAATGTAGACATAATTTGTGAAAATTAAAAATATTAAAAAATCAACATAAAAATATGGACTTATCGTTTCTTATGGGATACAAAAATAAAATTTTACGAAAAAGTATTTTGTGAAACTACCGCTTTTCCTACAGTTGAATTTGTGAAGGTACCACTAAACGGTAGTAAATTTGGCCTGGACAGACCCCTGATTGATTTAAAATGTTGAAATATAGTTACTGCTTAAAAACATATGGAAATTAATTTGTCATAGAAAAAAAGATACATAATAACTTTATTGTTATCTGTTAAAAATTATTAATTTTTCATGCAAAATATTTTTTGGAAGACTTTAGAAATATTTTGGCTTCCTATAATGCTTATTAATTTTATTTTTTATGTGTGGCTTATCCATTTTATTTTAGCTTAACCAAAAGATTGCAATTAGACATTCTTCTTTAGAATTTGCAACATAATATTTCCATTTCAGTTAAGAACAGTGAAAAAAAATTTTCTTAGTCCCCTAATCATAGAGGATAGAGTAAACAATAATTAATTTCTAAAAAATAATAAATTCGAACATTTCAAATCTTTGAATTATTTATGATATTTGTAACAATAACTTTTATATCATTGGGTTCTTATTCAGTTCTAAAGATCTATTCAAATTATGAAATTATGTACCACTTTAGTATTAAAAAAAAAACTAATAATATTTCACACTGAATTAGTCCTTTTCTAAAGCTTATTGGTATAGTCATTTAATTGCCAAAAAATACACTAAATTAAACTACACACTAAACTGAATTTGACCCTTTTAATTTTCAGAGGATCTCTGAAATATTGATCTCAAAAAACACATTTGATAGGTATTTCATGAAAAAAAAAATTAATCTTGTAACAATAAAAAAAAAAAACAAATGAGTTATTTTTAAATTCTAAATGAAAACACAAAATTAAATTTTAAGTTGTGGGGAAAAATTTCCCCTTTAAATTTCGTGTGATCTACATGTTCAAAAAATTAAATATATGCATTAAATATTAAAGATGAATGTTCGCTTTCTCCTACGGAATCTCCTATTTAACAGAAAATATTGTTCTTGAAAAACAAATTTAATGGGTTTTTCACGAAAAAAAAAACTTATTAATTTATAACAATAAAATAATAAACAATCCTAAATGAAAACACAAAATTAAATTTTAAGTTGTGGGGAAAAAATTTCACCTCTAAATTTCGTGTGATCTTCAAGTTCAAAAAATTAAATATTAAAGATGAATGTTCGTTTTCTCTTAACGAATCTCCCTTTTAACAGAAAATAACTAATATAAATCCTCTTTAGCTTTATTTATAGTTATCAAAATTTTTATAAACATTCCCCCCTTCCCCTCCAATTAGATGGCGACAGCAGGTTTGCCCTTGTGCATAACTAATTACCTAATGGAAATACCACAAACTATAATGTTTTTTAAAACCTAATCTATATTGCAATAAAGCTAATTATTGATTACACTAACCTTGATGAACAGCAACATTACAACCTTGGCCATCACAATAAACAAGGGGGTTTTCAGCCCAACCACGCTCGTCAGAGCATACACAACATCCCCCAACCATCTCCTTCATTTTTAGTAAAAAGCCTAGGTGAAAAGAGTCATTTTCGCCGAATGCTGCATCTCTTTACGAAAAAGAGAGAGCACTCTCACATCAAATCCCCACAGTTTTAGAAAATATAATCGAAATACAACAAATTAATCATAACAAAGAAGTCACTCCTAAATTAAACAGTTCTTTCATTCATCAAGAATAGCCGCGAAGAGGTGAGTTGAGAAAACAGCCGCAGACAATAAATAACCACTTTTGTTTTCTTATCATCTTTAAAACAAAATATTCGAAAAATAAATAATTAAAATTAAAAACAAAAATGTGGTTTCAAAATAAATAACTTTATTTCAACATAAGAAATTCTTTTAAAAAAAAAATTTTTTCATAAATAATTTTGAAGGATAAAAATTGTTTCATGTTTTGAAAATTTTCTATAATAACTCATAACATAACTATAATATGTCAGCGTGTACAGTTAATTATTATTGATTATCTAAAAAATTAATTTTATGAATAAGAAGCTCTAATTCTCTTATCTCATAAATTTATAAGAGATAAAAACTAACAGGTACTAAATACTAGGTATGTTTAGCTACCATTAAATAACAGATACTACACTAACATTAACTTTCTTAAGTTAAACAGTCTAGAAATGATATTCTATTAAATAAATTTCTTTGTAATCGACCTTTTAAGTAATAAATAACATAAGGAAAGGGTTTATGCCTCATTTCAAAAAAGATTTTATAAATTTAAAGATGCCTTGGTAGCCTTAGTCTTTTAATTGTTTATGTCCCCCTAAATAATTAAAATTGTCTTAATGTCATCAATATTTCAGACAAATAGAGAGAATTTTCCTCAATCAATATAGAAATCAATTCATTAAAGGTATAAACAAAAATGAGATTAAAAGAATCTCTTTTAAATATAAGTTCAGAGTCTAATTGATAAGTTGTTACCTATTTTGAGATATGTTTTAAATATAATATATAAGGTAATTTATTATTGTTATAAACTTTTTAACTCCCATTAATACACAAATCACAGCTTTATACTAAAAATGAACTTTAAATAACATTTTTATGATATTAATATAAATCCTAAGAATATACAACACAATTCTTTTTAATATATGTTATTTTTCTTAAAAAAAAGCTGGAGATTGTTATTGTTTACTTAATTAAGGTTGGACTTAAATTAAGAAATGAGCCTTCACTTAATATTTTTGAATCAGCAACATAATAAAAAAAACTAAAAAGTACATTTATAATTAAACTTGCCTTTTGGAAGTTTATTTATTTGCATAACTTCATTTAAATTAAGGTTATAACTATTTTTTTCTCAATATATCAACAAATTTACAGTTCATATTTAGAAAATGTATCATAAAATTTTCTGACAATCTCCTTTAAAAAAAAAAAAAAAACAAGGATGATACTACATAGACTGTTATTTCAAAGAATCTAATATCAAACAGAGGGTTACTTTATTTAATTTAGATTAATTTTTGAATGGACATGGCACTAATAGTTTTTAAAAGATTTTGCAAAATAACACTTACACTGTGAGCTAAAGGAAATACCCAGGTATAAGAAAATAATCTAATTTTATAATAATTTATAACATTTGCCAAATTAATTAATTTTGATTTTATTATAATTAGCAAATTTTATCATAAAAGCAGTTTAATGCATGTGTAAATACAATATATTATGATTTATACATCTTATGTATAAAAATTTTGATTCAACTCCTCATAACATTCCTAGTTTCATGAGCATGTTAAATTTATATGCTTTATTAAAACATGTATTCTAAATAAGTACATCGTTAAGATTATTTATAGGTACTTATTTTATTATAATTACATCAATAATGTAAAATAAATTGTAAATTGAGTCAGTATGATCAAGAATTTTTCACATTAATAAATTAGTTTAAATGATATTCAACAACTAAATAATGATATAACAAAACACTTCTTAATTGCAACATCTTAATTTAAATAAATACCTCTCAATTTAAACGATATGATAACCGATGACACGTGCTTGTTTCTAATCACGCTTACAATGTTTCCATGTTGTATTTGTTGACAGATGCAAATTCATGTGATAGGCGGAGCAATAGCACTTTGCGCAGTCGCTGTAGGAACTTTTACATCTTGTAACCAATAGGGATCAAGAAAAGGTAAAACAGTAAAAAAAAAATTTCCTTTTTATAACTAGTAAAAATTAAGAACGGGTACTAGTGTGTGAGTAACAGGTATCTACATCTGCTACTTTAAACATTGTAAAATGTAAATAATGAAAGAAGTGAGAATAAATCATATAAATTTATAGGAAGTTTATGGAGGCGTTTTGTATCGTTTTTCAGATTATGTGATTAAGTTTTTTTTCTCTGAATGCTTTTTGCAGACTATGATTGATTTTAGTCTTAAATAAATTTATTTTTTAACAAATTCAATTTATTAGGTTATTACTCAAAAATAATTGACCATTCCTGCTTTAACATCATTTATTTTAATTGTTGTAAATTACTTTTCAGTTTTGAAAATAGATCATGAGGAAATCAGGAAAAAGTTCAAAATTTGTTCCTTTGAGTGCATCTGATTTAGCCCAGGATAAATATCTTCTTCCTGGCAGGAGACCATGTACATGTGAAGCTTCTAGGCACAATTTAATAAATAACTGCCTGAAATGCGGCCGTATTGTTTGTGAGCAAGAAGGATCTGGTCCTTGTTTCACTTGTAAACATTTGGTAAATGCAAGAAATTTTCATACAAATATTGTGTTTAATTTTTATATTGGCAACCACATTCATATTGCTTCATAAGGGGATAAAATAAATCCTACTTAATGCAAAGACTGCCCCATGGTTTAAATTTTTCAGGAGGACAAAATTAGAATGCTCAGAAAATTTGTAATTCCTAAATTTGGCATATTAAAAAAAAATCTCTTTATTTTTTCCTTGTTTATAATAATTTAAATCAGTGGTTTATGAAAATTTTCTTTATTTAACTGAAATATTGAGGAGGACTATTGTTACGGTGGTATACAGACACAAAACTACTACTTATCAATTTAACCTGTGATCGTTTTATTTTATGCATATATTGTCGAATTAATTTACATACTTCAACTATTTAAAATACTTAGATTAATAACACTTTAATAAAATACAAAATTTAAATAACAAATTAATTAAAAGGCTTTGATTGGTAACAAATAAACTAATTGGCATGGAGAGAACTTACCCATACTGATGTTCATATTGGAAGTTGGTGAACCTCAAAATGACTCGGTTCTACTCTCTCTACTACTACTGCTACCGTTTTTGTTGTCTTTTTTTTATCTTTTATACTAAACTTTTTGCTAGATAAGACTATTGCTAAATTCTGGAAAGGTCACACAAGAGATCAAACTTGGACTATAAACTTCTGATTAACCCTTTCCGACACGTATTTCTTAACTTTAATCAAGAGAGTTTATTTGTATTTGCTTAAGTTCTATGTACTAATGGAAGTTTCCACAGTATTTTAAATCTAATCAATTATTTTGCAATTTACGATAAATCTATTTTAAATGTTTTATTGTGATTCTGAATTAAGTGACGATAAGCGTCACACTATGTAATTGGCAAGATTTCAGTATCGTGATCTGTGGCAGAATAATTGCCAAGTCTGGGCATACTTTCGGGCAGTGGCTCCTGAGAAACTAAAAAAAAAAAAACTTCGCAGAACGGGAACATCTTGAAAGGCATAACTAGTAGCCACCCCCGGGCAAATCTCTACAGGTTTTCATTACAAAAAAAATTTGCAAGTTTAAAATCTATTTGGCACCTTGGCGATTGTAGTCGGTCTGACAGGTCACAATACAGAAATATCCCCTTGTAATTTTCTACAATGTCATTTTCCATCTTCCTATGTCATTTTCTGCTGGTCCGGAAAAATTGCCTATATGAGTAATGTTAAATTTGAAGCTATGCCTTTTTTTATTTATTTATTATTATCATTTTTTTTTTTTTTTGAAAAGTTACCCTTTTTAATGTGTTCTTCTAACAAATGGAAATAATTTTTTCCCTACGAAGCTGGCATTAACTTTCCCACGTTTTCTTTTTTCTTCTTAAAAAAAAGAGACTTTATTTGCTGTCTGCAGATTTTCTGACATTCTTCTATTCAATCTTATTGTCCCTTGGTCTGTGAGAGGGATTTCCCCCCTTAAGTCAAAATGAGAAAGGTTGTGTAATGGACAAAGCACAAAAAGGGTGGGTAGGTGGAAGTATGGAAGCTTAAATTGTAAAATTTGTTAGTTGAATTTTTTAACAAACTTCAGACTTCGAATCTTGAAATTATACAATAAATTAAAGAACTTGTCACTTAACAACTTATTTGGTAGATGTTCTTTTTTCTAATTTCTGATAGCATGCAAGATTCTCCTCATTCAAAAATAAATGTTCTGGAAGCTCTGAATTTGTTTTGTTTTTTTTGCATCTATAAGTAAAAAACATGTTGAAATTGTATCTAAAAGTAAAAAACATGTTGAAATTGTATCTAAAAGTAAAAAATATGTTAAGGTTACACTTTTTTCTATTAGTTCATCTCGTGAGTGTCAATTTTTGAAAAATATACTTCTATTTTTTGGTACCCTGAATTTTACGTTATCCCACACACAACAATAACTGACAAATAATCAAGCAACTATACCATTTTTCGAAATATGCCCTGTCAAATATGATAATGCAATGTTGAATATAACCATTATAAAAGTCACTCTATTAAAACCAATACCAACTCAATTTTCATGGACAGATATCAATGAAACTTCGTAAAAATAGATTATGGGAAAAGAAATTTGCTTTCAAAAAATTAGTTCTAATTTTCACCTCCAGGTACAAGGGCTCATGTAAAGAACATCTAAAATTTTATTTAATCATGGCATGCATTCAACGGGCATTCCATTTTTGCTAACTGCATGCTTAAAACATGTTATCAGACATGTGAATTTTCAGTATCTTTTTGTGTAATTGTGCATTAATATCTTAAAATATGTTGACAACTTGGCTTCTTTAAACCATTTCAGTATTTCTTTCATTCTGTCACATGTTTGTGTTATTTTGAGTTCTACTAAAATGCCAAGATTCTGTTGATTTATTGCAGCAATATGACATGCTTGCACATACACATGATAAAAGTTTTGGTACTCCTTTATCAGTGCAATGGAGTTTTTTTTTCTCAGTTACAATGATAACATTCTGATAAATGAAAATTTTATTTGACTGCAATATTTGATTCCAATCTGGGGTGTCTTGAAATTGGCACCAATGGAAATATGCCAAAACTGGTTGGCAGTAAAAAAATCACCAAAAAGCAGGAGCATACTGGTAACAAATCAGTTCTAAAGCTTTCAACCCTTTTGCGGCGAGTTGTTTTTTTTACAACGGAACAATTTTGGTAGTATAAACTATGAGTAGGGCAAAGCAACATTATGCACGATAGCGCCATCTATGTTCTGTGAATGAAAATACCTTTAAAAATATTGGCAGCACGGGTGGGAAAGTCTCCCATTAGACAGGGAAGGGTTTCTGTCCCAAGCGAGTTTTTTGAAATTTGCTTGGGGCGTATGTGTCCCATTAGGCGCGAAAGGGTTAAAAAAGGCTAAGGTATCAAAGTTCCGTTAACCTAGTTCGAACTTTCTTCCGAAGCTGATATTTTAAAACAATTATTAGTTAAAATTTTAAACTACCGGAGATTTTCTTACTTTTTTAATTCGTACTGGTTTAAAAATACATTCTGAAAAAGAATATTGCCATATTAATGTTTTTGTTATCTGTCTATATATATGTTACTAAATGTTATCCTTATTAAATTTTTTTAAGGTTTGCACTAGAGGAGAACAAGAAATAATTGCACGCCAGAGTAAACAAAGCTTCAAACTCTATAATAAATTAATGAGTACAGATTCAAACAATGAGACTATTGATATGAATGTTAAATTGGACTCTAAACTTCAAAGTGCTATTCAACATCGAGACAAACTAATTGAATATGACCGTAATGCGTATGTATAGTTTTCATTATCTTTTTCAATTTTATCTGGTACTTTTTATAGTTGTACTTCAGAATACTACATAAAAGCTTTATATACTACAAAATATATTTCTTGGTTATTAGCTCCTTAAAGAAGATATTGTGTCATGTAAAAATATAAATTTGTATACCTTACAGCTACACCTATCTCACAGCTACTCAAAAATACTTTCTAAAATCTCTGTTTTGTTAAACTGAAAACTCTCTCTTTGTACTTAAAAGAAGTGATTAAATGCCCTGGGTAGAAATTGCCAATTCAAGAAAAGTAAATACAGCTCAACTATTTTTTAAGATGAACTAAATGAGGTCCATACACATTAGATAAACAAATATTTAGCACGTCCAAAAAGTTGCCCTTTAAAATAATGCATAAAGTAGCATGGTACTTTTCTATTTCGCCAGCGTGAGCAATAAAGTTGACAATGAAAAGTCACCGGATTTATGTAAATGTAATTTTTTTTGGTTTCGTTAGCTTAAAAAAAAACTTAAAGAAATAAAATAAAATTTTAAAATGCTGAAATGCTCGCACCAGCAAAATAGAAAAGTACCAGTAGTATTTATACATTTTCTGTTTCTATCTTAAAGTTCCTAATTTTTCAGATTTTCTTTTTTTTTTCTTACTGATTTTTAATGTACTAAGTTGCAAAAATGCAATACATTTTCTTTAACTATGTTCCTTTTTTCATTTTCTTGACAGTTTTCTCTTTTTCCTTAAGATGCTATTCTATTTTCTGTTGTGTTTTATATCCTGATCCCATTGTTATGTTGGCTTAAAAAATTGCCTTAAGATCCCTACATTTATGACAATTTAACTTTTTAACCCAAACAATTATGATTTTGTTTTTAAATATCATTCATTAAAACAGACAATTTATAACTCTCATATATAACAATTTAAACTCTCATGTTATTATTATTATTTTGTTTCAAGTTTTTGATTATCTTATAAATTATATATATCCCTGATGTATCTGGCCCTAAACCTTTAGAAGAAAGAAGTTTTAGGTTTAAAAACCCCTGCTAATATAATCATCTAAAAATGTTTAAATTTATCTTATTATTTAATATTATGATTTTCATTTCTATAATTAGAAATGTGAAGACATTTTGCATTTTTCCAAATGATTGAAATAGAAAATAAAGTTTTCAAACTTTTAATACCAAAACTAATTTTTTTAAAAAAATCACTATTGTTATTAAGAAATCCTTTTATGATATCATAGCCATGATTCTTCAATGACTTTTAGAAATATAGATATCAAGGTTCTGCTTAACTCACCCCAAAGGCAGGTCAGGTTAATTGTAGCAATTTTCTTTAATATATTTATATATGAGTGTTTGTAAGATGTGTTACAATATAAATGTGTAATTTAAAATTTTTTTTTATAATACTCTCTTTAAAAACACAATTATTTAGTAACCCTGCGGCAAAATCACGGCGATATTGTCGCAGAACGTTATTGAGTTCTTACAGAAAATTTTTTATTTTGGAAAGCAAAAAAAAACATTTCTTTTCTTTTCTACAGAAATTTACATGGAATATTCATATCATGCATTTAGATAATCACTTTTTGATGCTCTCAATTTACCCCGATAGTAAATCGATGCAATGTTTCGATTGTATTTTCAGCAGTTAGTGATTTTGTCGTAGATTTTAAATATCGTAATAGATTTCAAACAATATGGGAAATTCGAATCGTGCATTTGAGTATTTACATTTTAAGGCAGTAATTCTATCGAATTTTTGGCATTTATTGCTATTAATTACCCCATAGTTTTTAAGTCCGATATTTTTTATACAACATTATTTATTACAACAACCTAATCTCGATACGAAATTCGCATTTCAGGAGCTCGATTCACATGATTTCGTCTTTGATCTTTTTTTCTGCAATTACTACTGCGGATTCCATGATTTTTAATTATTTTTTTACTGTGTTAATTATTTACAAAAGGCGAAGAAAGAAATGATTTGTGCGTTCCCGTCCCCCAACGAAATGCAAGAATATCACCTACAATATTAGAATAAAAAATTATTACATGTGCAATTAAAAAAATATATATTATGGGCTTTTTCTTTGTATACACAGCGCTTTTTTATAAATTTTAAATTAGTAGCATATATGTTTGTTATTATTAAAAGTATCTTGCAGAAAGATATTAGTGCTAGAGAGTTTTGTTGCAGATAGCTCAAAAAAATTCTTTTGAGGAGTCCGATTCACGTGATTTCGTCTTCGATTTTTTTTACAGCAATTACTACTACGGATTCCATGATTTTTAATTATTTTTTTACTGTGTTAATTATTTACAAAATGCGAAGAAGGAAATGATTTGTGCGTTCCTGCCCCCCAACAGAATGCAAGAATATCACCTACAATATTAGAATAAAAAATTATTACATGAGCAATTAAAAAAATATATATTATGGCTTTTTCTTTGTATACACAGCGCTTTTTTATAAATTTTAAATTAATAGCATATATGTTTGTTATTATTAAAAGTGTCTTGCAGAAAGATATTAGTGCTAGAGAGTTTTGTTGCAGGTAGCTCAAAAAACTTCTGCCACAGAGTTTAGTAATTAGAATTTTCAAATTTAAGAATGTGAGAATATTAATCATTCTTTAAATCTAAAGTATTCTTGCAACAACCCGTCAGGGATCATGGTGATTAAGATTCCATAATCATGTGATAAACAGCATGATGTTGAGAATGTAGTCGATATTGTGCACAACCAACCTTTATTTCCCAGACCAGCTTGTACACATCAATCTAAAGCTACGTAAACTTCAAGCCCCCACTGGGTATTAATCTCCATTTTTTTTTTTCAACAATAGCTCAGTGCCCTAACTTCCGAGCCATCACGGCTATTCTTTAAATTTATCAAACTTGTTAAAAGGTTTTAGGAAAAAGCTAGGTTATTTTTGCTTTTATATGTAACATATATTTTACTATTCATGTTTTCTTTTTAGTTATAAATTTTTTGCTTTTTCTTATTAAACTGTCATATTATATGTATTGTTTTAATTTATCGAACTTAACGTTGATAATAAAATATCACAAAATGAAACACGTGCTATATATACATTTTCGCAACATGATTTCTAAAAAACTATATTTAGACATATATGAGGTGTATGTATGACATAATTTACTTTAAAAAAAGATTTAAAATGCTTTAAAAAATAGATTTATGAGAAAATAATCCAAAAATTTTCTAGCAAAAACACTGTATGTGCTGTTTTTTTTCAATCTATTCCTTCAATTCCTCAATTTCCTATATCCTCAATTTCAGAGAGAGAAGAACTAAAGTTATTGATGATGAAAATGATTATTTTCATGTGAATTCACAGTGGCTTTCTGAAAAAGAAAGAAAAATATTAAATAAGAAAAAGGAGGAAATGCATGATAAAATGCATAGTCGCCGAAATAACGCTTTCACTTTCGATTTCGCTGGAAGAAAAGTAGTTGAAGATATACCAGATTTAAGTATTGATCCAGATGATTTATTAAAATCTGATACAAGTATATTTGAATTCCAAGAACATGACTTTTCAGATTTGCCTTCGAATATTCAACCTGTTGTAAGTTACTGAATCATATATTCATAAGTTTCTAGTATAATTATTAATTACAAATAAGTATAATAATATTTTTAGGAGTATTTGACTGGAGAATTGTTAAAATCCGATTCTAATATACAGTCAAACCTATATGTTACAAACTCAAAGTGAGACCGAAACTTTTGGAATATTGGAAATTGAATATCAATTATTTTTTTAACATTTCAGTCAAATGACTAACTGTACTGATATCTTAAAAGTTGTATAATATGTATTTATTCATAAAGCAGTTAAATCTTACAATGTCCTTATCTTTGCTTTTTTATTTGATTTTACGTTTCGCTAAAGTTTTTCTGTTTAGTCATTTTCCTTTTCTGATGGATCTCCTGATACTGTAGCATCTTTTAATATTTCTGATTCACTATCACCATATACTGAATTGTTTCCAACAGAACGTGCCAACTTTTCTTAGGTAGCGGCCAATGCCAAGGGTCATAAACTTTTACTCATTTTATTATTTTGAAATACGTATCATTTTATGAATAGTAATTATATATTATCATTTTAAATGTGAAACAGTTTTCCAAAATTTTATCTGCTTAAAGTCTTTTAGGTGATTATGACGATCTTATAGTTAATCTAATCTTTTTATACCATCAGAATAGTTAACAAAAAATAATTTACCTCTGGGAAGCAAATTTTTTTTTTTTAAATTAATTAAATCTGAAAGATTTTAATTAATGAATTTTATAATTTTCTCATTTAAATTTGTTAACGCTGGGGAATACATTTCAATGACACAACATTTTGATCATAACTGCGTAAAAAAAAAATTTCGCTACTCAAAAACATTTTGATTTAGGCATAATTTACATTTTGATTCAGACATAGATTTGAATTCACTCATGTATATAAATAGATAGTTATACAATAAAGTAGAATTAACATTTACCCCAAAAGATAAAAAAGCAAATAAAGAATTATTTGAAAAAATATATGATGTTAAAAACTTCTTACATGGGAAATCTAAATATCATTAATACACCTAAAGATACAATTTAATAATATGTACTGGAGAGCTTGATAATACATCTGCCATCGATAAAAACTAATTTTAAGGAAATAATAAAATAGAAACATTAAACTAAAAAATATCAAACGAAATGTCTTAAATAAATTTGACAAAAACATATTTTTGGTCAAACATTAAACTAAAAAAATAAATAAAGAAAATTAAACTAGAAATATGAAAATTAAAATGTATTTTTGAAGAAAAAAAATATATGCCGTACATTTCTGAATTTTAACTCATCTAAGTCGAAGGGTGCACTTTTTATCTTGAAATTCATCAAAAATTCAAAACTCGTGTGTATATATATATATATAGCAATATAAATACAAAAAAACACGAAGAAAATTAAGAAAATAATAAAGATGAGTTTCACTAGATTTGAATTCACTCATGTATATAATAATAAAGATAAGTTTCATTTATTGCGCATAAGCTGCAAGTAATCAGAACACTCATAAGATCAGTTCAAAATGAAGATGAAACGAAGGAAAATTATAGACATATGAGAAAGGGTGGGAAAGAAAAATAATAATAAAAAAATAACAAACAACTGGGGGAAAAAATGTTTTAAAAAAGGGATAAAAAATTTTTTAAAAATCCGGAAAATAAAAGATATAATCGTTTCATTAGCCCACACGCAAAAAAGAGTGCTTTCTGATATTGCATCAATATAGCCAAATATATCAATGCAATAGTGTGAGGAGCACATATATATTTATATATATATATAAGCCAATGTTAAAAAAAATAAGGCATGCAATGCTTGGAAATAAAAATATACCCTCTCTCTTATAGTAACGAAAAGATCTAGTAATGGTTGCACAGTGGGTAAAAAAAGCATGTACCTTTCCTTGTCGTAATTTTATCTTTTAAAAAATATTGCGTCAGTAACAATATCTATGAGAGTGAAGGTCATTTAATCTGATAATATGGATGAAGACATCAGAAGTGAGGACGATGCATATCTGGACCTTCCGATAACTGAGCAGAATTTTGTCGAGAATTTGATTCGGATACAGAATTTAATGGATTTTAGTGTATTCTTTTTGTTTTTATATATTTTCATCTACCTAAATATACGTAAGATAGAAGATTAAAAAGTAATAGTATTCCTTTTGAATTGTTCTTTTTATGTGTTTTTCAATTTAATGTTAAGGTATATTTTATCAAAGATAAGAAAATTGCAAAATTATTTTGAAAGCCGTTTTTATAAAAATGTTGTGGCTTCTTACCGAATAAAATTTGCACCTTATTTGCATTTTTTAAAAAAAAAAAATTTTATTTCAATTTAGAATATTTTACATTTTTGGTGTATATTTTAGCATACTTTTAATATCAAAAAAACTGTCAACTCAATTCATTTCTGAATATTTTTAGTAATATATTTAATATCTAAATATTTAAACTCTAAAATATTTAAATGTCAAGTTCTTTCAAGACCCAAGAATATTTTAATGTATCACCCTTTTTAGTTACTAAGACAACCTGCTAAAATAATCTTTTATTTTAATTTTAAAAAAATTGTATTTTTTTAATGGGGGTCCACTAAAATACTGTAATTTTTCATGCTTGCCATTTAAAAAAAAAATGCTTTCAATGATTCTTGTGTCTGATACTAATTACTGCTTAAATTAGGTAAATTGTAAGAATATTTTAAGACTCTCAGAATTACCTGTTTCAAAATAATGTTAATATAATAGTAAATTTTTAAAATCTGATACAGAATTATTTTTCACGTAACAAAATTTTTTGTTTCGGACAGTTTTCCGCTGAACTATTTTTTTTTTCTTTGAAAAAAATACTTATCTCTATTCTGGTAAAATTTGAAATAGTGTTGTAAAATTTACAGTGAGTAAATATTGAAAGAAAATTATAATTTTTTTATGAATAAAGATGTAGTTATGCTTTGTAGACAATCATAAAATTGTTTTACTTTGGTATGTATGTTGATAGCATTTTAGTCATATATATATATATAT